>NC_056525.1:8911109-9022174 GCF_019175285.1 Sceloporus undulatus | reverse complement strand
TAATAATAATAATAATAATAATAATAATAATAATAATAATAATAATAATACATTTTATTTATATTTCCCGCCTCTCCCTGCAGATTGAGGTGGGAATACATCAATAAAAATGATACTATATATATATATATTAAAAACATACTGTCATACTTGGAAGGCTTGTCTCAGGAACATCTAGGAGGGACCACATTACTCCGGTTTTGAGGTCCCTCCACTGGCTGCCTATCAGCTTCCGGGCCCAGTACAAGGTGTTGGTTATCACCTTTAAAGCCCTAAATGGCTTGGGTCCAAGCTATCTCAGGGACCGCCTCCTCCCGTACAATCCTCCCCGCGCTCTCCGGTCCTCTGGGAGGAACTTACTACAGCCTCTAAAATCTAGGCTTGTGGCGACCTCCCAGAGGGCGTTCTCTGCTGTTGCCCCCAAACTCTGGAACGACCTGCCGGATGAGATCCGTCAGATAACATCATTAGACAGCTTTAAAAAAGCGATCAAGACGGATCTCTTCCGGCAGGCCTTTCCAGATTAACCATCCCGGCCCAGGTTCCCTGATTCCCTCATTCCTCCCGTGGCCCCATCTTAGTGATGGTTGAGGATCAACAGAGGGATATCAGCGTTTTTAGTTTTTAATTGTTGTTTTTATGCTTTGATGTTGTGTTTTAATATGTCATACTGTTTAATACTGTCTTAAGGGGGGGAGGGATAAAGTGTTTTTAATTGTCATATTTTATATTTTACTGTTGTTAACCGCCTGGATTGGTTTGCCAGAGGGCGGTATACAAATAAATATTATTATTATTATTATTAAGTGGAGTCTTTTATCTTAAAAATTCCTATAAAAGGTCGGGTGGGTAAGCTCGCTGGAAGTGATCCTTCTTAAGTGCCTTCTTAAAGGCATCTAAGGTGGTAATAAGATTGATCTCCTCTGGTAAGCTGTTCCACAATTTGGGAGCTGCGACGGTAAATGATCTATGGGAAGATGTTGTTAACCTGGTTTTGTGATGTTCCAATAAATTCTTCCCAGATGTTCTGAGAGTGCGGGGCAGATTGTGTAGGGAGAGGTGTTCCTTCAAGTAACTCGGGCCTAAGTCATGTAGGGCTTTAAAGGTAATTACCAACGCTTTGTACTGCACCCAGATAGTGGTGTATTTACTCACTGACACCAATTAAAATGAAGGCACAACATTTCTAATCCCCTCCTGTGAGTGATCCCTGGTGCATCACAATTCTGCCTCACACTGGAGATTGCTCACAAGTGTGTGTGTGTGCGTGAAAACATAAATCTCCTATGTCCCAGCTGCCAGGAGAACAGACTCCCATTACTTGCAACAGCTGCTGCTTGACAAAGCAAGATAGGGGTGGGGTTCAGGTCAGAAGATCCTACTTAATTCACTGAACTTAACCGAGAACATTGTCAGGGGTAGCCACATTGGCTATGCAGCAAAGTAGAACAAAAGGCCAAATCCACAAAATAGTGACATGTCTAATAAGCCAACTAAAATGCACAAAATAGATCATGCAAGTTTTCAGAGCTTCACTGGCTTCTTCAGGCTTCTTCCACAGTACAAGAGATTCCACCCAAACATTAGGAAGAATTTCCTGATGGCAAGAGCTGTTCAACCATGGAAGACACTGCATTGAGGAATGGTGGAGTCTACTTCTTTGAGGGTTTTTAAACAGACGCTGGATGGCCATCTGTTGGGAGGGCTTTAACTGTGTCTTCCTGCAGGCAGTTGGACTGGAAGGCCTTTGTGGTCTTTTTTAACTCTGTGATTCTCTAATTCACTGACTCATTGGACGTTATCAGACAAGGGAAATTGGAAGTATAATCCAATGGCAATCCGAACGCAATAATGGGGTTTAACATTATTGCGTGATAGACTACCATATGCAATTTCGGGCAATGGGAAATCAGTCCAAATGCAATCCTGGGGTTTCACATTATTGTGTGATAGACTACCACATGCAATTTTGGGCAATGGCAAGCTATTTTTGGGCAATGGGAAGTCAGTTCCAGCACAATTCGAATTCACATAAATTCGCTGAACTAGCAATTTCACATGAATGTGTTCTGGTCCCATTTTCTTTTCATTCAAAATGAAGAGAAATTCACATGGAAGCCAGTAATCACAGCTATATCCATAGAGCTTTGCTGGATCAAAATTAATATTTTTGAAAGACATTCTTTATAAAAACTAAAAAGACAATCAACCTCAGGTGCTGTAATTGGATTTGAAGGGAGCCAAACTGTGGAAAGCAGTTCTTGGAGGTTTTTTGTGAGGTTTTTGGGCCATGGGGCCATATTCTAGAAGAGTTTCTCCTGACGTTTCGCCAGTGGCTGGCATCTTCTCTGAAAAAAACTATGGATGCCGGCCATGAAAACTTTCAAGTTCTTGGAAGATTGGGTGAAGCTGGATGTGTAATACAAATGTGTAAGATCTCATGAGGAACATCAGGAACAGTACAAATCAATATCCTTCCACTCTCCTCCAGCCACTGAATGGTTAAGGGAAGGCTGCAATGGCTAATCAGTGAGATGAGGATTTGAGAAGAGAGATTGGAAGCTGTTACAGACTGCCAAAATAAAGCTGCTTCGGGTCTCTTTGGAGGTATGCTATTTAAATGATGCATGGGTCCTAAGAGTCCGGGGGTCACGCCAAAGCCACACTCCATTCCTAAGCACTGGAGTGCAGCTTTGGTGCAGCTTCCGGATTCTTAGGATGCATTCATCATTTAAACAGCATACCTCCAAAGAGACCCGAAGCAGCTTTATTTTGGCAGTCTGTAACAGGCCATAGTATAGTTCTGCCTTTGGAACTTTTATGCTATGCATCACAAAAGTTGATCTCAACCACTGACTAAATTGTTGAATGATATATTAACAGAAAGGACAATCCTATTGTTTCAATGGATCTGCTTTAATCAGGACTGATAGTTTCAGCCAACTCTTTAAAACATGCAGAAAAAAGGAGACTTCCTGGTGTGTTTCACAGCCAGTTTCAACTACTTCTTTTATCATTACAGTGCGTGTTATTCTTCTATTTCTGGCATTTCTACATGTGAGGAGTTACAAGAACAAGGGACCTCTGTTTTTTCTGATTTTTGCAGAGTGCAACTATAATATGCACCAGCAATAACACTACTGTAGAACAGCCATTTGGATGGAAAAATCAGCACTTGGAAAAGTTACTGTTTGGACAATAACTCTCTGAGAACTGGAGAATCCTGAGTGTTTAGTCCAAAGAACTAATGTTTCCAAATTCTGTACAAAATATCCACATTTAAGCTCTGTGTATGTGTGTTTCAAAAAGGATCTCAAGTAGACACTGAAGATCCAGATGACCTGGAGAACCAGTGCCGCTCAGGTGCCACTCTGGATGCATCAGTACCAGGCTAAAGGGACCAAAGATCTGATTTGCAACTACAGAGATCTCTTGGGTCCTTGAAGCATTTATTGGAAAAGAAAATTCCCTTCTGTGGCCGAGGGAGACTGCGTGCAACTGTTCAACTCATCCCAGCCCTCTGGCAGAATAGGGCATTTCAATGTGAGGCTTTGTTCTCTTTGGAGGGGGCACCTATTGTGGCTTCTAAAAAGAGAAGTGAAGGGCAACTCCAGATCTTGAAAGACAGATGGCAACACTGAACTCCAGCTGAGAGGAGAAACTGGCTGTGGGCCAGCAAAGGGGCAACAGAGCCTATAAATGTATTCCTTTAGAGAGAGAGAAAAGTTTAGTTCATTCATATGACCAAGGGCACATCATGGAGTACAGTGTCTGTTAGGGTGAGGCTTTTGGTTTGTATCAATGACCCTAAGAGTTTGGCATTGCAAAGGGGAGGGAAAAGGAGATGCGGAGAGCCAAAGTGGGTGTAGGAGAGATTTTCCTTTTGCTTTGCTTATTTGGTCAGTTTGTCTAGGGAATGTAAAGATCCCCATTAGAATCCTTTTGGTATCTTTTGCACATGTGACTTCCCTGTGCTAATGGCTGGACATTTTGTCTCATAATAATAATAATAATAATATGTTTTATTTGTATACCGCTTTTCCTACGATCAAAGCGGTTTACAGCATACATATGCATATACAAGAAAGCAAGTAACCAAAAAACAAACAAACAAACAAAAAACCAAAAAACTCGGCTTCTCTCCCTCAAGTTTGTGTCGGGGAGGTAGGCTCTTCAACTGGCAGGCAGAGGCCTGTTGTTTCTTGCCTGCTCTCTCCCCTCAAGATGGTGGTCGGGGGGAGGGCCTTCAACTGGCAGGCAGAGGCCTGTTGTTTCTGCCTGCTTCTCTCCCCTCAAGATGGAGGTCGGGGGAGGGCTCTTCAACTTGGCAGGCAGAGGCCTTTTGTTCTTGCCTGCTTCTCTCCCCTCAAGATGTGGTCGGGGGGAGGGCTCTTCAACTTGGCAGGCAGAGGCCTGTTGTTTCTTGCCTGCTTCTCTCCCCTCAAGATGGTGGTCGGGGAGGGCTCTCTCCTTGGCAGGCAGAGCCTGTTGTTTTCTTGCCTGCTTCTCTCCCCTCAAGATGGAGGTCGGGGGAGGGCTCTTCAACTTGGCAGGCAGAGGCCTGTTTTCTTGCCTGCTTCTCTCCCTCAAGATGTGGTCGGGGGGAGGCTCTCAACTTGGCAGCAGAGGCCTGTTGTTTCTTGCCTGCTTCTCTCCCCTCAAGATGGTGGTCGGGGGGAGGGCTCTTCAACTTGGCAGGCAGAGGCCTGTTGTTTCTTGCCTGCTTCTCCCCTCAAGATGGTGGTCGGGGGGAGGGCCTTCAACTTGCAGGCAGAGGCCGTTGTTTTCTTGCCGCTTCTCTCCCCCAAGATGGTGGTCGGGGGGAGGGCTCTTCAACTTGCCAGGCAGAGGCCTGTTGTTTCTTGCCTCTTCTCTCCCCTCAAGATTGGTCGGGAGGAGGGCTCTCTCCTTGGCAGGCAGAGGCCTGTTGTTTCTTGCCTGCTTCTCTCCCCTCAAGATGGATGTCGGGGGAGGGCTCTTCAACCTTGGCAGGCAGAGGCCTGTTGTTTCTTGCCTGCTCTCTCCCCTCAAGATGGTGGTCGGGAGGAGGGCTCTTCTCCTTGGCAGGCAGAGGCCTGTTGTTTTTGCCTGCTTCTCTCCCCTCAAGATGGTGGTCGGGAGGAGGGCTCTCTCCTTGGCAGGCAGATGCCTGTTGTTTTCTTGCCTGCTTTCTCCCTCTCAAGATGGTGGTCGGGGGAGGGCTCTTCATCTTGGCAGGCAGAGGCCTGTGTTTCTTGCCTGCTTCTCTCCCCTCAAGATATGGGTCGGGAGGAGGGCTCTTCTCCTTGGCAGGCAGAGGCCTGTTGTTTCTTGCCTGTTCTCTCCCTCAAGATAGTGGTCGGGAGGAGGCTCTTCTCCTTGGCAGGCAGAGGCCTGTTGTTCTGCCTGCTTCTCTCCCCTCAAGATGGAGGTCGGGGGGAGGGCTCTTCAACTTGGCAGGCAGAGGCCTGTTGTTCTTGCCTGCTTCTCTCCCTCAAGATGGAGGTCGGGGAGGGCTCTTCAACTTGGCAGGCAGAGGCCTGTTTTCTTGCCTGCTTCTCTCCCCTCAAGATGGTGGTCGGGGGGAGGACCTTCAACTTGGCAGGCAGAGGCCTGTTGTTTCTTGCCTGCTTCTCTCCCCTCAAGATGGTGGTCGGGGGGAGGGCTCTTCCCTTGGCAGGCAGAGGCCTGTTGTTTCTTGCCTCTTCCTCCCCTGAAGATGGTGTTGGGAGGAGGGCTCTTCTCCTTGGCAGGCAGAGGCCTGTTGTTTCTTGCCTCTGTTCTCTCCCCTCAAGATGGAGGTCGGGGAGGGCTCTTCAACTTGGCAGGCAGAGGCCTGTTGTTTCTTGCCTGCTTCTCTCCCCTCAAGATGGGTGGTCGGGAGGAGGGCTCTTCTCCTTGCAGGCAGAGGCCTGTTGTTTTCTGCCTGCTTCCTCCCCTCAAGATGGTGGTCGGGGGGAGGGCTCTTCAACTTGGCAGGCAGAGGCCTGTTGTTTTCACGCCTGCTTCTCTCCCCTCAAGATGGAGGTCGGGGGAGGGCTCTTCAACTTGGCAGGCAGAGGCCTGTTGTTTCTCCCTGCTTCTCTCCCCTCAAGAGGAGGTCGGGGGAGGGCTCTTCAACTTGGCAGGCAGAGCCTGTTTTTTCTCCCTGCTTCTCTCCCCTCAAGAGGAGGTCGGGGGGGGGCTCTTCAACTTGGCAGGCAGAGGCCTGTTTTTTCTCGCCTGCTTCTCTCCCCTCAAGATGGAGGTCGGGGGAGGGCTCTTCAACTTGGCAGGCAGAGGCCTGTTGTTTCTCGCCTGCTTCTCTCCCCTCAAGATGGAGGTCGGGGGGAGGGTCTTCAACTTGGCAGGCAGAGGCCTGTTGTTCTCTCGCCTGCTCCTCCCCTCAAGATGGAGGTCGGGAGGGCTCTTCAACTTGGCAGGCAGAGGCCTGTTTGTTTTTGCCTGCTTCTTCATATAGAAAGTCTTAACTTGGGATGTTAATTCTTCACTCAAAGGAAGCAACAAGAATTTTAGCAATCTTCTTCCTGTTTGGAGAAAAACAACTTTTGAAAAAAAAAACAGTCTTTAAGTTTATTTGGAACTGTGGGGCTTATTCTGCATCAACAAAAACATCAACAAAAACTTCCTGCCTTTCCCCCAAGACTAGGGGTGCATCTACACTGTAGAATTAATGCAATTTGACAACACTTTAACTTACCTGGATCTTTCCTACAGAATCCTGAGATTTGTAGTCTTGTGAGTCACCAGTTCTCTTTGGCAGAGAAGGCTAAAGACCTTGTAAAACTACAAATCCAGGGATTCCATAGGATGGAGCCACAGCACTTGGTGTCAAACTGAATTATTTCTCCAAAGTATATACACCTTGGGATTCAATGTGGCTTCCACATTAAAAGGGTGCAATTAAAACCTTATAAAAATTCAATGTTGAAACCAAATTAAGCTACAAACCATATTAAAAACACAAACTTTAATTTTTAATAAAAGGTTAAGCAATGTAGTTTAAAACAATACCACTCTTAAAGCCCTTTCTTAAAAACCTCAAAAGCTGTCAGTTCTAAAACCTTGTCTGAATAATAAAAAAGCCTTTCCTGCTGATGGAAGGATAGTAAGGAGGAGGCCATTTTTGCCTCTGTAGGGTCCCCCCCTGCCGAGTCTAGGGTCAGTCAATGAGAAATATGCTGTTCCATGCACAATAATGTCTCATTTTTGTCTTCAAAAATCATATATGAAATTTTGCAGAGAATAACTGCTGGACTGCGAAGATTCTCGTCAGTCCAGGATTTTGTTTGCCAGGGTTTCCTAATCCTCAAGAAACACTTTTTCAACCATTTCCCAATTTTTTTTTAAAAAAATCTGGAGCTCCAGTTTCTACTCAGTTCAAGGTTACAGAAGCAGAGTTCTGCATATGGTGCCATTGTGTGTGGGCACATATTTGCACATGGCTGCACACTGTGCATGGGCATTTCACATGGACAGGTATTGTACATTGCATATGTAAGTGTGCACACATTTCCGTGTTGCAATTCATGAATGAGGTGGCTTTGCACAACTATTTTGTAACCCCACGAACATAAAATGAAGCTCAATTTCCTTGTAGGATAATGGCCCTTGTGAGACAAAGACCAGTTGTGAGTACACACAGGTCTGCAGAATGCCTTGTGTACAAAGTCAGTGAACTGGTTTATGTAGAGGGCAATGTGTGAAGTCTCACCTCCCACCTCCCATAGCCTTCTACCCAAATGTCTTGAATAATTTGAGTTGGGGGGAGGAGGAGGAATAAAATGTACAATGTAGGAGACAGGTGGTGAGTGTAATAAGACCCAAACACAAAGCTGATATTAACTAAAGAGGAGTTTAAAGTAATTTATCCCAGCAGGGATTGGCTGTGCTCTGTATTTTCTTTGGCTTGGGTTGAGAAGAAAGGTCAGACAAAAAAAGAAGAAGAGGGAAAATGGGAAAAGAGGAGGTGAGAAGCTAATTTACTCTTTGTGCTCATATATATCTTTCCTCCATCCCTTTGTTGACAGCTTCTCAACTTCTTCATCCAGATCTGTTTGCCAAAAGGAGGTTTAGGATGAAAACAGCTCTGTTGAGGATTGTTCTAAAAAGATCTTAAAGGACACCTTCCCATTGTCCCCATGTGCATGTTGGTATGATTTTCTCTTTGCCAAGCAAGGGGAAAGAGAAACAAAAATCCAGGGTGCCTTGGATGGCATATGAAAAAGATTATGTGTTTTAGGAGCAGTGTTGAAGCTTCAGCTTTGCCTGGAATATGTGGATGGGTGCAAGGTAGGCCTAGAAGCAGTGGCAAGATGCCAGGGAAGTTTTGAGAACTGCCAGGAGATGACCTGATAGTCCAGGGAATCAGTGTGCAAAGGGATCTTGTCGTACCTTTGGGACTTAGTGAAAGAAAGAAGCCAGTAGCTTGAGCTTTTGTAGGCTTCTGCTTCCTCAGATGCATGGTGTGGAGTGGACTTGTTTATAGTCTTGTTATCCTGAGGATTCTGGGAACTTTCCCAAGCTATATTTCAAGGTAATGACAGGAATGCAACTCCCCATGCCTCCTTTTGTTGCCTACCATTTTCTCTCCTTTATTTGTTTTACTGTATTAGTTAGATTTACCCTATTTTGCTTTCAGTGACCTCTAGGCAATACAATACATACATCTCCCCTTCTCCTCAATGTGTCTTTCCAGTTACCTTGTGAACCAGGTCAAGCAGAGAGATTGGGAGGGAGGGAGGGAGGGAGACAAACCCATTTGCCTCCCCCATGTCCTCACTAATCACAACTGTTTTGTGAATTATGGATGTTGTATATTCCTAACTATTCTTGTGATTGTGGTGGGACTGAAAGAAAGCTCTTCTCCAAGGAACTCAAGACTCCATCAGGTTTATATTGTGAGATATGCTCTTTCAGATAGGTTGTAATTGCATAATCTCCAAGTGTGCCAATCTGACAGGGACAGCTTTGACATCTCTTCTGTCATCTCACCTTATCAGCTGCTTTCATAGAATCATAAAATGATAGAGCTGGAAGAGACCACAAGGGTCATCCAGTCCAATCCCCTGCCATGCAGGAACACACAATCACAACCAGGAACCCCAACAGATGATCATCCAGTCTCTGCTTAAAAACCTCCAAAGAAGGAGACTCCACCACCTTCTGAGGCAGCATATTCCACTTTCAAACAGCTCTTACTATCAGGAAGTTCTTCCTAATGTTTAGGTGGAATCTCTTTTCCTGTAGTTTGAATCTGTTATTTCGGGTCCTATTCTCTGGCATTGTGGCAGCGGCGGCGGAGGACTTGCTCCATCTTCAATATGACACCCTTTCAACTATTTAAAAGGGGCTATCATATCACTTCTTAATCTTGTTTTTCCCAGGCTAAATATATCCAGCTTCCTAAGCATTTCCTCATAGGGCATGGCTTCTAGACTGAAAATCACTACACTGCCATGGCTGACAAAGAGCTATCTAAGGTGTTATTTGGTTGCTAAGGTTCATCATCTTGGATAGTTCAGACAAAAACCCAGAGCACATTCACCTTTTCACTGACGTGGGAACCACCAACTGCCACTACAACTCACAACTCACTTTTAAGCTGTAGCCATTTCCTATACAACAGGATTTTTTTTAAAATCAATGAATTGTTTCAATTTACAGCTAAGAATTATTTAAATAATAAGCCAGCCAAATATGTCCCAATTTTCATCTATGGAATGGTGGACAGTGCTATTTAATGCTTTAGCCCTTTGCTGTGGGATAAGCTTCCTCAGCTATGACCAACAAAGCTGAGGCCTTTTCCAATCCAGCAACAAATTATCAGTCTTGCTAAATAGGAAACCACATACTTGCTGCCATGTCTGCAATGGATAATAGCTCCACCAGGGTTATCAATTCTGCTAGTGGAAAGTCACCATTGGATACAACCCCAAACTGGCATGGCACTCTGTACTTGAAACACCACAGTTAGAGAAGGTCAGCACTATTTTGTTCATTCATATTTATTAATGTTTTAAAGATCCATCACATTTGACCAACAGAATTTCCCAGGCAGTTTAAATTTAGGATCATGGTTCCATGCACTAGCACAGCTATAGTTGTTGTTGTTATTGTGTCTTCAAGCCCTTTCCAACTTATTATGACCCTAATGCAAACCTATCACGGGGTTTTCTTGGCAGGTTGCATCAGAGGGGCTTTGCCATCATCTTCCTCTGAGGTTGAGAGAGTGTGACTTGCCCAAGGTCACCCAGTGAGTTTCTGTGGCTGAGTGAGGATTCAGACACTGATCCCTGGAATCATAACCATTCAAATCACTACACTGCACTGGTTCTATAGATGGTCAAATCAGGCCTAATGTATATGTATAAAAATCCTGGGGTGGTGAGATAGTGATGGTGGTAGCAAATACTATTCCAGTCTGAAAAATGGAAACTCAGTTTTGAGCAATTGTAAATCCTTATCTTCAATACTAGTGGAACCTCATTGCAGGAAAAAAAAAAGAAGGTACAGTAATTGTTCTGTGTTCCTCTTCTGAAGATGAGAGGTGGCGTTGTTAAGGGCTCCATGCTTGGAAAATGACTATAACAATTATATTGCTGGCAACTGGAAACTTTTGTTCTTCTCCCATCTTTAGCCTCCTGGGGCTTTAATGGAAGACAGCTAAGTAGCTCTTCACTGTTCTCTATTCCTGCAGCCAGCGTGGCCAGACATCCTACAAGGTCACTTAGCACCTCCACTTAGTGCATGTTTTTCATGCATGGGGGGTGATTGCAAACTGACACCCTTCAGGAGAAACATGCAGGGATGATTGTTTCTAAAATATTTTTAAAATAATTTTTTCATGGTTTTTATAAAACAATGGAATTTTATAGAGTAGTGAGCGGAAAGAATATGCAAAAAGAAAAAGGAATATAGCAAATCAAGGTAGAGAGCAATTGAAAAGGCCACAATTAAACATTGGAAGAACCAATGTAATGCAATGTATAGAATACTGCACTTCAAGCAGCAGAAGGCTGGTGTGTGTGTTTGTGTATGTGTGTTGAATGTTATCTCTGTCAGTGCAGCTCAGTAGGCAGCCATGGCCAAGTCACTATCAGCCTAATCTATTTCACAAGGAAGCTGTTAAGATAAAATGTGTAGTCATGATGATGTCATGATTTAAGTATCTCTTCTCCTAACAGGATTTTCAAATGGGGTTTTATTGTTCTGTTACTCAGGCCTGCAAGGAATGTATCAGGAGGTGGGTTGCTTCATGTTCCACCACCCTGTGAAGGCTAGGCTGGTGGGTATACATGGAAGGGCTTTTGCTGTGGCAGCAACTGGGGAACTCCCTATCGAGACAGGTCATCCCTTCAGAGTTTCCAGCAGGCAGTGAAGACCATGTTATTTTGCTTGTCACTTGAATCTTAAAATTAATGTTGTATGTTCTGGTTGTTTTTAAACTATGTGTCTGGTTTTAGAACAGCCAGAACATACGAGATTAATTTGAAAGAGAAGTCTAGTGTTCTAAATAGTTTTTAGTTATTTGTAGGTTATTAGTAGGCTACAAGCTGAACCTGAGTCAGCAGTGTGATGCAGCACTGAAAATGCAATTCTAGGCTGCATTAATAGGAGTGTAATGTCTAGATTGTGGGAAGTGATATTATCACTCCATTCTGCTTTGTTAAGACCTCACCTGGAATATTGTGTCCAATTCTGTGTATTGCAGTTCAAGAGAGATACTGACAAGCTGGAGCTTGTCCAGCGGTAGGCAACCAAAATGGTGAAAGGTCTGGAAACCATGGCTTATGAGGAGTTGAGCATGCTTAGCCTGGAGAAGAGAAGGTTAAGAGGTGACATGATAACTCTGTTTAAAGATTTGAAGGGGTGTCATATTGAGGATGGAGCAAGCTTGTTTTCTACTACTCCAGAGACTTGGAGCTAGAACAATGGATTCAAACTATAGGGAAAGAGATTCCATCACAAGGGTGGGTTACAGACCAACCATTTGGGGCGGGCTGTACCCGCCCCTTTCCCCGGTGTATCGGGGCCTCAGCTGTTAGAACGGCAGCTGCTGAGGCCCGGATCCGCCGCTTTTCAGGATGCGGGAAAGGGGCAAAGGGCCCCTTCCCCGCACCCTGAAAGGGGTGTCCTTGGGGCTTCAAGCCCCAAGGACACCCCGCGGTGGCAGGGAGGATGAGAAAGGGGCCGCTTGGCCCCTTTCTCCCTTGCTTCGCTGGGTGCAGCTGTCTGAAGGCTGCGCCCAGCGACGCAAAGCGGCGCCGCAAACCAGGAAGGAGCTCCGAAACAGAGCTCCTTCCTGGTCCGCGCAAAGGGCGCACTAAGCGCCCTGGTGCGGACCAACGACATCACGTCCGTGCCGCCCCGTATAGAGGCGGCGCGGTTGTGACGTCGTCATGGCGGCCCCCATGTGGAAGGGGAGCCGCCATTTTGTACAGACTCAGTCCGTACTAGGGTTAGGGGGGTGCGGAAGCACCGCACCTTCCTAACCCTAGTACAGACTGACTCCGTACTTTAATGGCGGTCTGTAACCCGCCAATGTTAGAAAGATCTCCTGATGGTAAGAGCTGTTTGACAGTGAAACACACTGCCTTGGAAAGTGGTGGAATCTCCTTCTTTGGAGGTTTTTAAACAGAGCCTGGATTGTCATCTGTCAGAGGTGCTTTGACTGTGTATTCCTGCATGAAAGGAAGTTGGGCTGGATGGCTCTTGTGATGTCTTTCAGCTCTAGGATTCTAGGATTCAGTGCCCAAAATGATCTAGCTGCATCACTGAGCTAATCAGTAATAAATTCTCTAATGATTATGTACAAAACTTTTAAAACAAATAGGCTTCCAATCCATTTCCAGGACCTTTTAGCCAGCAGCCTCCAGGAACACAGAGATATCATTCTGTTATCAGAGTCCCTAGCCACTGATGGACCATCCTGTGAGCAATCCATTAAAATTATATGACAAGGTAGGTAGCAACACTCCTTGAACATGATGTCCAGGACTGAAAGCACAGTGCTCCGAGAAAGATTTTTTTAAATACAACTGTGTACAATCGTTTGTTCCTGTTTCTCAAAGTAATTTCCTTGATCTCTGCAAAAGAACAAACAGAGAAAATAACCAATGCTGTCACTGGAAGTTTTCTAAATCAGGAAGCCAGACAACTTGCTACTTGTTTGGAATCAGAAACTGGATCTAGATAAGCAAGTAGAAGATATATTTAGGCACTGGTTGTCTGGAGGATACTATCCCAGAGCTTGGGAAAATTTTAGTTTTGGGCCACTTGAAGTTTCTGAATATTCTTACAAGGCAGCCACATATAGAGTATATTATAATAATTCACAAGGGATATAAATAAGGTGTGGGTCATCATAGCCAGATTAGAGATCTTCACAAATAGTTGCAGTTAGCACATCAGTTGCTAATTTTAACTGTGCAAATGCAAGGCTGGCCATTTTTGAAATCTGACCATCCAGGTTCAGCGCTGAGTCTGGCAGCATACTTAAACTACAAACCTGTGCCTTCAAGGAGAGTGTAATCACATCCAATATCTGAATCATTGTTTTCAGATTTGCTTTGTGACTGACCAAGAGCATCTCTATAATGTCTTGAATATGCTTCACTGTAATCAAATCCATTATTGACATCAGCATGTTACTAGTATAGAATTGAAGCAGTTTCACAGAATGTAGATGGGAAGATGGAATCAGCTTTGGTGCCATCAGCATATTAATCACACCATACTTCAAATCTCTGAAACCCTTTTGTAGTAGTTTCATGTAAATTAAATAGCATGTGGAAAGCAACAGAGCCTTGAGGAATCCCAGCACCACTTCTGAACTCATCCCTCCAGGAAGGACCAAAACCATAGTAACAGAGTGTCTCCAAGTCCCATACCTGAGAGGTGGACCAGACGTAAGCCATGGAGGTGGACCAGTACTTTTTAAAATAAAAAGTTTTATTTTAATTGTTATGTAATTTTAAATCCTATATTGTTTAATTGTCTTTTAAGAGGGGGATATTGTGTATATATGGATGTATTTTAACTCTTGTAAACCACTTTGATTGTTTTTAACAAAAGCAGGATAGAAATAAAAGTTTTATTTTATTATTTTTTATTTTATTACTGAAAGCCACAGAGAGGACCAGCAGAACCATCAGAGACACATTCCATTCATCCTGTTCCCAGTGTAGACCATCCACCAAGGTGGGTAAAAACTGTTTCTGTCCCATAACTGGACCTGAATCTAGACTGAAATAGATCTAGATAAACCGTTTCTTTCAGGAGCTCCAGGAGCTGAGAGACTGAATGCTCCAGGAGCTTCCATAAGAATGGGATATTGGAAACCAATCAGTAATTTGAGCAATGCAGTGCAGTGGGATTTGAGAAAGTTGTTTTAAGGGTGTATCCACACTGCAGAAATAAAGCAATTTGATGCCACTTTAACTGACTCAATCCTATAGAATCCTAGGAATTGTCATTTGGAGAAGCACCAGAGCTCACTGACAGACCAGGTTGAATACCTGACCAAACTGCAAATCCCACCATTCCACAGGATGGAGCCATGACAGTTAAAGTGGTATCAAACTGCTTTATCTCTGTAGTGTGGATACATCCTAAGCAACAGTCTTACAAGTGCCTTTTGTAAGTGCCTTACAAGTCGCAGCCGAAGAGAAATATTCATCATTCCCTTTACCCACAAAGCCATTTCCCATTAGGTGTATTTATAAGACAGTAAGTGCAAGGATCCAGCGTACACATGGTAGACCTCATTTCTCCAAAGATCCTGACCAAATGCTCAATTTTACCAATGTGCCATCTCATCTGGCCTCCTATAACTTTGCACAAGAATTGAGGGGATCATTAAGAGAATATTTATGGACTCATGGAAGATAAAACTGAAGCTGCTGGATGTCCAGCTACAGAAACAGAGGTGGATGCTTCACCACCACTCCCATCCACTCTTCATTATGCAATAAATATTTGTGTTGGTAGGGAAGGGGGCTATATCAGCTACATCTGTCTGAGGGAGCAGATGTGTCCTAGTTCCATCTGAGAGAAATTTACAGTGCATCTTATGGCTCCTGGATTGGCTAACCTTTAATACTATTGGAACCCTGTCCATATTGAATCTGGCAACCCTATTCTCAAGAAATGACAAACATGCTGCTGTTAACCGCTTTTGAGCTAACCTTTACTCATAGCAACCCTGTGAATGAGACATCTCCAAGACCCCCTATCCTCCACTGCTCTGCTCAGGTCCTGCAGGCTCATACTCATGATTTCCCTGATTAAGTCCATCAATCTGGCATGTGGTCTTCCTCTCACTTTGCTGCTGTTTACCTTTCCTAGAATTATTGTCTTTTCTATGACTTGTGTCTTCTCAAGGTGTGGCCAAAGTATGACAGCCTCAGATCCATTACCTTGGCTTCCAGGGAGAGTACAGGTTTGATCTGTTCTAGGACCAATTTGTTTGTCTTTTTAGTTGTCCATAGTATTCTCAGCATTCTTCTCCAACACCACATTTGAGATGAGTTGATCTTCTTTCTGTCTGCCATTTAAACTCTCCTTAAAAGTTTCCAAAGAAGGCGTATCCGCTGCCTTCTGATGCTGTCTAATGCACTGAAGAACAGTGAAAGACATTTGGGTGGAATGTCTTTCCTTTTACTGTAATTTGAAGCCATTGCTTCACGGTCTAATCTCTGCTGTAGAAGAAAACAAGCTTGCTACATACATCTTGCACATGACATCCCTCAAGTATTTAAATATGCTTCTCATATGACTTCTCAGTCTTTTCTTATTTAAACATACCCAAACCTTCAACCACTCCTCACAGGGCTTGTTTTCCAAATCTTTGGCCATTTTGGTTGCCAAAGAATTAAGCACAGTTATGGCAGTTTCATACCACTTTAACTGTCGTGGCTCTATCCTGGTTTTTGTAGTCTGGTGAAGAATTCTCTGTTCTAGAAAGCTCTAGTGTTAAAGCTCAAGGGAGTGGCCTAGACCTCTCCAGAATTGTAAGCATCTCACCACACTGTGGATCCCAAAATTCCATAGAATGGAGCCATGATAGTGGTATCAAACTGCTCTAACTATAATGCAGATATACTGTAAGGCTGTATGTGCACTGCAGAAATAATACAGTTTGACACCCCTTTGACTGCCCTGGCTCAATGTTATAGAATTCTGGGATCTGTAGTTTTGTGAGATGTTTAGCCTTCTCTGTCAGAGAGCATTGGTGCCACAACAAACTACAAATCCCAAGATTCCATAGCTCTGAGTGATGGCAGTTAAAGTGGTGTCAAAATGTATTATTTCTAAAGTGCAGCTACAACTTAAGAGGCTATCGGTAGTACTAAGTTGCAGTATCCTAGTTCTCAGGGTTCTAATGCAAAACACAATGGAACTTGTAAGCCTAAAATCAGCCCACCTGATTTACAAAGTTCTTTGAGAACATTGGCCTGTTTTTGCTCACCTTTTTCCTCTTCCCTGTCTTGCGCTAGTTCTTTGCTGGATAGCTGCCAAATTGCCCATTAGTGTGCATTGTCCCTTGTCAATTACCAGGAGACATCAAGCCTGGGGAGAGAGAGCCATTTCTTAACTGTGTTCCAGCATAACAGAAGGGTGACTCACATAAGTGTTCTACAATGTTTCCAGAACTTGACACATGGCATTTGCTGCCTGCCAAGCATGGTGACCAAATCTAGAGCTGGAAGGCATTATAAGAGGAGAAAAAGAAAGGGGAGTATTGGGTTGAGTGGCAGTTTGAGATCTTAATCCCCACACAGCCATCAAGCACACTGGCTGCCCTGACAAATTCCCTGTCTTTCATCCCGATGTACAGTGGTACCTCGGGATACGAAATACCCAGGTTACGAAATTTTCGGATACAAAAAAATCCATAGGGAATTATTGTTCCGGGTTACGAATGTTTTTTCGGGTTACGAAAAAACTTTTGGTGCTTTTCGGCGCTATTTTACACGGAATCCGGGCTTTTCCCATTAGCGCCTATGGCAATTCGCTTACGGCTTTTCGGGTTACGAAAGCGGCCGCGGAAAGAATTACTTTCGTAACCCGAGGCACCACTGTACCTTGGAGGTTGTTGTAGAGAATGGGAGAGAGGAATGGCAACATCTCTGCACAATAAATTAGAAACAGTCCTTTCCATGCCCAAACCCCTTCATTCATCAGGCAGAATTACATTACAACAAGATATAACAGGATATAGGAATATTCACAAATGCTCTCAAGCACAAAGGTGTCTCAATGTGTTGAGACAATCCATTAAAAAATGTCTACAACAATGAATTTTTCACCACATAAAGACCTGTTGTTGTTTTTTTGTTCCATTTGTTTTTGCACATAAAATAGGTGGCTTATCATGTGGCCCTCCAAATGTTTCTGGCAGGCAATTTCTTATCAATGACTATGCTGGCTGTGGTTGATGGGAACTGCAGTCTAAGGACATCTGGAAAGCTGTGTAATCTCCAGCCCAATATAAAACTATGGCATGAACACTATTGTTAGTCATAACTAGAGTAAAAATGTTGAATCAATAGAACTTATAATAGTTCCACTGTAAATGCTGAATTACCAAGTTCCCAGTGATTCAGTAGGCCTACTGCATGGCAGGGGGTTGGACTGAATGGCCGTTGTGGTCTCTTCCAACTCTATGATTTTATGATTCTACTCTAGTTGTAACTAACAGTGGCTGGAATTAATAATCATAGTTACAAATTCATAATCAGTTATGGATTCACGTCCATAATCCCTGTGTATTAAATAGTGTAGGAAATATTCATTTAGGACTTTAATGTCATCACCAACACCTTGAATTGGGACCTAAAGAATATTGGCAGCCAGGACAATTCATACATAACTCATTTTGATGGATTTCTACAAACTGTTTCAATCAACAATCTAGCTGTTGCATTTTGCAGTTATTGAAGCTTCTGAGTTCTCTTCAGAGGCAACCCTCCTCCATACAGTGCACTTGCTGTTAATTGCCGTCAAATCAACTTCAACTTATGGTGACATTATGAATGAGAGATTTCCAAATCAATCTGTTATCAACCACCCTGCTCACATCTTGCTGTGAGTTCCTTGGTTGTGTCTATTCACCAGTAATGTGGTCTTCTTCTTTTCCTATTATTTTCTCCCTTAAGAAGCATTATTGTATTTTCTAATGAGCTATGCTTTCACATGAATTCCCCAAGTATGACAGTCTCAGTTTAGTCATTTTGGCTTCTGGGTGCATTACAGAAATTACCAGCACATGAACTCCTGTGGCCAGGTTGTCTTTAAGTAGTTATTAGGCCTTTGTTTTTGTGTAAGGAATACATCCATGCAAATACAACTGCAATTTTTTTTTTACAAAGAAGTTCTCCATTGTGAAAATTTATTGACAGTGTGAAAATACTCTCATCATGTCTCCCAGCAGTGAGAAAAACTTTCAGATTTTTTTTCATTCTCACAAGCAAAGATTTACATTCCTGTTATAGAGTAGGCAGCCGAATCTTTAATTCTTCTAGACCTGTTTAGGAATAGAAATAGAAACATAACCTTGCACATCCAGAGTGGAAGGACTTTCTTTACTGGTAGGATGATTCTACCTTTTCTGTTCAGGCTGATTATTAAACCATCACCCCTTCTCACATGTTTTGGTGCTACTTTATGCTAAGAATGCAGAGCAATAACAAGCCTGGGCTGTTGAGTTCCACCTGATAGGCACTGTCAAAGCTGTCAGAGGGTGGTGACAATAAACATTTCCGCTGCCTATCAATTTTGCTGCAATAAAAAAAGTCTTGACCCTGAAAAAATCAGGTTCTTCCATAATGAATGCTTTGTCTCCAAATATTTGCATTTTAGCTGACAAGGTTTGCTTTCTGTTGTGCATGTTTTTCTGAAATACAGTCATAAACAATCTTCTGGGGGGGGGGCAACCCTAGACTATTAGGAACTCGCAGTAGGAGTTGTTTTTCCCTCCTCAGCAACTTCTTGTCTGGTTTTCTCTCAGGCATACTTCTCATGCTATTTATCCCATTGCATATAGCATGGTGAGCCAGCCCATTTATCTACCTTTGCATGCATGGAAAGGGGGATTCTTTGGAGAAAGACCTCTCTTTCTCCAGCTACCATTTGCCTAAATGAAGAGTAGGGAAGGTGTAGACTCTGGGATGTAGGTAGCCTCAAACTGTGCTCATGTGCCCCCAGGGACTATTGCCAGCCTCTTAAACCCATTGAATTTCCCATTTCTTAAAAACCAAACCAAACCAAACCAAAAACCAGACTTTTATATACAGTCCCATTATATACAATGTTGTAGTAAAATAGTGTCTCTTATGTAAAATGGCAAAATCTATCAAGGTTCTGAATCCTACATTCCACATAGGGATTGTATCTTGGATAACTCCTTTAAGGTCTTGATTAAAAGAAAATACCTCCTAGATCCTTCTGCACTTGCTCTGCCTAGAACAAGGATTGCAATCATTCCCCAGATATTGTTGGAATCATTCCCCAGATGTTGTAACATTTTGATTATTTACTTTGCAGAAGCCTAGAACTGGATGCAGCTGGGACTCAAACCAGCAGGTGATGTCTAAGGTCACAGTGTGTGCCAGAAGCACGTGGCAAGATGTAAACATACTGTGTCATCTTTGCAAGGGGGAAGATATTCCAAGATGCACAGGAAATTGTACAGGAAGGGATTGAGCTAGATTGCCACATGGCAAATGTGTATATAAGCTCAGATGTCTGTTTGTACATTTTGTGGGTTTATAGTTGGTGGATGGTGTTGGTGATTGTTCTCGCATGTGTCTTTGGCAACAAATAAACAAAATTCCTCTACGGAGATAAGCCAGGTGTCGGTGTGCCTTTCTTCTAGCAGCTATTTTTCCTGGCATGCTTCGGCAACTTAACAGTTGTTTATCTTCAACACAAGGCTTCCAAGTTTACTCTGCGCTCTCACGTTTGCATCAACGGTTGGAATCATTCCCCAGATGTTGTTGGACTGTGCTTTCCAGCATTCTCTTCCATTGGCTATGCTGGCTGTGGCTGAGGGGAAATGAAATCCAACAACATCCTGAATGATTTCCACCCTTGACTTATGGGCTCTGTATTATAGCTTTTGCCAGGCCTTCTCATATAGGATGTCCATGTGTTCATCTTCACCAAAGATAGTTCTCCCCCTGCAGCTTTTCTGTGTCTGAAAGGATCAAGTCTGGCATATATGTGAAGAAGCAGAAGAAGGGAGAGCTACAGGGCCTTTGAAGGTGTCCATCAGGAGTTCAGACAGAGGCAGCAGACAGAGAAGGAACATAGGTTACATGATGGTGAAAATCTGGAATCACAGCAAAACAACAGAAGCAACAATGTAGGCCAAGATTTTGCATCAGGAAACGTACATGTCTCACATAGCTACATCTCTGTAGTGACATCTCCTGGTGTAATGTCCCAAAGACTCACCATGTAATCTGTGAGAGACACTGAAAGGGACCTCCAGAGGCTCACAGGATGTTCCCGAACATGACATCTTTGCAGCATGTCTAGCTCAAAGAAAATACTGCATACATCACCACTGATTCCCTTGTTCTTCAACAACTCAGAAAGAGTCATGTTATAGAGGAGGCTTTAGGTTGTTGCATGGTCAGAATAGACCAATAGAATGACTGAAAAAATGAGTTGCTATATTTTAAAGCAGATTAATGATGTAACATACTAAAAAGATACCAATCTTTATTACTTTGCAGAGGTGTCCCCAGAGACCCAGTTGACACTGACACTGCCATCATTCTGCCACCAAGTTAAACCTTTTTTTTTTAAAAAAATTAAATCTTGGTGGTCTAATGGCTTTTTCCCAAATGTGTACAGATTTTAAGTTGTTTCAATGTATGTTAATTGTTAAATCAGTTAATAAGCTTTAAGGCCAATGGTTCTCTACTTTTGATCTTCTGGTTGTTTGGATTTCAGCTCTCAGAATCCCTGAGCCCATGTTGGCTGGAAGTTTTGAGTGTTGATGTCCAAAGCACCCGAAGGACCAACATTTGAAAACCACTACTTTGAATTATTCATAAAAACACAGAATCATAACATTGGAAAAAACCACAAGGGACATCCAGGCATGCAGGAAAACACAGTCAAAACACTCCTGATAGATGGCCATCTAGTCTCTGTTTAAAAATCTCTGAAGAAGGAGACTCCATCACTTACTAATGGAGTCTTTTCTGTCTAATTTTAAAATTATTCTAAATGATCTTGTTGTTGTATTTCTTCATGTCATTTCTCATTTATGGCAGCCCTAAAGGTGACCCTATCATGGTTTGGTTTTGTTTTCAGCAAGATTTGTTCAGAGGGGGTTTGCCATGCCTTGTTCTGAGACTGACAGAGTGTGACTTGTTCAACGTAACCCAGTGAGTTTCCATGGCTTTAATATGCCAGCATAGTGTAGATGTTTGAGTGTTGGACTAGGAGTCTAGGGTTCGAATCCTGGCTCGGCCATGGAAACCTACTGGGTGACCTTGGGCAAGTCACCCACTCTCAGCCTAGGATGGCAATGGCAAACAGCAATTGAAATAGTTAAAGAGACACTATACTTTGTCTCAGTCATAAATTAAAATGGAGGCTGTAGTCAAGACATCAGAATAACATTAAGATTTGGAAATGCAGCCATGGAGGAACTCAACAAGATCGTCAAGTGTAAAGACATATAATTAAATACTGAAGTTAGAGTCATCCAGGCCATAATGTTTCTGATTTCTATGTTTGGTTGTGGAAGCTAGACTGAGAATAAAACTGAAAGAGAATCAGCTCTTAGAAACTTAGAAGATCAATTCATTTGAAATGTGATCCTGGAGAAGAGTTCAAGCGAATACCATGGACTGCCAGAAAGACAAATGAATGGGTCTAAGAGCAAACCAAGCACGGACTTTCACTAGAAGCAAAAATGACTAAACTGTGGATGTTGTACTTTGGACATATCATGAGATACACAATTCACTGGAAAAGATGATAATGCTGGGAAAAGTGGAAGGCAGTAGGAAAAGAGTGAAACATCATTATAGGTGGATAGACTCAATCTAGCCATGGCCCTGAGTCTGCAAGCCCTGAGCAAGTTGGCTGAGGACAGGACAACTCATTTATAGAATCACTCTAAGTCAAAGCTGACTTATCAAATAATAACAACAAAAGTAAGTCACCTCAGATTATATTCTGCAGTATAAAGTTGAAGGAATTGTTACCCTTAAGCACCCAGAGTGCTGTGTAATCTTCCAGACCATGTAATCATACAAAAGATCTAAATTCAAGAGGGCAAGAATGTCAATGTTTCCTGGTATTGTCACCTTTTCTCCCCTCCCTCAAGTACCATCACCTCCATGTTTTTATGTGTCTGCTTCTCAAACCCACTGTACAGCATGGCAGAATAGGCCCCTTTTGTTCTTCTAAGTATCCTGTGGCCCTCAGTTTAGGTTCGAGTTCTATTTTACCCTACCCCTTGTAGCCCCCTCAAAAGTGAAGTGAAGTTAAAAAATAACACAATGCTCTCCAAAGGCCAATTGCTACTCAAGGAAGTCTTCAAGGGCAGCAGATCTGTTGGGTGGGGTGAGGGGATCACCTTCAGTTTCTTCTCACCCCAAAACACTTTGAAAGACCTGGAAATCACAATTAGAAGTAATTTCTAGTTATGGTTTTCAGATGAGATTCAGCCAAAAACAGGACAGTTAACTCCCAGTCCTGCTGCATTTGAATGGGAGTCAACTGTCGTCCCCATGGCCCCATGAAAGACTGCACTGTCCCATTTTTGGTTGAAACTCAGATAAAAACCATAACAAGAAATAACTTCTAATTGTAATTTCCAGGTCTTTCAAAGTGTTTTGGGGTGAGAAGCAACTGAAGATGTTTTTTCACCAGGTATAAAGGAAGGACTTGCAGACTCATCCTTTTCAGCCCCCCTTGTCAGTGTGTACCTGTGGATAGTGTATGGTAGAAAACCTCCACCCAGACTTCAGTCAATGGGGAGTAATATTAAAATTCATACAGGATCTTCATTTTAATGACTGAAAGGACAGGTGGGTGGAGGGAGACTTTCTTTTCACAGTTTTTGTTTCCTTCTTTTGCTCACTCCCAGAAGGGGCCGATTCAGTGGCAGGAAATTATCACTTGGCCTCGAAGAAATTCACAATGTTGGCCAGTGGGTGGATTTCACAGTTTTCTTCTCCAAAAGCTGTGTTCGCTGGCAATCGTGAGGGAATAAATATCCCCGCACCCCGCCACTGGCACACATCCACTAAAGCTTAGGAAAATATCACACTTTATTCATGTGCCAGGAGAGGATGTTGTTATCAGAGTCACAGAAAGATCTGCTTGTTCACCCCTGTTTGATTTAGGATTAAAAGATATAAGGAAGAGCCTAGCAGGGCAACACTAGAAAAGTGGTGCAAAGAACTGTTTTTTAACAGGAGCAGAGAGAAAACTCACAGCATGTGCGTACGTGTGTGTGCTTCCAAGTCAGTGTCAAAATGACATTTTCCTTAAAGGTTGCCATGTTCTTAAGCAAAGTCTTTGCTGGGGCGGGAAATGAATGGTTAAGTCAGTAACAGAAGAAGCCAAATTGATCAGGGTGAGTCAGGACCAAAGACGCAAGCCTTGTTTACCAAAAAGCTGAGGGTAGTGTGTCATGCTTATTTGAACTCATCATCCTCTGGGAAATGATGACTCATGGACCACTTTTAACAGTATATGAGAAGGCTGGGAAACTTAGTAGGCTGAATATTCTCTGTGCTGCCTGGACCATGTAAAAGGATATTGACCATGTAGTGTGAGACCAGAGCTTGGAAAATTACTTTCCAAATGGAATTAGTTATTGTCTTAGCTCCAAGGCACCCCAAAGCAGTTAGTTAAGATTACAAGCATAGGGTGAGATTCTACAAAAGAGATTCTTATTTGTAACTTGATGAAGTTGCAGAGATTTAGGACCTTATCACACTGACAAAAAACTTGACTGCTTCCATACGGGATACAGTTGCCTTTTGGGTTTCTATCACGAATTATCATACATAGTATGGCACCAATGCTACCAGGTGACTGAAACCCACATGCAGCCCGGGTCCCAACCACACTCAGCTGGCCACTTTGCAAAAATGGGTAGCTCCCATTTTTGAAAAGTATCTGGCTGAGTGCTTCTGGGACCTGGACTAGATGTGGGTTTCCGTCACCCAGCGGCATCAGTGGTGAATTATGTGTGATAATTCCTAGTAGCAATCCGAAAGGCAACTATATCCCATTGGGGAGCCCTTGAAATTTTTGTCAGTGTGATAAGGTCTGAAGTCAATCTCTGTTCCCCTCCTTGGAATGTGAGCATTGTGCAATGTTGCAATTCACCTTTACTGATTGCAAGTCAGTTTACAATGATGTAAATACCTAGCACGTAGGGATGTGGTGGCTCAGTGGTTAAGTAGCTGACTCTGACTATTGCAAGATTGGTAGGTTGGCAGTTTGAGACCCAAGTGCTGTATGATGGAGTAAGCTTCCATCACTATCTTCTGCCAACCTAGCAATTTGAAAGCATGTAAAAGTGCAAGTAGATAAGTAGGTAATAGTGTTCTGTGCAGCCATGCTGGCTACTTAACCATGGAGTTGTTTTTGACAGCATTGGCTCCCTTGGCTACAGTAAGTAATGGAGATGAGCACTGCCCCATACAGTTGGACACAACTTCACAATCATGTCAAAGGGGAAATCTTTACCTTTGCCTTTTAAATATTTAACATACATTTTGAAGAGTAATTCCTAGAGGCAGCATGATGGAGAGGTTTGAGTGTTTGATTCCTAGCTCTCCCATGGAAACCCACTAGGTGATCTTTGGCAAGTGATATGCTCTCAGTCTCAAGAGAAGGAAATGGCAAACATCCTCTGAACAAGTCTTGCCAAGAAAACCCCATGGCCTTAGGGCCTCCATAACTTGGAAATGACTTGAAAGCACACAACAGTTTTGACTTCCCAATTTTTCAAAAAGTATATGTTACTTTTGGCTGCTTTTAGGATAAACCTTAATGTTACATACTGCTGGCTTGTAGCACAAATATGTCATGCTTCAGTCTCATCTACTGGTCATAGACTGTAATAAAAATTGATTCATTCTGCCTTGCACTTCAACATCTATAGTAGATTATTCAGATGTAGCATGAGACAAAACAGTCCGGCCAGAGAGAGGAGAAGGAGAGGAGCTGCTTGGCAGCCATTTTGAGACCGTGTGCTTGAGACCGTGTGCTCGTTGCTGAAGGGGCGGAGCTTCTGTGAGTCACATCTGTGAGTCACAAGGGGCGGAGCTAGCAGACTAGCTTTATATACCACCTTCCAGAGCCGCACGCTGAATTTTAGTTTTCTTTAACTCAACAACTCTGCTCAAGTGGCATCAGGTTAGAATCAGATATTGAAACAGAACCTTCCCTTTAAGTGTAAGATAGCAGCCAGTACATTCCTTTAAAGAAGTATTCCCAGTAGATTGACTGTTATATTCATTACTAAAGACTTTGCAGTATGGACAACGAGGGATCTGCTGCAGTCACCTGCAACTCTTGTGGGATGTTTCTCTTCTTGCCTACAGAAGTGGAGAACTTCACATGCACCAAGTGCAAGTTGGTAGCACTCTTGGAGGAGAAAGTGCAGCAGCTGGAGTCCAGAGTAGCTACACTTCAGCATATTAGGGAACAAGAGGATTTCCTGGACACAATAGAACTAATGATCTTGGATGAGTACCACGCAGAGGAAGATGCTGGGGTGGAAGGGGTCACTTGCCAAACAGAGGAGGTGGACAGCTGGAGGAATGTCACAAAGAGAAGTAAGTCAAGAAGGAATTGTTCGGGGAGCTTACAGCTAGAGAATCGATTCAAAGCTCTTTCCCTTATCAAGGAGGATGAAGAAGAGCAGCATGGACAGACTTCAGGGACAGAGCAGGGGAGCCTGAGAGTCCCACCCGAGGGAACAGTCGCTGCTAAGCCTCAGAGGAGGCGTGTGGTCGTAGTGGGGGACTCCTTGCTGAGGGGTACTGAAGCAGTGATATGTAGGCCTGACAAGATGTCTCGAGAGGTGTGTTGTCTTCCAGGTGCAAAGATCCGTGATGTGACAGAGAGGCTGACAAGACTGGTCAAACCTACTGACAAATACCCCTTCCTTTTGGTCCACGTGGGAACTAATGATACTGCAAGATACAGCATTCAGAACATCAGAAGGGATTATGAGGCGCTTGGTAGGAAGCTGAAAGGAATGGATGTACAGGTTGTCATCTCATCTCTTCTGCCAGTTGAAGGGCATGGTCCAGGAAGGGAGAGGAAAATAGCAGATGTGAACAACTGGCTTTGCAGATGGTGCCGCCAAGAAGGATTTGGATTCTTCGATCATGGGCTGCGGTTCCATGAGGAGGGACTTCTTGCAACAGACGGGTTGCATCTCACGCCAGTTGGAAGAAATGTTTTTGCCAACAGTCTCAAGAACTTGATCAGGAGAGCTTTAAACTGAGTTCCGAGGGGAAGCGCCACCCACGGACTGGGGAGCACCGCAGCGGGACTCTTTTGACTCTTGGCACTTTCTGGCTTTGGCGTTTGGCGGTCAGTTTGTGCGTGGGGCCTTTAAGGGACACCTGGGGGAAGCCAGGGAGGAGCCCGCCAGGTGAGAGCGGCGGGTATAAACGCCGGGAAACCGGACCCTCCCTGACACGCCCCCTCCTGTCTCCTTGCCGGACCACCACCGTCGCTGCCAGGGCTGCGCCTTCTACCGGGTGGCCTCCTCCTGGGGTGTCGGAGGTGCGCTCCCCACGGACTGGGGAGCACCGCTGCTGCGGAACTGCGCAGCTGTGCAGCTTCTATTGGGTTAGGGAGGCTTGGGTTAGCCTGAGAGCAGAGGATGCCTGGAGTGGCTTACCTCTGCTCTTCGAATGGTCACACAGGGGTGGGGGGAGGCTGGGAATGCGAGGGATGCATGGGCCGGGGAGGGAAGAGGTAACATCACGACGAGCGGAGCTCCTATTGAGGTAGTGTGGGGCAGGGGGAGGTATGGCGGTGGGAGAAGGGACTTGCGTTCCAGGGGAAGGAGAGATCGATGCATCATATCTATCTCTCCTTCCTGTCCCCCTCCCAACCTAATGGACCTGAGGGTCGCTCCAACCATGCCGCAAACCCTGTCGCTGCTCCTGTGCAACGCCAGATCAGTGAACAACAAGACCCACATCCTCCACGATATGTTGGAGGATCAAAAGTGTGATCTGGCTTGCATTACCGAGACCTGGCTAGGGCCTGAAGGGGACGCTGTGTGGGCTCAGGCCCTGCCTGCCGGGTTCTCGGTCAAGGACCAGCGCAGGTTAGGTGGGCGGGGTGTGTGTGTGGCCTTGATGCATAGGAACACCGTGTCCCTCACCAGGAACCACATCCGACAGACGTCCTACATCGAGTGTATTTACTTGACCCTAAAGGCTAGAGACAGTCTAGGGATTCTGTTAGTGTATCGGCCACCCCGTGCATTAGCGGACTCCCTTAACGACCTGACACAGTTGGTCGCTGAGCTGATATTGGAGACGCCCAGGCTACTTGTCCTGGGTGACTTCAATATCTCCCTCACGATCCGGTGCGGCTCGGGAATTCATGGATACCATGACGGCCATGGGCCTGTCTCAGCTGATACAGGGTCCTACGCATTGTGCGGGTAATACTCTCGATCTGGTCTTCTGTTCGGATGCGGAAAATCCGTGGGCGGAAATAGTTAATGTTCCCCCCTGTCATGGACGGATCACTTCCTGGTAGAGGTGAAAATCAAGGCCTCTACCCAGATCCCCCCCGGGGGTGGTGGACCTATTAGGATGGTCCACCCTCGAAGGCTGATGGAACCCAAAAGGTTCCAAGAAGCTTTAGAGGGGTACATGGTTGGAAGCGACGGCGACTCTGTTGATGCCCTCACCGGTACTTGGAATACCGGTCTTTCCAGGGTTATACACAGTATCGCTCCCAAGCGCCCTCTCAGGCCTGCTTCCAAATGTAAGCCTTGGTATACGGAAGATCTCCGGGCAAGGAAGCGGGTACTGCGACGGCTAGAGTACCGTTGGCGGAAACACCTTTGCTTAGACGACAAGGCTCTCCTAGCCCAACTGTTAAAGGACTACGGAGAGGCGATACAAGCAGCAAAGAATTCGTTCTATGGTGCTCGTATTGCGTCCGCAGAGTCGCGTCCGGCAGAGTTGTTCAGGGTGGTCAGGGAGCTAACTCAGCTCCCTCCCGCCCTGAACCAGATCCTTGAACCTACTAAGGCCTGCTGTGACTTATTTAACGACTTTTTTTCGGATAAAACCTCTCGCATAAGCGAAGGTCTGAACGCCGACATTTTAGCAGAACCTAGGGTAGAGGTGTCCAGAGCCTCCGTGGACTTTAATAAACTGGATCGGTTTGAGTCGGTGAGTACCGAGGATGTGGACAAGATCCTCGGAAGTGTTCGGAAGACAACCTGCTCTCTCGATCCCTGTCCCTCGTGGTTAGCGGCCCAGGGGGGACCGGCGGTAACAACCTTGTTACGCTGGATAGTTAATACATCTTTGAGGGATGGGCAATTTCCATCACAATTGAAATTGGCCATAGTAAAACCTATTCTAAAAAAGCCCTCCCTCGACCCCCTGGTTCATAATAATTATCGGCCTGTTTTGCTGCTACCATTTCTGGGAAAGGTGATCGAGAGGGCGGTTGCAATCCAGCTTCAGGCGGTCTTGGATGAAACGGATTATCTGGATCCATTTCAAACTGGCTTCCGGGCGGGTTACGGGGTTGAGACGGCCATGGTCGCCTTGGTCGATGATCTCCGTCTGGGCATCGACAGGGGAAGCGTGTCTCTGTTGGTGCTCTTGGACATCTCAGCGGCTTTCGATACCATAGACCATGGTATCCTTCTGGGACGCCTGGCAGAGGTGGGAATCGGGGGCACTGCGCTTCAGTGGTTCCGGTCCTACCTCTCTGGGAGGTCCCAGATGGTGCAGCTGGGAGACGTGTGCTCCGATGAGCGGGCCCTTAAAACTGGGGTCCCTCAAGGAGCCATTCTGTCTCCCATGCTATTTAACATTTACATGAAACCGCTGGGAGAGATCATCCGGAGACATGGGGCGCGGGGTTATCAGTACGCTGATGACACCCAAATTATTTTCTCTATGTCTCCGACTGATGCAGTGACCAGGGATGGGGTCTCTCCTCTCGTGGCCTGTCTAGAGTCAGTAATGGGCTGGATGAGGGAAAACCGACTCAAGTTGAATCCAGAGAAAACGGAGGTACTAGTGATAGTTTCCCCTGGTCCAGGAATGGCGGTGGTTCCACCTGTCCTGAATGGGGTCACGCTCCCTGTGAAGGACTCCGTGCGCAGTCTGGGGGTGCTTCTTGACTCGTCGCTTCACCTGACTGCTCAGGTGAATGCGACGGTCAAGAGCACCTGTTATCAGCTTTGGCTTATTCGCCAGCTGCGCCCATACCTGGCCCAGAGGGACCTAGAAACTGTTGTACATGCTCTGGTAACCTCGAGACTGGATTTCTGCAATGTACTCTACATGGGGCAACTCTTATACCAAACTCAGAAGCTGCAAATGGTGCAGAACATGGCAGCCCGGCTGGTCACTGGCGTTTCCAGGACCAGCCATATAACACCGATACTTAAAGATCTCCATTGGCTGCCCATTCGCTTCCGGGCTCAGTATAAGGCGTTGGTAATTACCTATAAAGCCCTAAATGGCTTGGGCCCAGGATACCTAAAGGACCGCCTCTCCCCGTACATTCTGCCTCGCACCCTCAGAACGTCTGGGCAGCAATTACTGAAGGTGCCTGGGGCGAGATTATCCTCCACTACACGGAGGACATTTTCCACTGCTGCCCCAGCCCTTTGGAATACGCTGCCCACTGAGCTCCGCTCGACTACCACCCTGGCCCAATTCAGGAAGGACCTGAAAGCCTTCCTGTTCCAACAGGCATTCCCCGAATAAAATCCTGTGGGCCTCCCTCCTCTTCCGTGGCCAAGAGGTTGGGCTATGGGGCTTTTTTGCCTGTTATTTTTATTGTGTAAGATGGCTTTTGATACACTGTATTTTAATGTTTTAATGTTTTATGTATGGATGTTTTAACTCTTGTTGTAAGCCGCCCTGATAGCAGGAAGGAGCGGGATAGAAATAAAAACTTTATTATTATTATTATTTATAATGTTAAGGAAGGCAAAAGGGATGGCGAAAATAGTCAAACTGACATAGAGGAAACAAGAAAAAAAGTGCAAGGACCCAACAGTGGGAGGCAAAAAAACTTGCACAGGCAGCAAGTAAAAGGGAACCATGGTCTGCGATGTCTCTACACTAATGCACAGAGCATGGGAAATAAGCAAGATGAACTCGAACTCCTAGTACAACAAAGCAAATATGATATAATAGGCATCACTGAAACCTGGTGAGATGAGTCTCATGATTGGAATGTGGAAATAGAGGGGTATAACCTTATTAAGAGAAATAGGCCAAACAGGAAAGGAGGAGGAATAGCACTATATGTCAGAGATATTTACACCAGTGAAGAGATCCTGGACATCAATCATGGAAGCCAGGTGGAGAGCATCTGGATAAGAATCAAAGGGGAGGGAAACAACAAGGATGTTACGGTGGGAGTCTACTACAGACCCCCAAGTCAGACTGAGGAATTGGATGATATCTTTCTAGAACAGATGACCACACAGTCAGAAAAGAGAGATGTAGTAGTGATGGGCGACTTCAACTATCCTGATATTTGCTGGAAGTCAAACTCAGCAAAATCCTCAAAGCCTAGCAAATTCCTCACATGCCTGGAAGACAATTTCATGGTCCAAAAGGTGGAAGAGGCAACAAGGGGGTCAGCTATTTTAGATCTGATCCTAACCAAAAAGGATGACTTGGTTAATGGGGTGCAAGTAGTGGGATCATTAGGTGGAAGTGACCATATTCTCCTGGAGTTTGTAATACAGTGGAAAGGAGAAGCCAGGCATAGTCAGACACGCATCCTAGACTTTAGGAGAGCGGATTTCAGTAAACTTAGAGAAGTATTGAGGGCGATTCCATGGTCAGAAATACTAAAAGATAAAGGAGTTCAGGACGGATGGGACTTTCTCAAAAGGGAGATACTGAAGGCACAATTTCAAACCGTTCCAGTGAGAAAGAAAAACGGGAGGTGTCTCAAGAAACCAGGATGGATGACTAAGGAACTTTCAACTGAGCTGAGTTTGAAACGGAACATGTATAAGAAATGGAAGAAGGGGGAAATCACAAAAAAGGAATTCAAAGAAATAGCAGGCATGTGTAGGGGTAAAGTCAGAAAAGCTAAAGCGCAGAATGAACTCAGGCTGCTAGAGAGGTTAAGAACAATAAAAAGGGCTTTTTTGGATATGTCTGCAGCAAAAGGAAGAAGAAGGAAACGGTAGGGCCACTTCGTGGAGAAGATGGCAAAATGCTAACAGACGACAGAGAAAAGGCAGAATTACTCAATACCTTCTTTGCCTCAGTCTTCTCAGAAAAGGCAAAGGGTGCTCAACCTGAGGATAATGGAGCAGAGGACAGAATAGGGGAATTTCAGCACAGAATAAGTAAAGAGATAGTAGAGGAACACCTTATTAATCTAAATGAATTTAAGTCTCCGGGACCAGATGAACTCCATCCAAGGGTATTAAAAGAACTGGCAAATGTAATATCGGAGCCATTGGCAATAATCTTTGAAAACTCCTGCAAAACAGGAGAGATCCTTGCAGACTGGAGGAGGTCAAACGTTGTCCCCATCTTCAAAAAGGGGAAAAAAGAGGATCCCAACAATTATCGTCCAGTTAGTCTGACATCAGTACTAGGAAAGATTCTGGAGCAGATCATTAAACAGAGAGTCTGTGAACATCTAGAAGGCAATGCCATAATCACAAAAAGTCAACATGGGTTTCAGAGAAACAAGTCATGCCAGACAAACCTAGTCTCTTTCTTCGATAAAATTACCAGCTTGGTAGATGAAGGGAATGCTGTGGATGTAGTATATCTTGATTTCAGTAAGGCCTTTGACAAAGTTTCCCATAACATTCTTGCAAACAAGCTGGTAAAATGTGGGCTAGACAAAGGAACTGTTAAATGGATCTGTAATTGGTTGACCGGCCGAACCCAAAGGGAGCTCAACAATGGCTCCTTTTCATCCTGGAGAAAAGTGACCAGTGGGGTCCCACAGGGCTCTGTCCTGGGCCCAGTGCTATTCAACATCTTTACCAATGACCTGGATGACAGAATTGGGAGCATACTTATCAAATTTGCAGATGATACCAAATTAGGGGGAATAGCTAATACCCCAGAGGACAGGATCAAGATTCAAAATGACCTGAATAGACTAGAAAGCTGGGCCAAAGCTAACAAAATGAAATTCAACACGGAGAAATTTAAGGTATTGCACTTAGGGCGGAAAAATAAAATGCACAGATATAGGATGGGTGACACCTGGCTGAATGAAACTACGTGTGAAAGGGATCTAGGAGTCCAAGTAGACCACAAGTTGAACATGAGTGAACAGTGTGATGCGGCAGCTAAAAAGGCCAATGCTATTTTAGGCTGCATCAATAGAAGTATAGTGTCTAGATCAAGGGAAGTAATAGTGCCACTCTATTCTGCTTTGGTCAGGCCCCACCTAGAATATTGTGTCCAGTTCTGGGCGCCACAATTCAGAAAGGACATTGAGAAACTGGAGCGTGTCCAAAGAAGGGCGACAAAGTTGGTGAAGGGTCTGGAAACCATGCCCTATGAGGAACGACTTAGGGAGCTGGGGATGTTTAGCCTGGAGAAAAGAAGGTTAAGAGGTGATATGATAGCCCTGTTTAAATATTTGAAAGGATGTCATATTGAAGAGGGAGCAAGCTTGTTTTCTGCTGCTCCAGAGAACAGGACCCGGAACAGTGGATGCAAGCTACAGGAAAAGAGATTCCACCTGAACATTAGGAGGAACTTCCTGGCAGTAAGGGCTGTTCGACAGTGGAATGCACTCCCTCGAAGGGTGATAGAGTCTCCTTCCTTGGGGGTCTTTAAGCGGAGGCTGGATGGCCATCTGTCAGGGATGCTTTGATTTGGATTTCCTGCATTGCAGGGGGTTGGACTGGATGGCCCTAGTGGTCTCTTCCAACTCTACGATTCTATGATTCTATGATTCTATAAGCTAGTACTTGAGCCATATGATATTCAGATTTTCCATATTTTGGCACAGTTATTAATTAGAATGGAGGCTGGAGTCAAGGAATCAGAAGAAGATTAAGACTTGGAAAGGCAGCTATGGAGGAACTAGACATCTAGTGTCATTTGAAATGTGGTTCAAGAGAAGAGTTCTGCAGATACTGTGAACTGTTAAAAAAACAAATCACCAAGCCTAAACTCTCCCTAGAAGCCAAGATGAGTAAGCTGACGCTGTCATATTGAGGCGGTCAATCTTGCTGCCTCTTAGTAAGCTCTAGGAGAGCCTTTTCAAACTTTTGGAGGGAGATGAAAATGGTACAAAGACTGGAAAATCACCAGGTGATGGTATCATAGAGAAGAGGACATGGAAATATGGGGAAGCCAAGGAGGGCCAGAGTTGATTTCCATGGCCTAAGCTTCTTCTTCATCCCCTTTTATCTCAGATGGTTATTTCCTTCATGCCCTGTTTGTCAGCTTCTCAGAAACATTAGCTTGGCCAAATGGGTTCCCATTTACATGGACCCACCAGGTGATGGTATCATAGCAGCAAGATTCTTCTAATGGTTGTAAAATGCATCTGAATTTCTTGAAGTTTTGCAGCAAGGAGTGAGTCCCCAGCAGCATACTAGCAACCAATCTAGAGTTGAACTGGGAGCCACTCAAATGATCAGATGGCTTGTAGCCAGAGAGCTTTGGGCACAGTAATCCTTTACTTCACAGAGACTCTCTGAAGTGCAGCTAATAGCTCCCCTTCTCTCACAGGAGGACTAGCATGCCTTGCACTTGCTTGCGCTGCCATCAAAACCACACAGTTTGCACTTGCTGTGAACCCTGCAGGGAAACCCAAAGAGTACTAGGGAGAGATAATTGCATATCTCAGGAGGGGCTGGTTAATTAATACTCTAGTAAAAAGCACTTTTGGTATGTCAAGGGATGCCACAGAAGGCAAGGGAAGCCCCTTGAATCATGAATTTGTGCTCTAATCAGTTCCAGGAGAGAAAGGAAAAAACGGTATAAAAATAGGAACTAGGATTGCCAGAGTGAAAATTGGCAATGGCTCTTGTCCCTTTAATGGTTGTGCAGAGGAGGGATTGTCAGCAGGAGGTATTTGTCAGGGAACCAGGTAACAAGCAGCACCTGCTGATATTCTCTCTTCTACATAAACATTAAAGGTACAGGTCTCTCTGTGTTCTGTGCCTTCAAGTTGTTTCTGACTTGTGGTGACCCTATGGTGAATGTCTTATGGGGTTTTCTTGGCAAGATTTGCACAGAGGAGATTTGCCATTGCCTGCTCCTGAGGCTGAGAGAGTGTGACTTGCCCAAGGTCACCCAGTGGGTTTGATGGCTGAGCTGGGAATTGTTGGTGTTGTATGCTTCAAAGTCATTTCTGATTTATAGTGATCCTATGGTGTACCTATCATGGGGTTTTATGCCAGGATCAGGCAGTGGGTTCACATAGCTGAGTGGAAAATTGAACCCTGGTCTCCAGAGTCATAATCCTACACTCAAACCACTATGCCATGCTGGCTCCTAAAGTTATAGGAGCCCTCTCATGTTTTCATGCTGGTAACCCTAACTCTCATGTTTCTCCATAATAATAAAATAATAAAAATTTTATTTGTATACCGCCCTTCCTATGATCAGGGCGGTGAACAACAATCAAAACAATACAGCGTATCAACAACAAATTAAAACAAAAATTAACATAGACAACAATACAAATACAATACAACTGTTAAAACCAATATTAAAAACCCCCACCAACCAGCTACCCCTGCTGTCGGGGGGGGGGGGGACTAGCTGGAACTTATATCGGGGAATGCTGATCGAAACAGGAAGGTTTTCAACTCCTTCCTGAACTGGGCCAGGGAGGTGGCCGAGCAGAGCGATGATGGAGTATGACCTCCTTGTTGTGGAGGCTAATCTAGCCCTTGGGACCCTCAGTAGTTGCTGCCCAGATGTTCTGAGGGTGCGGGGTGGAATGTATGGGGAGAGGCGGTCCTCAAGGTATCCTGGGCCCAAGCCATGTAGGGCTTTATAGGTTATAACCAACACCTTGTATTGCGCCCAGAAGCGAATAGGCAGCCAATGTAGATCTTTAAGTACAGGTGTAATATGACTGGCCCTGGAAGTGCCAGTGACCAGTCTGGCTGCCATGTTCTGTACCATCTGTAGCTTCCGGGTGTGGTACAAGGGTTGCCCCATGTAGAGCGCGTTGCAGAAATCCAATCGAGAGGTTACCAGAGCATGTACTACCGTTTCAAGGTCTCCCTGGGCCAGATATGGGCGCAGCTGGCGAATAAGCCGAAGCTGATAACAGGTGCTCTTGACCGTCGCATTCACCTGAGCAGTCAGGTGAAGCGACGAGTCAAGAAGCACCCCCAGACTGCGCACGGAGTCCTTCACAGGGAGCGTGACCCCATTCAGGACAGGTGGAACCACTGCCATTCCTGGACCAGGGGAACCTATCACAAGTACCTCCGTTTTCTCTGGATTCAGACTGAGTCGGTTTTCCCTCATCCAGCCCATTACCGACTCTAGACAGGCCACGAGAGGAGAGATGCCATCCTCAGTCACTGCATCAGTCGGAGACATAGAGAAGACTATTTGGGTGTCATCAGCATACTGATAACCCCGTGCCCCATGTCTCCGGATGATCTCTCCCAGCGGTTTCATGTAAATGTTGAAAAGCATGGGAGACAGAATGGCTCCTTGAGGGACCCCAGTTCTGAGGGCCCTCTTATCGGAGCACACGTCTCCCAGCTGCACCTTCTGGAACCTCCCAGAGAGGTAGGAACGGAACCACTGGAGCGCAGTGCCCCCGATTCCCACCTCCGCCAGGCGCTCCAGAAGGATACCATGGTCTATGGTATCGAAAGCCACTGAGATGTCCAAGAGCACCAACAGGGACACGCTTCCCCTGTCGATGCCCAGACGGAGATCATCGACCAAGGCGACCATGACCATCTCAACCCCGTAGCCCGCCTGAAAGCCAGTTTGAAATGGATCCAGATAATCCGTTTCATCCAAGACCGATTTAAGCTGGAGTGCAACCGCCCTCTCGATCACCTTCCCTAAAAACTGGCCGATAATTACTATGCATCAGGGGATCGAGGGAGGGCTTTTTTAACAGCGGTTTTATAGTGGCCAATTTCAAGCTGGATGGAAATTGCCCATCCCTCAAAGATGTATTAATGATCCGGTGTAACATCGAGGTTACCACCGGTCCCCCCTGAGCCGCTAGCCATGAGAGACAGGGATCGAGAGAGCAGGTTGTCTTCTGAACGCTTCTAAGGATCTTGTCCACATCATCGATACTGACCATCTCAAACTGATCCAGTTTAATGGAGTCCATGACCAATAACTTGGGAAGTATTGTTCTAGAGCACTACTACACTGAAGGCAACACAATAAATTCTGCAGGGAGGTTTCACAGATACAGTTGCCTGGGACAGGGGTTTGAAACAGAAATAGTACAATGAGACCTGCAATTACCTTGAGAAATACAACTTAGAGGTGTGGACTCTCTCCCAAGTAAAAAGGGGGTTACTGAAATTATAGTTAAGATCCATTTATTGGGGCTACTATGAGCCAGCATGGTGTCGTGGTTTGAGTGTTGGACTACAACTCTGGAGACCAGGGTTCAATTTTCCACTCATCTATGTGAACCCACTGCCTGACCCTGACATAAAACCCCATGATGATTTTGAAGCATACAACACCAACAATTAGATTTACTGGAGGTAGAGGTTTCATCTCCCATGGGGGGGGGGGAGAGAGAAAACCTCTGAAAAATCAGACATGGAAAAAAGATGAAATAAACTCTTCAGAGTTGATGTTAATGCTGGTGTTGACTACTGCCATCAGTTTGACTTCAATGTATAATGGCCTATGACTGAAAAACCTCCAAGTCATCCTATCATTGATGTCCCTGTACTGGGAGGAAGGTGGGATATAAATAAACATAATAAACATAAACATAAACATAAACATAAACATAATAATAATAATAATAATAATAATAATAATAATAATAATAATAATAATAACAACTAGAGTCTCTCTCTATATATAATGTGATCTTCCTCTTTTACTGCCTTCTACCTTATCAAGCATTATTGTCTTTTCTAATGAGTCATGTCTTCTCATGATATGTCTAGAGACTCAGTCATCTTGATTTTTAGGTAAGTTCAGGTTTGATTTGCTCTTGACCCCATTTATTTCTCTCTTTGGAAGTCCACGGTATCCTCAGCAGTCTTCTCCAGCACCACATCTCACAGGAATGGATTTTCTTCTTATCCACTTTCTTCATTGTCCAGTTTTCTCAATCAAACATAGAATTTGGAACTATGATCATGGCATGAACAATCCTGGCTTTAATATTCAGTGATATATCTTTACATTTCAGGATCTTGCCCCAGTGATTTCTCACTAAGTCATTGAATCTTGGGATGCCAATATTAGCAGATGGTGGCAACTGAATAGAAAGCTGGGGAGAAACTGTAAGATGAGCAGACACTAGGGTAAAACATGAGGTGCTAATGGCAAATCTTGCATGCAAGTTCTGAGTTCAAGATCCGTTAGCAGTACTTTTTCAAATAAATTTGGCCTGTTACAGACTGCCAAAATAAAGCTGCTTCGGGCCTCTTTGGAGTTATGCTATTTAAATGATGCATGCATCCTAAGAATCCAGAAGCTGCACCAAAGCTGCACTCCAGTTCTTAGGAATGGAGTGTGGCTTTGGCGCGACCTCTGGACTCTTAGGACCCATGCATCATTTAAATAGCATAACTCCAAAGAGACCCGAAGCAGCTTTATTTTGGCAGTCTGTAACAGGCCTTAGTTTCCAAGATCACTTCATGTTTTAAGGAAGGTAGATAAAGGGGGGGGAATGTCCTTTCTCTCTTCTTTCAGTAGGTTCTATATTTCGAGCTTGCCTTCTCTGTTGCATTATCTCTTCACAGGTGCTTTCACAAGCAAAGACCCTGGTATTTTTTTTAAAAAAATTCCTCTTCTATCATAGCACCTGCTGTGTCTCCTTATGATAATCTGACACTTCTGTTGCATGTATTTCCATGATGGACTCTGCACCCATCAGCAAATTGATGCCAAAGTGATCAAAAATATCTCTAGCCTCCCCGTTGTTCACCTTAATTTGAAAAGCTTCTGTTCACAAAAAAAAAAAAAAAAAAAAGGAAAAAAAAAAAAAAGAAGAAAAACCTGTTCCATTCCCAATCTGCTTAAAAACAAACAAAAGCTTCTCCCTTTATCTCCCATTCTCTTTGCTTTTATGCTTCATAAGTATGTTCCTTCAGCAAAATGGCTGTAGATATCTCAGAGATTTAATTCTATCATTGAATAATTATCATAGGGCTGTGGAATCTCCTGCTATTTCTCACTCTTACTCAGTAACATCTATGGCATTTTCAAACTTTTCTCCTCTTTTAGTTTGAGAATCCTTGCCCCCCAAAAGATTATGTCTTCAGTGACCCTTTCAGCTTAGTTGCCTTTATTGCCCTCGCTGACTTCATCACATAACCAAATATGATGGGTGCCATGGTGTCGAACTGATGTGGGCTCACCAATATGATCAGTTTAGGAAGTATTGCCCTTGCTGTCTATTAAATTTTTTGCTAAGTGACCATCATAAGATAGTAAATGCTGACTGACTGACTATGCAGCATTAGAGAACCAATGTGGCATTGTGGTGTGAGTGCTGGATTATAACTCTGGAGATCAGGGTTTGATTCCCAGCTCAGCTATTTTGGGCAAGGCACACTCTCTCAGCCTCAGGGAAAGGCAATGGTAAACCTTTTCTGAACAAATCATGCCAGGAAAATCCCAAGATGGGGTTGCTATAAGTTGGAAAAGACTTGAAGGCACACAACACACACACCTAGACATGCCCTTAGATAACAATCAGAAAGACTCATATTTAAAGCCATTAATGTCTTGATTCATTATGGCTGCCAGAAACAGATACACACACATGCAGACATGTTACTGTATTAGTTTTAAAAAGTGACTTATTTCTCACTTTTCTCCCACTTTCCTGGGATTCCCAGTAGCCCAGAGTGAGATAGATGGCTCACACTTCCCTGTGGGAACCCAGTAGCAGGAGAGACACATAACACTACTTCCAGGAAACTGTACTTCCAAAACAAGTGCAACTTCTTAATACTCTGTTTGAATGATCACCCAATGCATCAAAACATTCTTGCAGAGGCGAAAAAAGAGTTTTGAAGACAATTCTAAGGGATCAGAGGCAGTAGAAATACACCACCCTATGCGTAGTTTTCTGTAAGATTCACTGGTGATATAAACACATGACTGCATTCACTCTTTTCAAGGTGTACTTTGGATGAACAAAAATTATAGCAGCAATGTTGGCACCTGCACCATAGCAACACAGATAAGAACATAAAAACAACACCTGTTAGATAAGTGAAAATTCAGGGGTGGGAGGTGGGGGAAAGCCCATTATTTTAAAAATACATTCACAAATTATACAGTATTCTATATAAACATAATATTATCAGTGTTCAGGACAAACAATGTTTTGCAAGGAAGACACTGTTAAAACTAATTCTGAAAATGACAAGGTGCTTATTAAGAGCAGTGAATTGTCGCAAATAAAGGAGAAATGAAGTGCAGGGCTGGTCTCAGATATTTTTTTTAAAAAAGAGTTGTGAATGAAAACTGGTATGACAGTTGTGTCTGTCCCTGGAGATATCTGATCTGTTCACAGTGAGACATGCTTTGGTTACATGCCGTTTGGATTACTGTAATGCTTTCTATGTGGGGTTGCTTTTGCAAAATGCTCAGAAACTTCCACTATCCCTGAAAGCTGTAGCCAGAGTTAGGGATAGCTACTGTATATGGAGGGCCTGAATACCTAAAAGGTGCCAGAAGGGTCAGCCCTGGTTAGTACTTGGATGGTACACTGTCAAGGAATACCAGGTGTGTGCCAAATGGTGCAGCACATGCGTGACATCTCCGCGCCGCCCCAGGCCACTTACAGCGGCCTGGCTGTAGCGTGGGAAGAAGCTCTGAAACAGAGCTCCTTTTGGGCACCCACATCATTCCTGCGGCAACCAAATGGCTACGTAAACAATGCCGGTGGCTCCTTCCTCCCATGGCTCTGGCTCCCATGAAGCCTCAAGGACACCCCTTTTCTGCACCATGGAAAAGCGGCTTTTGGCGCTTCTCTGTGGTCTGTAAAAACTTTGGGTTGGGGCCGTAGGGCTGCCAGTGAGGCTGCCCTGCCCCCAATCTGGAGTGAAAAGGGGTGCTACAGACCTGTCCTTTGGGGCAGTCTGTACCTCGCCTATATTTCAGCAGAAGGAACTGGCAAAACCACCTCTGAGTATGGAGAAGAGACAGTTAAGGGGTGATATGATAACCGTGTTTAAGTATTTGACGGGGTGTTACATTGAGGATGAAGCAAGCTTGCTTTCTGCTGCTTCAGAGACTAGGACCCAGAACAACAGATGCAAGCTACAGGAAAGAGATTCCACCTCAACATTAGGAGGAACTTCTTGACAGTAAGAACTGTTTGACAGTGGAACACACTTCCTCGGAGAGTGGTAGAGTCTCCTTCCTTGGAGGTCTTTAAACAGAGGCTGGATGGCCATCTGTCGGGATGCTTTGATTGAGAGTTCCTGCATGGCAGGAGTTGGATGGGATGGCCCTTGTGGTCTCTTCCAACTACGATTCTATGATTCTATGAGTATTTTTTGCCTACCCCCCCCCCCATGAAATTCATAAGTCAACAAGCATCCCTGTGTTGGCATCCTTTCACTGGCTCCCCCTCCCTTTCCGCATTGAGTACAAGCTCCTGCTGTCGACGTTTAAAGCCCTCCATGGGCTGGCCCCTCCTTACTTATCAGACCTTCTTTCTCCTCACCTTCCCACCAGGGCCCTCCGTTCTGGTAGTCAAGGTCTGCTGTCCCAGCCCAGGATTTCCTCTGCCCCATCTCGGATTCGTCCCTTTTCACTCACTGCCCCTCACTCCTGGAACCTTCTTCCCCTGTGAGACACAAGGGCCATCACTTCTTTAACCAGCTTCAAAACAGAGTTGAAGACCATCCTGTTCAAAGATGTGTTCCCAAGCATTGCATAATTGTCACTTGCTATTTGATGTTCTTTTGGTGCCTGTTTTATCAAACCATTTCCTGTATTGCTATGTACTTTATATATATTAGCCTACTAGCCCCACCACCTTTCCCTTCTCCTTTTGTGTCGTGTCTTTTTAGATTGTAAGCCTGAGGGCAGGGAACCGTCTAATTAAAAAGATTGTATGTATAGCGCTGTGTACATTTACAGCGCTTTATAAATAAAGGTTAATAATAATAATAATAATAATAATAATAATAATAATAATAATAATAATAATAAGCAACTTGAAAACACAAATATGGAATATGAGCCAACATGATGCAGTGGTTAGAGTGTTGAACTACAACTCTGAGGACCAGGGTATCCCCACGTAGCCATAAAAATCTACCGGGTGACCTCTCAACCTCAGAGGAAGGCAAAGAGAAATCTCCTCTGAACAAATTTTGCCAACCCCTCCCCCCCCAAAAAAAAAAAACAGAATTGTCAAACCTGCCCAAATTTATTTGCCTCCATGTTATTTGTTTTTATTATTGTAAGGATGAGTTAGAGGATTGGGAAACTGGGGAATTGTCTTGGTTTTTATGATTGTACAGGTATTTTATTCTGCTGGTACCCGCCTCAATCCGCAAGGAGAGGTGGGATGCAAATAATAATAATAATAATAATAATAATAATAATTATTGCCATAAGTCAGAAATTACTTGAAGGCACACAAGAACAACAATATGGAGTACATGACTCCCTTGTTGCTACAGCTCCTGTTCGTCTTTTCCAGACCCAATTCAAAATATTGGTTATGATTTCTAATGCTCTATGCATCTCAGATTCAAGATATTTGAAGGACTGCATCTCCCTATATGTGTGTCTGAGCTCTAAGATCTTTAGAAGAAGCCCTTCTTGATGTCCCATTATCTTTTCAGCATTTTGGTTCATTTGGGCCACATAGACATAGCCCTTAGTCTTTTCTAACCCAAATTGAACATACCCTCATCCTTCAGCAATTTCTTTCAGGGCCTATTTCCAGACTTTTGGCTATCTTGATTCCTTTCTTCTGGACTCAGACTCCAATCAGTTCTGATACTAAAAAACAAAAATAATAAAAAACATATTTTCTGTGTCAGAATAACTTAATTCTGCAGCCGTAAGCTGTGGTATAGCAGCTTCATACCATTTTAACTGCCATGCTTCTAGCCTAAGGAATCTTGAGTTTAATAGTCTGGTGAATTCCTTAGAATTGTCTTTTCTAGAGAGATCTAGGACTGTAACTCAAGGCAGTGATCTAGAGTTTTCCAGACCAGAATTGTAACCCTCTGAACAATTACAAAAAACAGGATGCTGTATGTTGGAGTCATGGCAATTATAATGGTATCACACTGAGAATTGTGCTGACTAGCCTTGCAAGTGAGAGCTTGAAAAAGTTGTTTTGGATGACAGCTTCTATAATGGTGGAAAGCTTCTAGGAACTGTAATCCCCAAAGTTTGCCTTGAGTAGAAACTTAACATCTGATGTCATAGTATTCCAGTTTTATTTTCCCTTTGCCACAGAATTGGCTGCCTCTTCTGAATTGCCTGGAGAAAGTGGAACTGTTTTTGTTATGAATCCTCTCTGTTTTGGAGTACTACTACACGTTAAAAATTTCTCTACATGAAGTGTCAAGTCTCTGTGGAGAAATCCCTCATTTATCTCTTTGGTGGAAAAAAAGCCCTTCTTTGACTTTCCATGGGGCTTACTTCAAGGCAAGTGCACTCAGGATGGTTACCTTAATTTCAGCAATAGCCTCTGCCTGGTATTAGGTTATAGATGAAATAGCTTGCGCTCATGGAAGAGTAACTGTAATGGGTTCACTGTATCCATTTATGACAGTGAATGTGTCCCACTTATGTTGAGGTACAAGCTATGGAGAGACAAGCTGTGGAGAGACAAAGTAATTGATGGGGCTGTCTTCTTGCTGTTTAATTGTTCCAGTAAAGCTCCATTGTTGAGAGAAGGTTGTGATGAATCACACACTGTTTATGAGAGATGCTCTTCCAGAAACATGTTGTTGGGGGGGGGGGGGGGATGCTCTTGATCATTGACAGATGCCAGAGTTGTGCATGTTCATTGTGTTTTGAGCATTACATTTTCCATTGCATCAGAGATAAATTATTATTAAGTTGATAAGAGAATGAGTCGCTGGACAAACTTTTATCATTACTAACTCTGTAGAGAGAGATGTCTGCTATGCAATACTGATGTCCATTGTTTTTGTTGTTGTCTGTTTGTTTGTTTGCCTTCAACCTGACTTTGACTTATGACGATCTTATGCATGGATCTTGTTTTTAACAGAGCAGCTCTGTAAACACTGGGCTGAGAGCCAGTGTGGCACAGTGGTTTGAATGTTGGACCATGACTCTGGAGACCATGGTTTAAATCCATGTTCCTCCATGAAACCCACTGTGTGATGTTGGGCAAGTCACAAGTCTCATCTGAACAAATCTTGCCAAGAAAAACCCGCAATAGGTTAGCCTTGGAATTGCCATAAGTCGTAAATGACTTGAAGGTACACAACAACAACAAATGTAGGGCTATGGCTTATTTGATTGAATGAATCCATCTGTATTGTGGTTTTCTTCTTTTCCCACTGCTTTCTATTTTACTGAGCATTATCGTTTTTTTCCAGTGAGTCTTACCATCTCATGATATGTCCAAAGGAAAATAGCCTTAGTTTAGCCATTAATTTGTGTATGGCCTATTGTTGAAAGGCAAGGCCTCAGGGTAGGATGATATGCAAGGTGGCTGTGTGTCTATTTAATTAACCATCTGTTGTCTGTGGGAAAAACCCCTGACCCTGGGTGATGTTCATTTGCATGAACTGAGTCTTGATTTTGGTGTTCTTCAGGACTGGTAGCCAAAAATTGTTTACTTTCAGGGTTTCTTCTTTCCTGTTGTAGTTGTCCAGGTGTTTGTGGGTTTCAGTGGCTGCCCTGTGCATTCTGACCTGGTAGTTGCTGACATGGTCCAGAATTTCACTGGTGGACTGTGCAAAAAAGATCTGTGAACTCCACTTCCTAGAAGATGAATTGAAGCACCTAAACTGGACACTACAGGCTAATGTTTACTCCAGCTCAGACATCAGAAGTGCTGCCAGACTCAGAAAAAAACACAGGAGTGAAGAAAAACACAAAGGGAAGGTATTTTTTTTTAACCATACATCAAAGCTGCCCTGGACGGAATAGGGAAACTGATGAAGGAACATAGCCTTCAAGTGATCGACAAACCAACCAAGAAAATCCAGCAAATACTGTGCTCAGCAAAGCGCAGGAGAGACTCTCTTACTGCTGCAGGAGTTTACCACTTATCGTGCAGCTGTGGGTAAGTCTACATAGGGACCACTAAATGCAACATCCAAACAGGAATCAAAGAACACGAGAGACACTGCAGACTGAGCCAGCCAGAAAAATTGGCAGTAGTAGAACACGTGCTAAACCAACCTGAACATATTTGAAAACACTGAAATTGTGGACCATGCTAACAACCACCAAATCCTGCATATCCTCCCACCCTGAGGCCTTGCCATTCAACAACAGACTAACACATAGATTAACATATAAATCACTTCCTCCCAACCAAGGGTCACACACACACACACACACACACACACAAGCCCATCCGTGGCACCACTTTCTGAAGATGTTAGCCACAACAGATGCAGGAATAAATTATTCCAGAACATGGCCACATAGCCCAGAAACCCACAGAAAACTATGGACGCTTGCTGTGAATGCCTTCGACTTCTCTTCAAACATATTTAATTTGTCTTTTTGGCAGTCCATTGTATCCTTAAAGCTCTCCTCCAACACATCATTTCCTGGACTTGTCGCTTCAGCTGTCATCTCAGGTGGATGCGACAGCCAGGAGTGCCTATTATCAGTTTTGGCTGATATGCCAGCTATGACCCTTCCTGGAATGGGAAAACCTAGAAATGGTTGTACATTCACTGGTAACCTCTCGTCTCGATTTCTGCAATGCGCTCTACATGGGGCAACCCTCAGGCCTCGTTTGGAAGCTGCAACTGGTTCAAAATATGGCAGCCAGATTGGTTACTGGGAGTTCGAAATTTGATTCTATTACACCTGTCTTAAAATCCCTACACTGGCTGCCTATTAGCTTCCGGGCACAGTATAAGGTGTTGGTCATTACCTATAAAGCCCTACATGGCTTGGGTCCAGTGTACATGAGGGAATGCCTCCTGCCATACAATCCTTCCCACACTCTCAGGTCCTCTGGGAAGAATCTCTTGCAGTCTAAGAAAACCAGACTGGTAACGACTTCCCAGAGGACATTTTCTGTTGCCACTCCAAAAGTCTGGAATGACTTACCAGAGGAGATCCTCCATATAACATCTTTGGAGGCCTTTAAGAAGGCAATAAAAATGGATCTCTTCCAGCAGGCCTTCCCTAACTGACGTCCTCAGAATGTTTACTCTCCAGTTGCATAGCTGTTCCCACCGGACTGTGATTGTGCTTGATTTTATTGACTATTTTATTGGGAATTGCTGTTTTAATGCTATTCTAGGATGGGAGGGAGATAGGGAATTAGAATTTGATATGTTTTGCTATGTGGCTTGCTGTGTAGTATATTTATGGTTCTTTTGTTTGTTGTTACCTGCCTCGATCCAATACAGGGAGAGGTGGGATACAAATAAATATTATTATTATTATTATTATTATTATTATTATTTCAAATGGGTTGATCTTTATCTTGTTAGATTTCTTCATCATCCAGGTTTTATATCCATTTATTTATCTGATTTATGTCCTGCCTTTCTCCCTAAATGGAAGGCAACAGCCTAGAGAATATCCATCTCACATCCTCAGTGAAGGGCTGAAGAGCTGTTTAAATAAGAGCCTTTGGCTACTGGAAAAAAAGAGACCAAGGAGGGCATTGGAGTCTCCCCTATGGAGGAATTTCCATATCCTAGGGTGCATCTACACTGCAGAAATAATGCAGTTTGACACCACCTTAACTGCTATGGTTCAAGACTATGGCATTCTGAGAATTGCAGTTTTGGGAGATATATACCCTTTTCTATTAGAGGGGTCTGGTGCCACAACAAACTACAAATCCCTGTGGCTGAAGATGCCAGCCACAGATGCTGGCAAAATGTCAGGAAGAAATTTTTCTGGAACATGGCCACATAGCCCGAAAAACCTAAAAAAAAAACTATGGATGCCGGCCATGAAAGCCTTCGACTTTACAAATCCCAATATTCCATACAATGGAGCCTATGTAGTCAGTTAAAGCTGATTGGGACAGAAGCATGTGAAATGGTTGTGCTCTAAGCAACTCTAGTTGCAGCCACTGTGTGGCAACCCCATTGGCAAAACCACGGGGTCGCGACCCTCTCTCAGGATAACAATGCTCATCAAGATTGAGATGTGACAGTTCTGCTGGCAAACCATAGGAATGTGACTCACTCTTGAGATGACAATGCTTTATCCATAATCAGATAGGTAAGTCCATGCTGACTTAGCCGGTCTCCACATCCTGCTTCCACTGCAGAAAAGGGCAAGTAACCTAGCAAATGATTGTAAGGCAAACAACGGACTAATGTAAGCAAAACGACAATAAAAGGCCCAGCCAAAACCTGGCTGGAAGGAAGCTTGTGAGGAGGCTTGTGAACCCCACTCTTGTCTCTGCGTCTCCTTGCCGCGACACCACTGAGAAAGTTTTCTCTTGTGTACCCACAAGATACAGAAGAGTGAAATAGAAAATGGCATGGTATGGAATAATTCTGATTTTGATGTTCAGTGATACTTCTTTATATCTAAGAAGTTTGTTTTAATTCCTTCACCACCACTCTTTCAAATCTTTATCAGATTTATTTGCTAAAGTACCACCTCATCCTCCTCCTTCCTCTTTTTGAGATCAGCAATATAATCTATAATCAAAGTAATATACAGTACATTCAGAAAATAAAAATACAGAAGGAAAAGAAAAAAAGAAAAGAAAAAGAGGGGAAAAGCTAAATAACTAAGGGCCCAAACAGACAGGCCAAAATAAAGCTGCTTCGTGTCACTTTGGAGGTATGCTGTTTAAATAACACACACATTTTAAGAGGTCTGAAGCTGCGCCAAAGCTGTGCTCCAGTCCTTAGGAAGCATGCATCATTTAAACAGCATACCTCCAAAGTGATCTGAAGCAGCTTTATTTTGGCCTGTCTGTTCAGACCCTAATACATACTAGGGCTCTGACCTCCCCCCAATCCTGACTGTAAGGAGAAAAAAATAAAAAATAAAGTAATATTATTTTGCCATTACAAATTTGCCATTACAAATTCAAATAAACAATTCTCTAAATTACCCCTAACAAAAGATTATTACAACATTAGATTTCTTATTGTTCAGAAAATCCATAAATGGTTTTCAATCTTTCCATATATTTGGCTTATCCAGTGCAAACAAAGCCCAAGACTTTATTTTTCCCCCTTCCTTTCTTTTTTTGTTTGTTTTGGTCATAGTCACTCTTCTTCTGTTGCTGGAAATGCTACTGAATTCTTTAAAATACTGATAATATTTCTTTTATCCTACACTGAGACACCAGATCCTGTCTGATCTTGGAAACTATCCAGGGTTAGCCCTGGTTAGTACTTGGATGGGAAACTGCCAAGGAATACCAGGTGCTGTAGGCTCTTTTTCAAAGGAAGGAACTGACAAAACCATTTCTGAGTATTCCTTGTCTAAGAACACCTTATGAAATTGATGGGGTTGCCATACATTGACAGTGGACTTGAAGGCACACACACACACACACACATCTGAAGTACCCATGTCGGGATGGCCATACAATGATCACAAGATTTGGTTCAGTTTCTGCTTGATGGTTCAGAAAACACCCTGAAGGAACTTGGACTGATTCAGAGGCCACTCGATTTGATATGGTTCTGAAGCAATTTAGTTGTTTTCCAAGGGATGGCCATATTAGTCTCTTTCAAAATATAATAGATAAGATTGGGGAATGAAGGAATGAAGGAATGAATGAATGAATGAAGGAATCAATAAACATCTTTGGAGTTAACAGATGTATTCTTTCATGGAAATCAAGCTCCTCTTGTTTCAGATGCACTGAGAGAGCTGGAAGTGCAGCTACAGGTAGATATGGAGTTGCAAAGTTGTGAGAGTGGTGTCAAAGTGTAATAGGATACAAACAGATTTGTGCACTTTGTGACCCCGGTGATAAACTTTCAAAGAGTTCTAAGAGATGATGATACAGGTTTGACAAGCAGCTGGCCTGTAGTCCTGTGGTGCATGTGAATGCACACCCCAGAATTTGGTACCACAGATGAATAGTATGTGGAAAGAATAGAGATAGAGTTGTACCACATGTGGATTTTGAACGATTACATGTGTGTGTGTGTGTGTGTGTGTGTACACATATTAATTTTTGTAAGCCACAAGTCCTGAATTGGTAAAAAAGTGGGATGGAAAATAACAACAACAACAACAAATCTTTTATTCAAAACTATCAATATGCACATGTCAAATGAAGCCACCAGGTTCAGGTAAGACCTGAATTTTTTTTCAAGAGATCCTCCAGAGTAAAACAGTTGAGAAAGACCGGCTATGTCCCAAGCCATATAGGGCTTACATTAAGAATTAACAATGCAGGAATCACATGGAAGATACATGGTCAGGTCATCTAGGCCATTATTTGCTCTGTTTGAACTTCCCATGGCAATCAAGGAGTGGCCCAGCTGCCATATGAATATTTTTGTTTGCAAAGCCTTCCTTTGTCTTTGAGTGGCTGGCAAAGAGTCAAGATTACTTTTTTCCCCATGCTGTGGAGTCCCACCTGCCTTTAACCCTTCAAACTGTTCCTGTGACTTTGCCAGTCCTTGGAAAGCCACTTTTAAGGCAAATGAATAAAGTGAAAATGCAGAAGCCATCTATAGGACATATCGGTATGACGATGCTCTGAGACTCACAGTAGCATTCTAACATACACTCACTGATGGTTTCAGCATGTCATTTTATATTCATCCTTTTAAAAACAACCTTTCTTCAGATTCATGTTCCAAATATGAGTGAATTAACTTTACAGCCTGAATCTTATTGATTGGTTCCAGCAGGAGGAAACCCATTGAATCAACTGTTGAATCAACACATAGGCGGGATACAGACCTCTGCTTTGCGGCGGTCTCCCGCCGGCACCATTTGCTCCGTGCGGGGAGCCGCAGCACCCAAACCGCACGGCTCCCGCGGGGAGCAAAAAAGAAGCTCCATTTCAGAGCTTCTTTTTGCGGCGCCTCTATGACTTTGCGAGGCGTTGCTGGCGCATTCGCGACATCATAGGCGCCGCGACACGTCTGGACACTATGCGTCCAGTACGTAAAGATGGCAGCGCCCATGTGGAAGGGGCACCACCCCTTCCTAACCCTAGTACATATAGAATACGTACTATATGGCGGTTTGTATCCCGCCATAGATACATCCAATATAGAAACATAGAATCCTAGAGTTGGAAGAGGCTACAAGGGCGAGCCAGCCCATCCCTCTGCCATGCCGAAAGACACAACGACAGAATGAAAGCATTCTCATCAGATGCTGATCCAGCCTCTTTTTAACAATCTCCAAAGTGGAAGGCTCCACCACACTCCAAGGCAGTGTTTTCCACCTCTGTCAGGAAGTTCTTCCTAATGTTTAGGTGGGATCCCTTTTCCTATAACTGCCATAGAAATATCTTTGTTTGCAATGCCTTTCTTTGTCTTCGGCCTCATTCCCACTTACAAAAAAAAGCGGTTTGCGATCTGAATCAATAGATTGATTTGACATCGGAGTGTGGTTCCCACTACATTTGCCCCAATCGCACTTTTTGTCTGTAAAATAATCCATTTGTGGTTCACATTCATGAATGAATCAGTTCAACGTACAGCCGGCCAAATGGTAAATTTAAATTGATTCCAATCTGCATCTAGTTCACACTTGTGCAGAATCAATTTATCCAAAAAGACAAGGAAAACCTCAGTGTCAAAAAGATGTGGATTAAATGGGTCTAGCACATGGCCCCCCCTCTCCGAATTACTTCAGCAACTCAAGTGGAAACCAAATCGCTTTGATTCAAGTGGGACCAGGGTCATTTGAACCAGTTCAAACTGATTTGTGATCCAGTTTAAAGGGTAGTGGGAATCAGGCCTCTGAGTGGCTGGAAAAGAGTCAAGATCCTATAGCTTGAATCCACTGCTCCATGTCCTGCTCTCTGGAGCAGTAGAAATTAAGCTTACTCCATTCTCAGTATGACATCCCTTCAAATATCATGTCACATCTTAACTTTCTCTTCTCCAGGATAAACATACCCAGCTCTTTAAGCCACTCCTCACAGTGGAAGAATTCAAAGATATATCCATGTAGAATCAGTATGTAGAGAGATCTTGTAGCACTTTTGAGACTATTTGAAAGAAAGAAGTTGGCAGCATGAGCTTTTGTAATCTAAATTCTACTTCCTCAGATGTATAGGGCATAGTTTCCAGTCTTTTCACCCCTTTGATCACCATCTTCTGGACATGTTCCTTTGGGGACAATGCAGGTTTGCCATCTATGGATGCTCAAATCCGGGAATGGCAAGTCCGCAGATACTGTAATCTGGTATGACACCACTTGAATTGCCATTGCTCAATACTGTGGAATTCTGGGAATTGTAGTTTGTTGTCGCACCAGAGAAGATCTGCATCAAACAACAGTTCCCAGAATTCTATAGCATTGAGTCATGGAAGTTAAAGTGGTCTGAAATGATTATTTCTGCACTGCAGATGCAGCCCCTGTTAACAGTCCTGCTCAGCTCTTGCAGACTCAAGGTTATGGCTTGATATAAATTAAATAAATTAAACAAACAAACAAACAAAGATTTCTTGGATGACAACTGGGACATGTCTGGTTAAGCCACAAGTGAATGTGGCTAGTCAACAAGGGGTAAAAAATTGTTAGTTACTACCAACGGAGTGTTGAGTGTTAATAATATTAAGTATTGGGTGATAGTGGAATAGATTGCTTCGGGGGTGATGGATTCTCCTTCTGTGGAGGTCTTTAAGCAGAGACTGGATGAGCATCTTTCAGGAGTGTTGTAGTTGTGTATTCCTGAATGGAAAAAGTTTGGACTAGATTATCTTGTGCACCCTTCCAGCTCTATGATTCTGTGACTAGGACCTAGGGTTGAAATCTCCGCTTGGCTATGGAAATCCACTAGGTGATCTTGGGCAAGTCACACTCTGTCAGAGGAAGGCAGTGCCAATCCCTCTCTGAAATAATCTTGCCAAGAAAACTCCATGACAGGTTTGCCTTAATCAGAAGTTACTTGGAAGCACACAACAACACAACAACAATGCCACTGAGCAGCTATTGGCATTTGGGCAGGATGCTGATGCAACCCTCACTTTAATCCATAAGGAAATTAAAAATAATAATAGTAATAGTAATAGTAATTTAAAAAAAACCTACCTGCTTGCTGGCAGAGGCCAAGCTCTGTACACCAGGATGCCTTATTAATTCTGTCTTGCAATCTGATCAACTTTGCAGGGTTGAAGATGCAATCCTTGGTTGACATGTAACATCTGGCAGATTGTTCTTATTTGGTATAATTTATACTATGGTTTCCCTAATTATTTGGGATGGGTTACTCAGTCATGCAGGAGAGCAAAAGAGGCAATGAAGCCACAGCCCAGCCATTGCAAATCTTGTTTATTGCCACTCTTGGCTTCTGAGATGTCAGCAGGCATTGCCTACAATTTAACTTTCAAGCATGTTTTAGCATTCTTTATCTATCTGGGAATTTCACACCCTCCTTTTCAATCTGTTGTTCAAGGACTCTTGGTGTGGCTGGCGAGAAAAAGAAATTTAAACCCGCAATAAACAGTAAGGCCAATAAAACATGGCAACACATGAAATAACGAAGCATACCATGTTTTGTTGGTTAAAAACCAAGGAAGCAACGAATAATGCAGACTTAAATCTAACAAATGTAAAATGCTGGTGCAAATAGAAATTGTTCAGCTGGGGTTGATATCAGATGGTACACCAGGCAAACCTTCATGGGAAGAGGATTCTTAAGTCTGGCGTGTCACCACCAAGTAGTCCCTGTCTCTGTTAGCATTAGGCTGAGTTAATTTGGTTTAATTGTGAAATATGTGGGGTATAGTATTTTGCTCTCTAGAACATGGCCACATAGCCCGAAAAACCACAAAAATGTATGGATGCCATCCACGAAAGCCTTCGACTTCACATGTTGGGTATAAATAAATAAATAAAGAGTGGTGTATAAATACGATAAATAAATAAATAAATAAATAAATACATAAATAAATAATCAGTGTGAGAGCCAGAGTGGTGTAGTGGTTTGAGCACTGGACTACAGCTCTGGGGGCCAGGGTTTGAATCCCCACTCAGCCATGGAAACCCACTTGATGGCCTTTGGCAAGTCACACTCTCAGCCTCAGAGGAAGGCTATGGCAAACCCCCTCTGATGAAAAGTGCCAAGGAAACCCCATGATAGGTTCACTTTAGGGTGAAATAAAAAATGACTTGGAGGCATACAATAAAAACAACAACAACAATCAACATATTGAGGACAGTTTATACTACATTCCTAGATTTGGATGGCATTTGAAGAAGAAATGAGTTCGCTTGTGCCTGGAGATTTCTACAGTCTCATCAGACCCCCACCCCCCACCCCATAGTTGAGGGATTTTTAGTTAGAAATGTCAGGGATTGAATTTCTACTTACAAAGTGTGTGCTCAGTCTGTGAAGTACAGTTCACATGCTGCGTCCAAATTGCAGAAACATTGGCATTGCTCCATGCTATGGAACCTTAGGATTTGTAGTTTGTTATGGCACCACAGCTTTATGATAGAGAAGGCTAAATAGCTCACAAAGCTACAAATGCCAGAATTCCATAGCAGTTAAAACAGAGTCAAATTCGTCCCTTCTCTCTTGCTGCCCCTTACTCCTGGAACCTTCTTCCCCCACATGCACACATCATCACTTCTCTACCCAGTTTCAAAACTGAGTTAAAGACTATATTGTTTAGAGAAGCATTCCCAGAGGCTAGCCCCTCTCTGACCCAGGAAGCCTCCTTTTAACCATTAATTAAGAAGCCAAGCACTTTCTCCAGTCCATCTGCCTTGGTCCAGGCCTCGGAGGTGGAGAACTGCTGGACCTGATCCCATTCCCCACCACCACTCCCTTCTCCTTTTGTGTTGTGTCTTCTTAGATTGTAAGCCTGAGGGCAGGGAACTGTCTAACTAAAAGATTTTATATACAGCGCTGTGTAAATTTACAGCGCTTTATAAATAAAGGTTAATAATAAATAATAATAATAAATTGCATTGTTTCTGCAGTGCAGATGAGGCGTTATCCTTTTCTCCCCAAATCTAGTCACACTTTACATTTCAAAGTCCAGCATGGAAAGCAAGCATGCAGCCCTCCAGATGCTGTTTGATAATGTCTAGTTGTCCTAGCTATCATAACCAATAATGAGGCATACTGGGTATTATAGTCCAACGGCTTCTTGAAGGACATGTAAAAATAAATTAAACCCAATTGCTAACTTCAACTAGGATCCACTGAATCAACTGCAAAATCTTAAGTGCACACTTATGTAAATCTTACTGTTTCAGTGGGTCTAAGGGTTGGTTCCCACTGGTTGATACGCCAGGATTCAAATCGAATCCAAGGTGAGGCGTTCCTATTGGAAACCGAATTAACTCTAGATCAGTTCTAGAACAACCCGCAATCGTCCCCACTAAAAATCGAATCGTAAAGCGGTTTATAAATTTGATTTGTGTTTTCGTCATTTAACGCGGGTTAAAAAAATAGAAGGGTTGAACCTACATTTTTGCCTTGAATCGGGATAGGAACCGGAGCATTTAAATAGGAACGACAGCCTTTGAAATCGGGTTAGCTGGATGGGAGGAGCGGAGCGGGATGGGCTGGTTTGGGGGGGAGTCGCCCTTTCTGTCCCCATCCGTCGTGGCTGTCGCCATTTTTGCTTCCCTCACCTCTTTGTCCGCTGTGGTCTTTCAATAAGAGATAAGGATTTTTTTATTTTATTTTAATGGTTTACAGGAGTTTAATCTCTTCAGCACTTTAAGCGCCTGAAGTCCCGGCTGCTCAAGCGCCTGCATCTGCCAAAGGACTACAAGGCTTCCCCCGGTGGATTGCAACCTCCCCTCTGTGTGGGGAGAGCCCATTTCTAACGGAGGAGAGGCAGGAAGGGAAGCCTCCTCTCAAAGAGGCATTCCCTGCCGCTTGGCCCTGATCTCGTCCAGGCAGGGAAGGGAAGGCTCCTCATGAGGAGGCATCTGATCTCGCAAAGGCAGGGAAGGGCTCTGATCAATGGGGGGGGGGGAATAGAGCCTTTCTCCCTCTCTTTCTCAAACGGAATCTGCCTTCTCCTCCAACCCTGGAAAGAGAATCTTTGGGAAGAGTGCTCCCTCTCTGCTTTTCCAGCAGCCTCCTTCATTGATCTCTGGGCTCTCTGAAGGGATTCTCCCTGGCTGTCTTGGGAGACATGAAGAGGGGATGCTGTCCTGCAAAACCCATCCCCATAGTTTCTCTGGAAACAGCTTGGGCTCCCCAAATTTGCTTTGCCAGAAGCCTCCCCCAGCCTGGGGTCTTTCTTCCAAGGCAGCAAAAGTGCTTTGGGCAGTTTTCTCTCCCTCAACCATCCTTCCCCACGAATAATTGCAGGACTCATAGGCACTTTAAGCGCCTCCTCATTGGTTCTTTTATAACAAACCGCGAAATTTAAAAGTGACATTATGATGACGTTGCTTTGATTGACAGCCCCAAAATGGTGAGTGGGAATGAAATAAGGCTAAAACCAATTTATATATACACCGTTTTATTTGAATAGGAATGAAAGCGGATCACTTAAAGCGAATCGATTGGTAAATGAGAACAAAGAAAAAAAAGCGATTCGGAACGCGGGATAAGACCAGGGTTATTTTGAATCGATTTAACTGATACCGGTGTATTTTAAAGCGTTATAAATCGCAAGTGGGAACCACCCCTATCATGGTTTGGGACTAGCAGTTGGCTTAGATGTAAAACTAACAAAGCAAGATGAATGAATGCAACCTGGGAATGGCAGCTGGGAAGTCCTGGATTCAAATCTAATCTCAACCAGATGGTCTTGGACAAGCTGTTCTTCACTGCTTCAGCCTCAGCCCTGCTCTCTCACCTTTCAGCAAGATCTGAATGAAAGCATTGTTCAACTTAGAAGGGTTGTTCTAAGTTTAAATCAAACTAGATGCATATCTGCCGAGCGTTTTGCACACTTGAAAAGCACTCGATAATTGCAAAGTGTCATGATTACTGCCTTCGATTTGTCATTCCGTTCCTTTTTTTTGCTTGCTGCCAGGCCTTAAAAACCTCATTTCCTAACCTTCCTCTTTTCTTCCAAGTTTAAATCATGTGCATTTGTGTATGAGTGTGAGAGTGAACCAGAATCTCAGGTTGAGCGATCCTCATATTTCAGGCCAGCTCTATTTAAATGAGTTTGGAATTGTAGTTTCTCCACAGCAGATGGCTTTGGAAATAATGAAGGCTAAGCAATGCAAACCGTCCCTTCTCTCCCCCAATGCATCAACCCCCCCCCACCCTTTCCAGTGCTCTCTTGTTGCCATGGCAGACCATGAGGCTGAAATGGATTCTGCTTATTAAATTTGCGAGCTCTTGTGTATTCAGAATGAATGGTGCTCAGTCATAAAGAGGCCCAGCCTCCTCATGACACTGGGGTAGTTTTTTATCTTAGAAAACCAGGCACTTGCACAAAAGCAGGCGAAGGTCTCATTAACCTATTAACAGTGACCTCAGAGAGTTCAACTGCGGGGGCTTTTTAACGCTGAGTGCAAGGTGTTTTCCAGGAATGCTAATAAAAGCCAACACTCCTGTTGAGAGAGGCTAATAAATGGTTGTTTATTGGTTCATGGAGAACATACATGCATTTATTTATTTCCTGTGTGATTTGAGCAAAACCCTCTCCTCTGTATGTGTTTCTAATGTACTGAGATCTGGACCATTCGGTTAGCAACCCTAGGCCCAGCTCAGCAAAGATCATGGGTGGCTGGCTGGGGGCTGAACTGTAAAGGTGCCCAAGGCAGAGAATTCAAATCTTGTTTCACCTGTCTACAGTTGTAAAAAATAATACTAAAACTAAAAAACTAAATCATGCTGCCTGAGGCATGTCACGGAGTGCTGAGCCTGAGTGATGGGGAAGAGGGAAGAGGACTGTGGCTGTGTAATGGTTGGAGTGCTGGACTGGGACTGGGGAGGTCTAGCTTTTTAAGTCACCACTGCACTGTCAAATTCATTGGAGGACTTTAAATCAAATCTCTTACTTTGTAATTTCACATTTTTGGGGTACCAGGATGGGCGTTACGGCTTTCTTGGACTTTCTCCACCTGTGAGTCTGGATTTTGACATTGCACCATCCTGAACTTTCTCATCTTGTTTTTCGGACACACAGTCCATTCCTGAAATGTCTGGGGTTGTGTGTGCCCCCTCCTTTTCTAACAAAACTGGGATTTTGCAGCTTTTGGGGAGGAGGGTTGCAATGTGTCTTGAAGCAGTGGGGGGGGGGGGAGATCCCTTTTTCTTTCTTTCTCAGACATATCCTCCCCCTGTTGTTGCTCTTATACCCTCCTGATAGTGGCTTGTTCTATCGACTTTGACTAGCAAGATACTCAGCTGTTTTTAAATCTGAGTTCTCTTGCATTCAAAGGGAGATGATTCGGTTTTCTTGTTCCAAAATAAAGCTTTATTTTGAGGCAAGGAGGAAGTCTCTTTCTCTCACTCTGACCTATCACAAGGGTGTTGTGGGGATAAAGTGAGAATCATATACCCTCCAATTGTCCCAGTTTTGCAGGTATAGTCCTAATGGATATAGTCCTATGTCACCTCATTTTTCTTTATTTTTCCCCAAGTTTGTCTTTACTTAATAGCATCTTTTATAACTAAAATACACATATTAATTCATTTTATAGTTAAAAACACACACATTTTCAGCTGTTCTTAAAATGTCCCAGTTTTTCTCTCCCTCTCCCCCCCCTGCTTTGTCCTCTGATTACTTCAGTTGCTGCCAACTGAGTTCAAAAAATGTTTGCTCAGGCAAAAGCAAACTGCTACAGCCTCTCCTAGTTTGTGGGTCTCATCAGCTATCCTACTTCATACTGTCATGCCAGTTTTAACCGCTGGCCTCTTTAATGAAAAGGACCAGAGAGAAGGTCTTGGAAACCCTGATGTTTTTGGGGAAAAAGCCCATGATCTCCAGCCATGAGACCATGTCACCATGAGGCTGAAATGTTCCATGGCCAAAGGAGATGAATTTATTGCCGCAAATATTTCATGGGACTCACCCATGCTGGGAAAGCCTGGAGTAGACAATACTTTGCTGGATGGTGACCTGGTCTAAGACAACCCTATCTGTTCCTAAGCCACATATGCACTGGAGCTCTTTGGAATTTCTTGAGGAAGGTTGGGATAAGAATGCAATGCAACAATAGGCAGCCCTTTGTGAAACAGACAGACACACATCTTGAATACCTTGAAGATCCAAAGGTTCAACAATAGCTTGAATTGTTTTTGGAACTGCTGAGGTCACTTCATTGCTTTGTGGCTAAACTTTTGGAGATGCATCTCTCTACTTAGCTCAATTAGTCCTTGGATGGCAGACAGGCAGTCTGTCACTGCTCATTTTCAGCTTGGTAGACTCTACTGCCAGAGTTTGTAGAGAAGCATCCTTCAAGAGTCTAGGGTAATCTCTATCCCATGGTGAGGGTGCAGAGTTGGACTTTGTGGAAGCATGACATCAATAGATATGAAGATACGTGGCTAGATAAAGATACATAGATAGATATGAAGATATCCAGACAGACAAATGGCCAGACAGAGAGATGACAGAGAGATATGAAAATATGGAGATAGACACAGAATGATAGAATCACAAAGTTGGAAGAGATATGTATTTCACTAGTACATTGTGTTTTAATACTGTAATAATTTAATAGTTTAAGACTATTTTACTACTCATTTTGTATGTTTTAATTGTATTGTTCTTTTAAATTGTAAGTTGCTTTGAGTCTTAATACTGGGGAAAAACAGGAAATTAATAATAATAATAATAATAATAATAGCAGCTAGAAAGGAAGATATATAGAAAGTTGGACAGATAGAGATGAAGATATGTGGACATGAAGATATGTAGATAGATAGATAGATAGGAAGATAGGAAGATAGAAAGATACATAGAAAGATGGACAGGTAAATATGAAGATGGATGGATCTAGACAGATCAATAGATAGAGAGATAGAAATGGGTGAATGGACAGATAGCTTTGTAAATATGGGGGGGGGGGGAGAGAAAGAGACAGAAAGAGAGAGGGTGTGCAGATAGATGGGTAGATATGAAAATGTGTAGATAGACAGATATGTAGATATGAAGACAGATAGATAGATGATAGATAGTGTACATGTACGGCATCATTGTCATGGCCTTGCTTTTGTCCTCTGAGCAAATTACAAGGCCTAGCTGTCAGAAGCAGAGTGGGTGATGGCACCATTCCATAAACTCCAAACTTGATTAGAATAACAAAGGCTCCTGCCACACTTCTGGGAGGAGATATCTCCCCTCCCCACACCCCTTGCCAGACTGCAGGCATCATTAAATAAGTGGGCACAGCTAATGGGCTTTAGAGACTCAAAGGCTCAGCTTTTCTAAGCCCAGCTGTCATTGAAAGGAGTGTGTGTGTGTGTGTGTGTGTGTGTGTGTGTGTGTGCGTGTGTGCGTCTTTTAAAAAACAGAACTAAAAAGTGTCCAGACCTAGCAATTCCACTGTTGTCTCTTTCTCTCTCCCAATGCTCTCCCCCTGTAAAAAATTGTTTGAAAAGGGAAGGGGGGGGGTTGGATTCAGTCTGTGTGAAGTAGTGAGCAATCAGTGTGAAACAAAAGGAAATGAATTCACGGGGCTAATTATATGGGGTATAAATCCAAATAAGAGGAGTCTAAGAGAATGAGCTGGGGGGGGGGGATAGGGAGTAGGGAGAGATGGTGACCGTGGTGCTGAAGAAAGTGATCAGTTGGTACATGACACATATGCATACATTTCTTCCAGCAAGATAAAGAAGCCAAATAATAGTGGGAGGTTTTGGGGAATGTCCCCAAATCAGTAATTCTTTGGATGTCTGTCTGTTTGGAGCAGGCCCCAGTGCCTGATTCCCTCTCCCATGACAAACCCCTTTCTCAAGGACTTGGATGTAAACAGTGAGCAGAAGAAGTTCTTTCTTGTTGTTCAGAGGGAAGAGCAGAATGAATTACATTAGGTTTAGTTTCTTCAAGCTGTGTGAACTGGGAGCTGTTACCCTAGGAGAGGTAGGGGGACCATAGAGTCCTCACCAACTATGAACATTTCTTTTAATGTTGGGGAAATTAGCTTTTGCAAGAAGCTTAGGTAACCTTTTGACCATGTGCATGTGTTTACACCAGTACTAACTCAGGAGAATTCCAGGTTTGGGGTGAATTAAGAGGATTTCATTTAGGGAATATATCCTCTATTCACACAAAATAGCAGTTCACACAAAATATTCACACAAAATAGCAGTTCACACAGGCACATCATACAGAGCTAACTAAAATGGAAATACGGAAAGGCGACAACAGAGTTTTAGGCGTTTGCAGTGGGATGATAATTACATGTCCAAAGAACAGACTCTGGAAAACCGGAGTGGCTCAGACTGGGAGATCTGAGGGCAAAACATACAGAGTGCAGAGGTGTATGCCGGCTGCATGCACAGAGGTTAGGTTTTGGAACCAGTACTTATACTTAAAATATAGCCCCAACTGATGAGCTGTCTTGCCAGGTAACTAAGACTGGATGTCCTTTTCCAAAAATTGATAATGGGATTCTGGCCTGGCCGATGACTTTAATTTTAGTGTGACAAAGATAGTGATTGGATCAGGATATCCCCAGGATGGACTGACTGAGAAATTTGGCTGGGATGACAACAGGTGGGCAAAGAAGTTGGCCTACTGCTTTAGGTGCAAGGAGATCCTTCATCTCAAGTTGCAAGAGGAAATGCAGATAACTTGGGGAAGGAAGGAGCACCCATCTGGATTTGATTGTCTTGGATGTGCACATGTCTGGGGACACAATACAAATCCCATTGTGGGAGAAAAATGAGATATAAATCCTTGAAATAAAATAAAATAAAATAAATATCTTCTGGCAACCTTAGCTAGTTTCCTGAAAGGTCTTCAATCTCTCAAAGACGTGCTTTCTACAGATATGACATATGAAATATGGGGACTATAAAATACAGTATGGGGTATGCAAGGTATGCTCACAGAACAAATTAGAAACTAAAGCAATCAGCAAATTACATCTAATTTAAAAAAGGCCTAAAGTCCTACCTCAAGGTTGCATGGTGTAAGTATCCATGGGCACTGAAGTTAGCAGATCTCAGGGGTGGCCCTGAGTCTATTGTTTTTATGGGTCACCTCCCAGTCAGAAGATGAGACTAGAAATTCTCCAGTTTTTGTAGGCTTATATTTGGGCAAGAGGAAAGAACTGTGTGAAAATCTCCAGCTCATCTAGGAGATCAACAGCTTGCTACAAAATTGTAAGTTTCATTTGATTTATTGCTGCAGCTTGCAAAGATTCTCCCAGGGATCTATGTATTTATTTAGTTAGCTTCTTCCTTCCCTCCCAGTAGTTGGTGCATGAGGGTTCACCCTAAAATCTACTTTGCATCCACCTTCTGGGTAAAAGCAACTTAGGCTCAATTAAATATTCCATTTTAATCTCCAATCAATTGTCTACACAGGTGATGAGGTCTCCTTCTTTGCATGTCTTCAAAAAGAAGCTGGACAGCTACCTGCTGGAGATGCTTTAGCTGGAGAGCCTGGACTGAGCAGAGAAGTTGACTTACTGCTTTCAGTGCATTGGACCTGATGGTCCCATGCACCCAAACTCTATGATTTTATGATTCATCCCTTTGCATTACCATGAAGAAGGTGTTCTCTATGTTATTTTATTATACTATGTAGATCTAAAATGAGCCAGCATGGCATAGTAGTTTGAGCATTGGACTAAGACTCTGAAGACCAAGGTTTAGAGCTCTGCTCAGCCATGGAAACTCACTGGGCAAGACACCTTCTTTCAGTCTCAGAAATCCCAATGACAGGTTCTCCTTACGGCCACCATAAGTTGGAAATGACTTGAAGGCCCACAACCACCATCACAACAACATAGATATAATAGTGCTTTCATGTCATTTTTTATTTATATATGTTCAGTAGCTAAGTCCAGTTTCTTGTAAAATAAAAGTGGCTTGCAGAGAATAGAAAATGAACGCAAAACTGGGAATATAAATGAGCCAGACCTAGGAGGGAGGAGGCAAGGGCAATGCAAGAGGGGGAAGTAAGCTGCAAGTGGAAGCTGATCTGAATCTGTGGGAAAATGCTGGAAGTACAGTTGAAATGAAGAAAAAGTGAAAAAGAGAGAAGGCAGAGCACAGGCCCAAACACCCAAAGACAGCAGATCCTATTTCATCTTGGAAGCTAAGCAGTACCCATCCTGGTTAATACTTGGATGGGTGGCTGTCAACAAATACCTGAGTATTCATTACCTAAGAAAATCCTATGTAATTCATGAGCTCACCATTAATAGACAGATGACTTCAAGTCATATATAAACACACACATCATGCCACCTCTCACTCTGCTCTTCTCCAAGCCAAACATACCCAGCTCCCTCAGTTATTCCTCATAAGGCTTGGTTCCAAGACCTTTGATCATCTTGGTTGCCTTCCTCTGGAGATGTTTCATCTTGTCAATATCTTTCTTGCTGCTGTTAACTTTATTCCATGGTGCCACTGGGCAGGTGTGGGGAGTGTAGACCAGCCACGCCCCTTCAGCACCAAGACTTTATTTATACCCTTGCCTTTCCTCCAAACCTGGAACTCAAGGTGGCTTACCAATTAAAAGGAGTACAATATAGTTAGAAACATACAAACGAACAATATGAAATAGAATTCAACTATGAACAATCCAGCTTCATTTCCCCCTCATTATCTCTATGAGCTGCTGAAAGAGTGGGGCCACCTTTGCATGAGTTGCAGGATGAGGGAGATGTGGGTCAGTGCCGTGACATTTGTGTCACAATGCACCTGGTATCAAGGTGGTGTCAGTAGAGGTATAAAACCCTGGCTTGCCCTTACATTTGCCTCTTCATTTATTAGTCAGCCCATTCTCCCATCTCTGGGGTCAGTCCAGGCTTTGGCTGATTGCTTCTGAAAAATGTGGTGGGAAATGGTTTTGTCCTTTGAATTGGTTGTCCAGAGGGTATTGGGAATGATAGGCTGAGTGTTACCAATAAATTCTTGGCTTTACTCCATTCACGAAGATTCAGGAAGGATTCATCCGTGCTTTCTACAAGCGTGTTGATGATGTTGGATGTATCCTTCGAGCCTGTGCAATGGATTTTTCTGGTGGAGCACAGCATGCACAGAACTGGCCTCACCCTTTAATCCAGAGGTTCGGCTGCTGAGGCCTTGACAAGCATGGATGGTGGCATGGACGGAGGTCAATAAATAAGTCACATAGGAATGGGTACTGCAAAAAGGGGTTTGGTATCATAGGGTAGATGGACACTCAGTGGCACCATCTAAGTCAGCGGTTCTCAACCTGTGGCCCTCCAGATGTTTTGGACTTCAGTTCCCATAATTCCTGACTATTGGCCAAGTTGGCTGAGGCTTCTGGGATCTGAAGTCCAAAACAAATGGAGGACCAAAGGTTGTGAACCACTGATCTGAGTGAAGGACTGATTTTCAGACTGGTTCCTTGGATGAGGCTCAGGTATTGGGAAGGGAATGACTCTTGGGGTAGATCTGGTCATATTTTTGTTTTTTGTTTTTTTGTAGGGACTGGCTGGGATAGGGACAGACAGGTCTCCCAAGATGTTGAGCAGACTGTAAAGTAAAAGATTGGAGTGGGCCCAAATAGCCTTATCTGGAAAGGAGAGGGTCAAGGAGGACCTCTGATCTTTACCATAGCTCCACACTAGGGTAGACCACCATGGCAGGTTAGGGGTTTGCTGTAAACAATTCAGTAAAGTGTAGCCCAATATATACGCCATCAAGCATGTCCACTTCTCCCTTCCAAGTGATAGTTCAATAAAGTGCTCAGCATATTATACAATTGTGAAACATCCCCGTGACAAAGAAACAATGCCAATTGTTCCCCAATATTTGTGTTTGAGAAGAATGTCGTGCACCTGAAAAAGCACTCAAACCAGCAAAACAAATCCTCAGTCCCAGTGGCAGAGCCAGTGTGGTGTAATGGTTTGAGTGTCAGATGTAGACACTAGGAGACCCTCTGGGGGACACTGGGCAAGTCACACTTTCTCAGTCTCAGAGGAGGGCAAGGGCAATCCCCCCCCCAAAAAACCCTAAAAAAAAAACAAAAAAAAAAACAAAAACAAATTCAGTCAAGAAAACCCCAGGATAAATTTGCCTTAGGGTCACCATAAGTCAGAAATGACATGAAGGTACACAACAACAACAATCTCAAGAGTAATTGTATCTACTGTCTCTTTAAAAAAAACTTAAGTACATGAAGAATTGTGGGGGTGGTATTTGTTTTTCTCTGCTCATAATTAACACACCGTTCTCTCATTCTTTTTTTGACCTACTATAGTGTTGAAAAGATGGAGTCAATGCCAGGCAGTCATGGGCCTCCCTATACTTGGTGGAGATTTCAATTAGTACAACAAAGGCAGAACGCTCTCCAGTGAAGAGATTCCACATATTTCAGGAGTGGATGTGAAATTGTCTATCTGCAACACAAAGGCTTAATGCAACATCAGATCTGTGCATTCAAGGATGCAATCTTCCCCCACCGCTCCATAGATTCATTCATGGGCAGGAGGAATGAGAATAACTCTCACGTATCCAAATAGAACGCTGTCCTATCCCTGCTACTATTGAGTCAAGCAAGATGGAGTTCTGTATGTATTGGTGAGGCAGAGAGAGCTTTTCTCTTTCTCAAGGGAACAACCTTGCCATCTCAGACATGGTAATAAAGGGAGACTCTCAGCTTTGTCCAAAGGCCATCCTTTTGGACAGACCATAGTGCTAGGAAGGCCTCACATGCACATAACAGCAACATTCTTTCTGGCTTGTTTCATAATCATGTGAAATATTAGTAAACACTAGAATCATCTAATTCTTCTGCTCATAAATCCTACAAGGTTAACAGAAAGAATGGGTATTGAACCATATTTTGGGCATGGAGCAAAATCCTGGCTGTGAACCTTGACCCAGATATAAGCATGTGTAGCCAACTGGATTATCCAAGTGGTGGCAAGTTTAGGCAGATGGCAAGATCTGTGAGAGCTAATGGCTGTACAGCTCACTGGATGATCTTGGGTGAGTCACACACTCTAAACTCTGGAAAACGTTGCAATAGGTTCCCATTAGGCTCACCATAAGTTGGAAATGACTTGGAAGCAAACAACAACAAGAGCTTGGGCGGGGGCTGACGCGCGGTTGCATGGCTTCCCAAACAAAAGGAAAAAGGGCCACGTGAGCAACAAACTCTCCGCACGGTTTTCTCAACAGTGTTTTCCCAGATCCACTCACTTTCCCCGAGTGCCCGCAACAGTCCCAACATCCAACAAAAGTCCTGAACTTATAAGTCCTGTAGAAACCCTTCGGTGATAATTCTCCCCTGGGGCTGGAGTCCTTAACTTCAGCCTCCTGCGTCCTCCAGAGTGTTCTCCAGTGGCTCGCGTCTGCCTTCTCTAGGTCCCTCGTGCAGGTCCACACCCCACTTTGCCTTTTGGGTCCCACCACGTCCCCAAATCCTAGAGGATGGTCTCTCCCCATAACTCTCTCGTCAGATAGTTGAATACAACCCTGCCGTGGGTCCCTCAGCTCTATCCCTGGTGAGGCCTCGCTTCCTGAAAGTGGGGCGGTGCCTGCAGTGTCACCGGTACCACCTTCTCTACCGGGACTCCTTTTTACCTGAGCTATCCCTGACTCGACCGCTACTCACTCCACGCCCTCCTTCTCCGCGCACGTCCTCTGCGCCTCTCCTCCCTCTCATCCACCTGGCTCACTTCCGTCCCCCGTCCTCTACAACACCTGGGTCGGGGGTCCACCCCACTACACAACCCCCCCTCTAAGAGAACGGTGAGCGAGAAGTGGTCCAGTGGGCCTGTCGAAGAAAAAATCTGCGTTAGGTGCAAGCCCCTGTCGATGGTGGATCTGGAAAGCATATGGCTGAAAGCTAAGTACCACCTAGTAATGCGTGGGTTTGTATCCTTCATGGATGCTAACCAAGTCAGTGTGCATGGTCTGTCACCAACTGAAAGGGAGCTCCCCATAGGTAATAGCGGAGAGAGGTTATTGCCCACTTAATACTATGCTTCCCGCTCATGGCTGCATACCGTGTTCTGCCGCGGTTCAATTTCTTACTTAAATACAAAATTGGATGTTCCCCATCCTCCCACTGTGTGATAGCACCGCTCCCAAGCCCATTCCGAGGCGTCCGTTTGAAAAATAAAAGGTTTAGAAAAATCTGGAGCCTAAGAACAGGATAACCACAGGTGAGTTTTCAATTCTCAAAAGCCTCTTGTTTCCCTTCTTCCCCAACGTACCCTTCGGGGTTGGCCCTTCTCGTTAAATTAGTTAACGGGTTGTTACAAGGGGCAAAGGGGAATGAACCTCCGATAGTACCCTGCCAACATAGAAATTGCCTCCACCTGTTTTGGTCGGAGGATACCCCATTCCTGAACTTTTTCCACCTTATTTTGCAACGGCATGATCTTTCCTCCCACTTGTGTTCTAAGATATTCACTCCTGACAGCTATAGCGCACTTTTGGGATAGCTGTTAGCCCTGCTCGGTGTAAGGCTTCTAACACACTTTTCTAAGTGAACCAAGTGTTCTTCTTCCCAGGAATCACTAAAATAATAATGCATCGATATAGGCAGCGGCACAATAGGTTAGATCCTGTAATACTTTGTCCATCAAACCTTTGTGGAAGGTAGCTGCTGCACCATGCAGCCCAAAGGGCATGCGGGTGAACTGAAACAGCCCTTTGGGGGTAGCAAATGCCGCTTTCTTTATCCTCCGGTCTCAGGAGGATCTGCCAATACCCTTTGTCAAGTCAATGGACGACAAAAACTGCGCTTGACCCAGCTTCTATAGGTAGGCCCCGTTGGCCCGGCATGGGGAAGCATCGAACTGAAAACCTTATTCACTTGCCTAAAGTCAACACAGAACCTCACTGACCCATCTGGTTTAGGACACCATAACTGGTAAACACGCCAAGGGCTTTGAGAGGGTTCTATACCCCTAAGTTAACATTGTCCCCCACCTCCCTATTAATAAGCTCTTTGTACTCGCCATGGCCAGGGTCGCATTGGCAACCTTACCACCGTCTTTGGCTCCGTATGAATGGCATGTTGTATTACCGGTAAACACCCAGGTTCCCTTGAAAGACAGTTCTAAAACCGCTTTGTAACTCTCTCCTTACCGGTTGTTGTTGGGGATCGGACAGGGTGAAAGGATAGGGATGTCTCCGCTGCCTCAAGTCCTCGACTTGCGGTCCTATCAACCACTCCTCCTCTCTTCGTCTCTCCAAGTCCACCTCTCCAAACAACGCTTCTCGTACTCTCCAAGCCTTTAGGAGATTAATGTGGAAAATCCGAGTTTTAGGGGGATCCTGTCCCATCTTTATATTTCATAGTCCCACGGACCTACCCCCTCACCACCTCAAAAGGGCCCTGCCACCTGCAAAAGTTTAGCCTTCTGTGCCGGCAGTAAGACCAGCACCTGTTGTCCCACCTGCAAACTCCTTCCTTCACCTTGTTATCAAAATATTTTCTGTTCTCCGAGCTCTTTCTAAATTCCCTTCGCCACTGCCCTATCTCTTTCAAATGCGTCTCATCTTTTAAAACAAACTGTAATTCCGTTTGAGAGTTAGGGGCCTCCTCTTCCACATCCTCTTTAATAATATCCAATATCCCCCGGGCCTACGTCCAAGACCAATCGAAGGAGAAAACCCCAGAGATGACTGGGGTACCCTCTTGAAAGCAAATAATAGGGTCTACTAACTGTGGCCAGGACTTGGGGTGACTTTCAACAAACTTCCTTAGCATCCCTTTAAGGTCCTATTAAAGCGTTCGCACATCCCGTTGGCCTGAGGGTGGTAAATGGAGGTCGCCAAGGGCTTAACCCTTAACAACTCCACATTTTCCTGAGTGTTTGGCTCATAAAATTAGACCTTGATCCGTCAGATCTCCCTCGGGAAACCCACCCGGGAAAATATTTTACCGTTCTGTGCAATTCGGGCGAGCTTGTATTGACCTTAAAGGACCGCTTCCTGGTAGCGAGTCGCACAGTCAACTACTACAAAGGTAGCGGAATCCCCCAGCCGCTTGCTCCAAGGGACCTACAATATCCATCGAGATTCGTGAAAAAGGTTCTCAACAATAATGGGCATAGGAACAATTTCCCCCAGGGGGACCCTTCTCTTTGAAAAACTGCACTGAGGGCAGGATCTACAGAAAGCTTTACTATCTGCATACACTCCCGGCCAAAAGAACCTTTGCAAACCCTCTGTGTCGTCTTTTCAACCCTAGGTGCCCTGCCAGTCGGCACCTCATGTGCCAACTCATTACCTCCTGTCTTAAGGCTCTAGGGGACCCACAACTGGGCTCCGTTTCTCTCTTGATCCGTTGCAGGGGGAACCCTATATAGTAAGTCTCCCTTTAGCTCAAAACGAGGTCGCCCTCCCCCGTCCCATCCTGACTGCTTCCACGCTTCTCTTAGACCCGGGTCGTCCTGTTGCCAGGCCACCACCTGAGCCGCTTACTCCCACTAAATCTAACCTCAGGTCCGACTGGGGGGTTTCCCTTCCAAAACCTCTCTCTCCTGCAACAATTGCCGCCACTCTGACCAATCTCTCCCCAACAAGCCTCCTTTAAGGTAGGGACTATCCCCACCCTTAACTGCGGGCCATCCTGCCACCTCTACATCCACCCACACAGCCCGTAGGGTTTTAGATCCCCGTGGATACACCTTACATTAACCAACTGAGCCAACCCCAGCCCTGGAGCCTCCCTAACGAGCGTTTGGTTGCACCGAGTCCCCAAGCTTCCATCTCTTCCCATTCACCCATGGGCACCATCCGAGCCGCTGAGGATCCCTCCTTACCTGAGCCGCTTCCCAGGAATCAGCCAGGAACATCCATCACCGGGCAATCCTTTCTTACGTGTCCCTCTACGCCGCAGGTGTAGCAGACTACAGGTTTCCGAGATCACCCTTCGGGCTGGGCTCCGAAGCTCCCTTCCCAAGGTTGCCCTCCGGTTTGTTAGGGTCACTCTCTGCCCTGGGAGGCCCAGGCGTTGCTTCGCCCCTCCAGGCCTTTCCCAATCCTCCCGGTGGCCCTTTTCCTCCGCGCACCGGAACCCCCTCCCACCTCCCCGACGGATCTCTCCCATCTCTCACACTCTTCGGCCGCGAATAAGCTTCCATTAGCGTCACCCGCGCCTCCAAATCTTTGGGTCGATGACACCTCACCCAGTTGCGGGCTTGCAAAGGAAAGCCCCCACAAACTGTCCACACATTACTAATTCAGCCACTTGAGCTGAGGACCTCTCCGCCGGTTGAGCCTCTTAGCCCGCTAGCTCGGACCTTCTGGCCTAGGTCCTTGGATGCATCCCGGGCCGCCACTTCAACTCTCGGAGCCTCATCCGGTAGGTATCTTCAGAGAATTGAGCGTTTGCAGGATAGTGGCTTTACTTTCTCATAATCCTTGGCATCTTCCACGGATAGCGTATCTACTGCTTCCTGCGCTGGCCCCGTTAAACATGGGGTGAGAATAGGGCCCACGGTTCTCGCGGCCATTGGGCCGCCGCCGCCACCCACCCGCTCAAAAGTGTTGAGGAACGCTTCCACGTCGTCTGCGGCCCCATTTTCATCAATTTTAAGGGATTTAACCCCACTGTCCAATTAGCCCCCTCCTCCTTGTCGCCCGTCGCCGGCCGAGGGGTCCTCCATACTCTGCCAACTGGGAAACAACTGAGTTTGGGCTGTTGTTGCGAAGCGCAAACTTGCTCCAACATCCTAGACTGCTGGCCGAAAATGTTGCAAAGGAGTTGTGTTGCTCCGCAGACAGGCAAAAAGAGCTGTTCCTGAGTAGGCTTTGGCCCGCCCTAGGGCGGTGCCCGCATTCTCCACCAATGTGGCCGGGGCTGACGCGCCTGGTTGCATGGCTTCCCAAACAGAAAGGAAAAGAGGCCACGTGAGCAACAAACTTACTCCGCCGTGTTTCTCTGCAACAGTGTTTATTCCCAGATCCACTCACTTACTTTCCCCGAGTGCCCGCAACAGTCCCAACATCCAACAAAAGTCCATAAACTTATAAGTCCTTAGAAAGCCCTTCAGGTGATAATTCTCCCTGGGGCTGGAGTCCTTAACTTCAGGCCTCCTGCGTCCTCCAGAGTGTTTCTCCAGTGGCTCGCGTCTGCCTCTCTAGGTCCTCGGTGCAGGTACACCTCCCACTTTCGCCTTTTGGGTCCACACTTCGTCCTCCAAATCCCTAGAGGATGGTCTCTCCCATAACTCACTCTTCGGCAGAGAGTTGAACAACCCCTGTCCGTGGGTCCCTCAGCTCTATCCCTGGTGAGGGCCTCGCTTCCTGAAAGTGGGGCGTGCCTGCAGTGTCAACCGGTACCCCTTCTCTACCGGGACTCCTTTTTACCTGAGCTATCCCTGACCGACCGCTTACTCCACGCCCTCCTCTTCCGCGACGTCCTCTGCCCTCCTCCCTCTCATCCCCGCTCCTTCCGTCTTCCGTCCTCCCGTCCCTCTACACTGGTCTGGGTCCACCCCACTACCTGTTCCCTTACTAGCTTGTATGATATGTGTCCAGCAAATCCAATTCTTGATCTGGTCCAGGTTTCATAGAATTCCAACAGAGTGTGGAAGAGGTCCCAAGGGCCAACCCAAGGGCCAACTCACCAGTCAGGAATACACAGTCAAAACACTAATGACAGATGGCCATCTAGCTTCTGTTTAAAAACCTCCAAAGAAAGAGACCCCCACCACATTCTGAGACAATGTATCCCACTGTCAAACAACTCTTGCCATAAAAACATTCTTCCTATATTTAGGTGGAACATTTTTCCTTAGTTTGAAGCCATTGCTCTAGATCCCAGTAGCAGAAAACAAGTTTCTTCCTTCTTCAATTTTACACTCCCTTCAAATATTTAAGCATCCTCCTTAACCACTCTTCATAGGGCGTGGTTTCCAGACCTTTACCATTTGAGCTGCCCTCCTCTGGACACACTTCAACTTGCAATATCCTTCTTGAATGTAGTGTCCAGAACTGGATACTATATTCCAGGTAAGGTCTGACCAAAGCAGAATAGAGTGGTACTATTACTTTCCATTACTCTAGATTCCATAAATATATCCTATCGATGCACTCTAGAATTGTATTGGCTTTTTTTTTTTTTAGCTCCGCATCACACTGTTGGTTCATGTTTAGCTTGTGGTTTACTAGGACCAATTCTGTCCTACAGAGTAGCGATGGAACAGGAATTTATCAATTTCCCAAATGGAGATGAATTTAGAGTGCCCAACCCCAAGTGGAACTATGCTTACAGCTTTTATGATGCACAGAAAACTGTGTGGCTTTCTGAGGGAAATATACAGTACCTCACTTGCTTAGGTTGTTTAGCTAAGTACTTAGGGGGGAAATGCAAACATCATTGTGAAGGGTTTGACATCTTTCCTTCAGCCTTTGCAGTTTGTATGTTGTGGAATGCATGTTACAGAACAGGAAAAGAAACTCAGTCTGGGCGGCTGAAGCTGTTGCCTTTGCCTGTTCAAATGCTGAGCAACTTTAAAGTTTGCAGCAAACAAACAAAGTTGTGGTGACTAGGTTGCAGCCTTTGCTGATGTGAAGTTGCAAAATTTAAATGTTACAAAGGAGAAAAAGAAACTCGGGCTGAATGTACCTGCAGCCTTTGCTGTTGTGAATGTTGTGCAACATAAATGTTATGCAGCAGGAAAAGAACTCGGGAGATTACGCACTGGGTTCTGAGAACGTCTCATCACGTGATGAGAACGGAACGCATTTGAGTATACCGCACGTATGTGTTCCAATCGGTTTCTCAGAACGTTTAAATGTGTTCCAAAGGTGTTCCAGGAGGGTACAGATTGAATGTTGTTCCCAGAGAGCTGAAACGTGATGAAAACGTTCCAACGAAGTGTGTGCGGTATTCTTATCCATTCTCAAATCCGTTCTCTCATTCTCCTCCGTCTCCTCTGATTGGCTGAAAGAATGACAGGCAGGAGGCAGGGAGACAGGGAGGCAGGCAGGCGAGCGACTGCAGTGAGGGAAGGTGTGTGTGGTGTGTGTGGTGTGAGAGAGAGAGAGAGAGAGAGAGGGAGAGGGGGGGGAAGAAGGAGGGAGGGAAGAGAAAAAGGGAGGAAATGGACAAGAGAGAGGAAAGCAGGGAAAAGAGAAAGAGAGGAAGAGAGACCAGAGCAGAAGCGAGGAAGGCTCTGCTCTTCTGGGGGGGGGGCTCTAGTGTCATGTCCGTGGCTCCTTCTTCACAATGCAGGAGGCAGGGATGCCCAGACCTTCTCCTCCTTCAATCCAGGAGGAACCCACAAAAGCTCCTCTGTTTGGAGCACCACACAAAAGCAAGCAAACAACTCCCAGAATTCCATAGCAAAGAGCCAGACAGAGTTAAAGCGGGAGGGAACTCACAACCTGAAGGCACACATTACATGCACACACACAGGAGCAAAAGGGTGTCAAGGGCCAAAAAGGGGAAATGGGATGACAGCAGAGGGCTCTTCTTTCTAACCGGTTAAAGAGCTGCAATGGCTGCCGGGGCTCTGCCGGTCCAGTCCCTCTCTTCCCTCCGCTTGAAGGGACCTCAGTGGAGCTCCCTTAAGCCCAGGCTGTCAAGGAGGGGACTCTGCCCTTGGGCCTCAAGTTACATAGGTTTTATCCTATTTTCTTCAAACATATGCCAGCATATGAAGCCCCAACGTTTTAGAGGGGCTTGCTTCTTTCCCCCCAAGAGAATCCCGGACTCCCTTCGGAAGGAAGACAAGATGGGGGGGGGGGGCGCTTGCCTTCCTTCCCTCCCAAGAGAATCTTCGAGGGAAGACTTCTCAGTGAGGCTGAGAAGCACCTCCCGGCCAGAGTCCTAGGCTTACTGAAATCCCCCACCTCCCTTCCCCATAGAATCAATCCAAAACTGAGTTTAAAAGAGGCAGAGGAGAGCCCTTTGGGTCGGCATCTGGGAGAGATTTTAAACTCTGTTTTTGATGATTCCTATGGGGAAAGAGGGCAGAGAGAGAGATGGCAGGACATCCCATAGCAAAGCACTCTGCCTCCCCAGAGGAGAACCCATAGGGCTCACTGCTCTTTTTAAACTCTGTTTTTGGATTGATTCCTATGGGGAAAGAGGGCAGAGAGAGGATGGCAGGACATCCCCATAGCCAAGCACCTCTGCCTCCCCAGAGGAAGACCCATAGGGCTCACTGCTCTTTTTAAACTCTGTTTTTGGATTGATCCTATGGGGAAAGAGGCAGAGAGAGAGATGGCAGGACATCCCCATAGCCAAGCATCCCTGCCTCCCCAGAGGAAGACCCATAGGGCTCACTGCTCTTTTTAAACTCCGTTTTTGGATTGATCCTATGGGGAAAGAGGGCAGAGAGAGAGATGGCAGGACATCCCCATAGCCAAGCATCCTCTGCCTCCCCAGAGGAAGACCCCTAAGGGCTCACAGCTCTTTTTTAACCTCCGTTTTTGGGTTGATTCCTATGGGGAAGGGAGGTGAGGGATTTCAGTAAGCCAAGCCTCCCTTTTCCCTCTTTCCTGGGAGCAGCGCCTCTCCCAAGCCGTCCAACCACTGAGTGGTGACGTCATCAGAACACAGCCCACAAAACGTAATACAGCCAACCGTTCTGAGAACGGTTTCAAGAAAAAGGAATCACAGTGCGGTAAACTGCCGTTCTGATCACGTTCTGATCACGTTTTGATTACTAATGCGGTAATATCCGTTCCAGGAACGTTCTCATCACGTGATGATACGGAACGTTCTCAGAACGCAGTGCGATAATCTCCTCAGGCTGAATGAGACTACAATCTTCTCTAGTTTGAATGTTGTACTGTTTCCTTTCTGTGAACAAATCTGCAGTGTTTACAGTTTCTACATCAAAACTTCTGGAAAACTGTGAAATTTTCAGTGCAATCTATAAAGCTGTTATAGAAAAGCTGCGCAGTTTCCCATCCCAAAGCTACAAGTCAAAAATTGTTTTGTTGTTCTCACCATCCATCAGGAATTGGGGTTGGGGGCTGGGGATGAGAATTACCATGCCTATTACAGAATATGGGCAGCAATGCAGCAAAAGCTGCCACGCCTGGAAGTGGGATGCTTGTGACCAGGAGTAGGCAATTGTAGTAAGTACAAAGGTCAGTTTTCTCCTCTGGGATCCTCTGGGGACTACACAGATGACAAGAAAAAAAAATGTCTCAAACCAAATCAAGGACTTTATCACATGTGGTTTGAAAAGCAGAAAGGCCAAACAGGATAAAAGCGTCTATGGCTGGTACTTATCATACAATGTTGTTTCTGTCCGGCTGCTATCTTGCATTACGTTTGTTACTGCAGTGCACCTTTTCATTGATGGGCAAAACCTCAATAGGTTCTTAATATTGGTGCTATTTCATGTCTTTCTTTGTGCGATAGGTCTCTCCTGCTGCCATTCCACTTCTTAGGCAGTTATATGGTGTGAATGGACATGATTCTGCTTCTCTCCTCCTCTTCTCACAATGACTGTGGCCACTAACATGCAACAGTCAGCTTCAGGAGGCAGTTGGTTCAGCAGTGATCACTTGTTGTTGTTGTTGTTTTATTTTTATCCCGCTCTTTTCCCAAAACTGGGACCCCGAGTAGCTCACAATATTAAAGGAACAGTACAATTAAAAACATATAAAAGTGATACATAAAAATAGAATTAAATGGTTACAATAATAAAACAGATTGCTCATTAAAAGAATAAAATATAGTTAAAAATATATATAAGTGTTTTAACCAGTTAGTTTTCACTTATATTGTAAGCTGTATTGTGTCCCTTTTAGAAGAAAGGTGGAATGAGGAAGGAAGGAAGGAAGGAAGGAAGGAAGGAAGGAAGGGTTTCTTTGGAGGGACCAAGGGCTATAAAAACAGACCCAAGAGCCACATGTAGTCCTGGAGCATACTTTACCCCTGAATCTGGACATAGATCTCCTTTTCCTGTGTGTAGGAAGAGATCTTATTCCTGCATAATGTAAAATCTCATTGGCCACAGCATTGTTGCTGTAGATTATTGTTGTGGTTGTGTGCCCTCAAGTCATTTCCAATTTAGGGAAACCCTAAGGGTCTAATAAGAGGGGCTTTGTCATTGCCATCCTCTGAGAATGAGAGAAGTGTGACTTGCCCAAGGTCCCCTTGTGAGGTTTACAAGGTGGTGCAGGATCCGAACCCTGATCTCCAGGGTCATAGTCCAATGTTCAAACCACTACACCATGCTGACTCTCTGCTGTAGACTATGTGTACTAGTATTTCTTTGATTACCCCCCCGCCCCAACCCTTTCAGATATTGATTATTTAACTGGTTACCTGCTATTTAATATTGCCTTTGGATTTGGATTTTATATTTTTTAATGCTGTATTTACAACAAATAAAAACAGTTTTACATTCTCCCAATCTCGTCTTGCATATAATCATAGAGTATCATAAAATATCTAGAATCAACCCACCACCCTCCCCTCCCTTGACTTCCAACAGACTATGTATTCTACCGTTCCTATTTTCTTTCCCTTTAACTATAAACTAGCTCTTAATCGTCCTTCTATATTCTCTTACTTAGGATATAACATCTAATGTCAGACTGAAAATTATAACAGATTCCCCCAAATGGAACAACAAGTAGCTAAAAATTCTTACAAAAACAGTTTGTTGTTATTCTGGTCTGGTCTTATCAATTCCGCAAACATCTTATCCATTTAACCTCTCCACCCTTCCCCTTCTCTTTGTAAATATTTTATATTTTTATCTGTTTTATTTTTTAAAAATAAAACGATGGCTGCTTTAATTAATTATATATACTGCCTTTATTACTAAAGTTTGAGCTGAAAAGGAGTCATTGGAATAAAATCAATCAACTCTCCCCTTTAAAGAAATATAGGGAAATGGAGAGACAGTGTAGTGCAGCAGAGAAAAGAGTGTTGGAGTGTTGGTTTGAGTGCTGGACTACAACTCAGGAGATCAGGGTTCAAATCCACACTCAGCCACAGAAATCCACTGAGTGACCTTACAAGTCACACTCTCTCAGCCTCAGGCAATGGCAAACTTCCACTGAACAAATCTTGCCAAGGAAAGCCTAGAAGATGGTCACTATAAATCAGAGTCAACTTGAATGCACCATGTAACAACAAAGAGAGAAGACAAATACCTGGAATGGAAGAATGTTGGGATACTTTGCTCAGCTGTCATGCTTAAAAAAGACTGGGCTAACCCAATCTACCATCCCTTCCAACATTTCACAGATGGAAACTGGGACACATTTGGCCAAGCAACATTAGAGTGTGGTCACGATGGCAATAGTTGCTAATGAAGAAGAACACACAATCTAGGAGAGGCAGCAGCAGTTTGCTTTGGATGGAGTGTAAGATTCTACCTGCTTCTCTTCTCTCGCCCCATGCTAGGTTGAGTACAAACTGTTTTTCTTCTTTGAACTCCATTTGCAGAAGCAAAAATATGGTGAAAACAGAAAGTGACACCAGGTCATTTGAAAAATGACTGAAAAAGTGGGATGACAGAGTAATCAAGACTGTCCCTGACAGATTGGGATAGTTGGAGGGTGTAAAATACAGTACCAAAGCTGCAATAGTAGAAAAGAAGAAAAGATGCAGTTTTGCAAAGGTAATGCATGTAAGGAAACTCTCTGACAAAAGTTCCAGTCTCCCTTGGTACTCCCAGCCGACACAAAGCAGAAGCAGAGGCTCTCAAGTCTGGCTAAAAGTGAAGGGGGGCACACCATGTGTTTCTCAAAAGAGCATGGCATTAGCTGTGCTCTCCCAGCAAAAGGGGGAAGAGCTGGACCTCCAGAGACTATAATAGCCCGTCTGAATAATCATTGTCCGGCCACCTGGACTCTGGGAGTCGGCAGATTTCTCTGCATCTACTAGGCACACATGCTCGAGGTAGCCAGACTTCCCTTGTTTCTTTACACACAAACAAACCTCACATCCCCTTCCTATACCAGGCCTCGTTTGCAGCAAGCTGCCCCCACAGTTGATGGTAGATGGTGGTGTGGATGTGCATAAGCATCTGTATGCAAATCACATGCTGTCAGGGTGACAGTATAAGACTTTTTTTTTTTTGGAAATTAACTATGGATCTCAAAGATGGCTTTTTTTGCCAGACCTCCTTCCAAGTAGTTTGCTGCCTAAAACCAAGAGGAAAGGGAGAAAGCAGATGGTTAGAAAGACTCCAGATTTTCAGGTCTGGAGAACAACTCAGAAAACAATATAAAACACTTTCTACAGTTTATTGCATCCCAGACCCACAACCATGGCAAGGAAACCCACTATAAACAACTGGTAGAATTTACAAGGTGAGACAGCATGCATTGGTTGCAAATGTTAGACTACAACCCAAGAGTACTTCATTGACAAAGGTCCCTGGGAGACTCTTGGCTAACCAATCTGTCTTGAGCTAACCTACCTCACAGTGTTGTTGTGTGAATAAAATATATGGGGAGACTGCTTTCAAGTCTTTGTAGGGTATGCAGAAGGTAAATGTAATCAGTAGCACTTAAAAAATTAACATTTCTACTGAATTGTGCTTCAAGAAGGGAAACCTTTGGCTTAATTATGTAACTGGTTTAATTTATATTAGATTTAGGTCATTCTCTTTTAAGGTTTTACTACTGTGAAGTGCCAAAGGACTTCCAGCCACTGGGTAGCATAGAAACAATGCAGTTTGACCCAGATTATTATTATTATTATTATTATTATTATTATTATTATTATTATTATTCTGCTTTCCCCCAAAATTGGGACTCAGAGCGGCTTACAATGTAAAAGAATTTTAAGTGTTATAGTTCCATCCTATGGAATCCTGGGATTTGTAGTTTTACAAGATCTTTAGTCATCTCTGTCAAAGAGTGCTGTGCCTCACACAACTACAACTACCAGGATTCCATAGGATGTAGGATGGAGCCGTGGCAATCAAAGTGGTGTCATACTACATTATTTCCACAGTATATAGATGCATCCATAATGGCTGCTGAATCCAGACACAAGGGTCAAGAGTTTACATCACACTTGCATAGTGTAACTCTACAGCATTTTACACTGTGTTTGTGCTACCCATCCTTGTGTTGAATACCAGCATTGTACAACTGAATGTATCTCCACTAATGTACTGGTTACTGTCTTGGTGCGCAGTGAGGAATTCCCAGTGACTATTTTGCAATCTGATTGATTCAAATAGTACATTGAAAGCACTGTAAATAGTTATGCACCATCCAGGAGTCAGTGTGGTGTAGGCACACAAAAACAACAATCCAAGAATGCATGGTTGGAAGTCTGTTGGCTAGTCCCAACTAGAGTAGAATGGGATGATTTGCCAGGAGAGACAGAACAGCTAAACATGCTGCCTGAATTTAAAATGACATTGAAGACATATCTCTTACAGCAGGTCTTCACAGATGAATTTAAACTATGGACTATGGAGCGCAGCTTTGGTGCAGCTTCTGGCCTCCTAAGATGCACGTGTCATTTAAACATCATACCTTCAAAGTGACCAGAACCTGCTCGACTGATATCGGAAGTACCAGCTGTCATTGAAAGGTAATTAACAAAACAATCAAATGAGCAAATATATATATATTTGGAAGAGGAACTCAAACGTCACATTCTTGGGTGTGATCCATTGAGGACTGAATGCTTTTGGGGGGAGAGTCAAATGTGGTTGGGACTCCCCCGTTGTGTCTCTTTCTTTTATCCCTCTTTTCTTTTCCTGTCATTCTCCCACTCCTCTCCATACTCTTCTTTTCTTAGTGACGTGCCTGGAAGGGGACACATCACTCTTGCTGAGATCTGGACTGATTGCCTGTAGAGGACTTTTGAAATTAGACTGATGGAGTAATTTATTTTTTCCTTGATTAATTATTACGCAGCTTGGAGGATGAGATTAGGAGGTGTCTGCTGAGCACTGTTTACTTCTGAAATATCGATCAGAAAGAAGAAAGTGTACTTTGGCAATAAGGAGGAGATTGACTGAGCCACAAACAGGGCCCACTGGGCAGTGAATCTGTTCCAGGGTTTAGTCCAAAATTCAAAAGAGCTAACCAAAGTGCTGAAGCCTATCCTCGTAATAGGTATAGCCCCTTGGATAGCTCTTTTAAAGTTCAATCTAAACTCTAGAGTGGATTCACCACCTCATTGGCATGGGATCCTCTAGGCACCTCTAGGTTTACACTACACCAGCAATTCCCAAACTCTGATTCTCCAGGTATTTTGGACTTCAACTCCCAGAAGCTCTTGTTAGCTTTGCAAGCAGTCAGGAATTTTGAGAGCTGACATCCAAAACATCTGGAGGACCAAAATTTGGGAACCACTGAACTGTACACTCAGAGGATGGAGACAATGGGTAAGATTCTAGATCAGCTATTGAATAAAATATATCTAATTAAGTTAATGTCTTCTGGATCAATCCTGACTCACTGTGCATCAGCCACTGTGAGAAACATGGATCTGTTCTCCTGTTGATGAGGATGCAGCAGACTGGTGTTTCCACCCTCTTCCTGTGATTGCTATAGCAACATAGAATCATAGAGTTGGAAGAGACCACAAGGACCATCCAGTCCAACGTCTGCTGCACCCTGATCAAAAGGAGAACAGACTCCTGTGGTTTGCAGTGGCTGATGCCCAGTAAGTCAGGATTGGGGGAGTTTTACGAACCTGATTTATTTTCTATATTATTGAATATGCTGGGATTATGAATACAAATCAGCTACAAAATGTGTAACTCTAGGCTATGCATTTCTGACACGTGCACACACACACACACACACACACACACACACACACACACACACACAAGCAAAAGGACCATGGAACCTGGGAAACATGGGACTGAGGTAGGTATGCATCATAGGATGATAAGCCAAAACAGACCCATCAGCTACCACAAAATTGGTTAAGCCATCTTTCAAGCAATGCTATGTTAATTCAGTACTTATGCAAGGAAAAAACAAACAAAACTAAACTGTGAGCCCAATTAGGTAAATGAATAGTACCACATTTACTAATAAACTCCAGTCCAAGAATTTCAGATTGCCGCTTCCTTTTGATGTTGAATTGTGGGAACTCTGGTTGAGATTCTACGCTGAGTTTGCGTTAAATAAATGCATGAGAATTAATCCTATTTTGGGAGAAAGGTAGGATATAAATACAATAAATAAACAATAAATAAATAAATAAACATGCATTAATTGTGTGGGGCATTAATTGTGTACACTCTTGGTTGTATGGCAGCATTGCACAACTAAACAAAAACAGCACAATTGCAACCAAATGTATAACCAAATGCTTATGTGCATCCACATTCAATGTTTATTCATGTGGCCAATAGGGCTGCATGCATCCCCAAGGCCATTTATGGACCCCAGGGCCATCAGGGGTCAAAATATGGGACACATATTTCCCTCCCATTTTGGGGGCCCCTCAGACCATTTTAGGACTAGGAGAGGCTTTTTAACAAAAACAAGAAGTTGTCAGGAAGAGACTAAAATGATTCCGGTAGAGGCTTAAAACATTGCGAAAACACTCCCCACACCCTCCAGAGTGTGATATACAGTGGAAGATACAAGTTCTCCTGGTGTGTGTGTGTCTAATGCAGCACACTAGTTTCCTCCAGTTGTCAGCCTGTGGCTTATATCATGCTGGAGCCTGAGTAGGTGCATGAGGTTCTAATGCTACAACAGATGAAATACATGTCTTACGTATTGTCCAACATCTTTCATTTCTGACATCGGTATTTCATCAACAGATACATTTAACAAGCCCTGCCTATGCATTTCAGCCTGAATCAGATTCAAAAACTGATTTTTCTTTCTGGTCTAAGATGATCCCTTGCCCTCTCCTTTTACAATAACCAAGTTTAGGAACAACCCAAAGCTGACTTGTTTGTCCAGTTTTAACACTGGACTCTTATTTTAGAATTGCAGATCATTTTTCCTGTGTTGAAAGTTACACTGCAGAATCAGAAGGAGAAGAGAGAGAGAAATCCCAGTGTGGTGCATTCCCGTCTGAGTTGTGGATATTTAATAAGTGTTCTGTAGAAGGATGAATGCAACAATTCATAAATTAGAACAACAGGAGACACTTCAAAATCGGTCCCCTTTGTTCAAAGCACATACACTTGCAGGGCTGAATCTAGTGTGATGTTCAGAAATCAACATGAAAAATGTCTCTGATGGTGAGAGAGCATGCTGTCATCCAGTGGGTTTTCTGGCTGAATGGGGGATTCGAACCATTGGGTTTCCTGGGCTGAACGGAGGAGTCATAGTCCAATGCTCAAATTACTAACCCATACTGGCTTTCTGAGAGCAGCTGTAGTTGGCACTTAATGCCTACTGCCATTCCCAAAGGCCTTCTTTTAGGTTTCAGGTTTTCACCAGGAAACCCCAGGACCTGGAAAATACTTAACTGACAACACTATTGAGAGGATAGTCTGCTGGACACATAAAGTGTAATTTTCAGTTGAGTCAAAGCATCTGATTTCATGAAGATGACTAGCTATGCTGGAGTTACCAGGTAGTATCCTGCATGACACTAGAATCATAGAATAATAGAGTTGTAAGAGACCACAAGGACCATCCAGTCCAACCCCATTCTGCCATGCAGGAAATCCAAATCAAAGCATCCCTGACAGATGGCCATCCAGCCTCTGTTTAAAGACCTCTAAGGAAGGAGATTCCACTACACTCTGAGGAAGGAGTGTATTCCACTGTTGAACAGCCCTTACTGTCAGGAAGTTCTTCCTAATGTTGAGGTGGAATCTCTTTTACTGTACCTTGCATCCATTGTTCCAGGTTCTAGTCTCTGGAGCAGCAGAAAACAAGCCTGCTCCCTCCTCAATATGACATCCCTTCAAATAGGGATGTCATATTGAGGAGGGAGCAAGCTTGTTTTCTGCTGCTCCAGAGACTAGGATCTGGACTCCTCTTGTTATGCCAGAGCTAACTCATTTCACTGTTTATCACTAAGGACCCACATTCAGCATTACAACCAGTTCTGAAATGGAAAAACCTATCAGGAAAAGTGGTGGTTTTCTCATCCTTTGCAGTGTTTAAACAGAGGTTAGATGACCACCCCTTGGGGATTCTTTTAGTAGGCGACGCTTAACTGTCCAGGGATTGTACTAGATGGCCTTTGGGGTACTTTCTAACTCTATATTTTTTTTAATTTATTTTTATTAGATCAAGATAATACATATCCAAGCAAATTGACACTTATACATTTGTATATTCTTGATCGGATTTTCTAGTTATCCACCCCCCTACCCCATACCCCCTCACCCCCCCCCACTCTGCTGTGCAATACATCAAACCTGCCAATCAAATTACAATCAAGCATCCATAAACATTATTCTTGAAGGGGAAAAAAGGAAAAAACAAATACCAAACCATTCCTCTCTATATTACAGTTAACTACTTATATGATTAAATAATTAAATACTTAAAGTTGGAGGTTAGTAAATAATTTTCTTATTTTTTCCCCTTTTTTTAATATAATCTCATGCATTCCTAATCTTAACGTTTTAGTACATCAAAACTAGTAATCTTTTTTATAATATTAATTACACATTATTTTTCACATATTCATATAGTTTTTTCCAGTTCTCCTCCCAATCCTCCAACCACCAGTCATTCCTTAATAATGTTAATTTGTCCAATTGTACCATATTCAACCATTTCTCTAACCAATCCTGGGTTGTTGGAACATTTTTATCTTTCCACCGTTTGGCATAGCATAGCCTTGCCGCTGTAAAAGCATATAACAAAAACTTCAGATATCTACGTTCAACTTTATCATCCAAAATGTTTAACAAAAAAGTTTCTGGCTTAAATTTAATCTTGATCTGTAGAATTTTTTGTGTAACATCATGAATCGCTTTCCAATATTTATTTGCTACTGGACAGGTCCACCAAACATGATAGAATGGGGCTAACACACACTTTCTAACTCTATAATTCTTGCCAAAATCCTACTTGGATAGCATTGATCTTCATATGAAGAGTTATGTGTTGACATGCTCTGGAATCCTAGTTTTGAAAGGCAATGTGAACAACTGAATGCACAACCCAATATGCATTCAAGTGCACAGTGGATGTGCAATCAAATGTACATCTGAATGTCCATCCATGAGTGCAATGCCACTACATGCACAACCCTGCTTGTACAACACTAAAGCGAATACAGTACAGATGTTGTACACTAGACAAAAATATCCAGCCATTTCTATATGGGAATGTTGTTGTTGTTGCTAAGTGCCTTCAAGTTGTTTCTGATTTACAGTGGCTCTAAACTGAACCTATCATGCGGTTTTCTTGGCAAGATTTGTTCAGAGGAGGTTTACCATTGCCATCTTCTGAGGCTGAGAGCATGTGACCTAGTGAGACACCAAAGTAAGTAAGTACAGATTTTATAATTCTATCAGCACCACAGGGCTTGTGTAACTCTGAATAGGATAGCTTGGGCAACCTCAGAAAATGCAATTGTTCTGATAACATGATTTACACCAGTGTAAAGCTATGGAGAACAATCACATTCTTTATTTGCAACTGGATTTACAACCTGGTTTTTAAAAAAATATGCCAAAGACACTACTGAGCCAATGGTGTTGTCTTATTCTCTGTTGATGACCCCCACCTCTGGCCTCCTGAGGATTTCCCTCTGCAGGAGTTGGAAAGTGAGGCCACCCATCCATGTGAATGAAAGCCCTTTCCAATTTTCAGAATCGTCTGACACAAGGACAAGGGGAGGTGGAGCTCTGTCACAGCTTCAGAATTCACTTTTTTGATCTGAACATGGAATAATGTTTGCCTTTATTGGTTTGCCATTCAAGAAGCCAACATTGTCCTGCAAAAGCAAGACCAGAGGTGAAAGGTCAGCTCCTCATTCATGGGCATTTTTACCCTTGTTTCTGATCACACTCTACTTTGCTATTGACCTTTGTATCTACTGCTCCATGGACTGGCATCCCCTTTTTTCTTTTTCTGTTTAAAGCCCTTTAGATCATGAAAAGTTCAGTCTGAATGAAGAGGAAGATAATTTACAGTATGTAACACCTGCTAGTTGCAGAGGGCAATTTATACTAAGGTTTTAAACTACCCAAGCATTTTTTTTAAAAAAAATAAACCCCAAAGAATTCAGCTAATTTTGTGAAAAGGGGCTTTTTAAAAAAGTTCAAGTGATAGTACTAAAGTGTCCAGAACTTGGGGGGGGGGGGAAGCTGGAAAATGAAGGGAAAAAGTAGGATTTATGGTTGTAGATTTAAGTACAGAATCTGTTTGAATCTGATGGAATCAAAAGTGGGGGACAAACATTTCACTGATAGGATTTCATGTTCAAGTGAGAATCTTCTGGCATTTTAGCTTATTTTATTTCACATAAGCTTTTTTCAGATGCATGTAGGCTGCAGTCCACAAAAGGTAATGTCCAGTAAAACCTGTTAGCCTTTAAGGTGCTACAAGACTCTGTTGTTTTTGCTGTAATATGCTAACATGAGTTTGTTGTTGATGTTATTTGCAATCAAGTCAATTTCAAGTTATACTATATGAATGAGAGACCGCCAAGACACTTTGTCATCAACAGCCCTGCTTGGTCTTTCAAACTCAGGGTCATGGCTTTGTTAATTGAATCAATGAAGTGTTGCCTTTCTCTTTGAACTCAAATCTCCAGAGTCATAGTCCAATGCTTAAACCACTACACCATACTGACTCTCTGTAGTTGGCACTTAATGCCTAACGCCATTACCAAAGACCATTCTTAGGTCCCAGGGTTTTACCACTATTCCTGTCTTTTCCAGTGAGTCACATCATATCATAATATGTCCAAATTATGACAACCTCACCCCTCTGGAAATTTGTATGAATAATATTTATTTATTCCCTGCAGAGAAGAACAGTAACAGTAGTTTGTAGGCCTGAAGAGCTGTCTCAAGAGTTGTGCTGTCTCCCTGGGGCAAATCTATCTATGCTATAACAGAGAGGTTGACAAGACTCCTCACACCCACTGACTGATAGCCCTTCCTTTTGGTCCATGGGGACCAATGACACTGCAAGACATAGCCTTCAGGATATCACAAGGGATTATGAGGCTCTGAGTAGGAAGAACCTAGATGCATGGGTTGTCATTTTGTCTCTTCCTTGTTGAAGGGCATGGCCCAGGAAGGGAGCTGAGAATAGATGGTGCTGCTGTGAATGACTTTGCTTCTTGGATCATGGTCTGTGGCTTCACGAAGATAGACTTCTGGCAAGTAACGCTTTGAACCTCACAGGAGTTGCCAAAAGCTTTTTTTGCTAAGAGTCTCAAAATGCTTTTCATTTTTAATTTTTTTTTAAAAAAAAGTATTTATAATGCAATTCTGGAGTTAAGGCAATGTGATTTAGTGAAACAAAGATGAAAGGGGAAAAAATCAGGAAAAGAAAAGAAAACCAGATTGTTTGGAAACCGCAAGCGTGAGAAGTGAGGAGGAGGAGACTGACACAGTGCACCTATACAATCTTAAAACTGCTCCAGGGGGAACTTATTACACCTGAGGACTAATGTGGTTGGGAGCTTATTGACATTTCCCCCTGTCGATTAAAGGGTGTACTCTAACAACACTTTGAAGGCATAACAGTGATGGGTTTGGAGGCAACATTGTGCAATAGCTATAACCAAAAGCACTGTTTTCCAAGATTAATTGCAGTTTAAATGCTGTGTGTGATAGTCCTACAATTCTATGCTTCTACGGTTGTTTTGTCCTTGCATGCAAAGCTGAATAATTACAAATAGGTTTCTCCCTGCTGTAAAAGAAAACAAATGTTCCTCCTCTGTATTCTTCCCATATTTGGATAGCCCGAATTGTTGTGGAGGAATTACCCTGCAGAGAAAAATATGTGGGGGGTTTGCACAAAAATATTTGGGTTTCCACATTGCCATGTCACTGTGGAATCATGCTACCTACCCAGTATGTTAAGTCAAATGTACTTTCCATAGGGAACTTCATATTACATGTCATTGATGATTTAAATTGCTCCCCCCCCATGTGCCTGCATGTACGTGGGTACATGCATGCTTAATGGTTCTCCCTTTTGCTTTAAGCTTATTGTATGTATGAATGAAATACTGTAAATCAATGTGCTGAGTTTGTTGAATACCAAGTGCAGACGTCCATCACTGGTTTCCTAGCAGACTTTCCAATGCAGGGCTGTTATTTCATTGTAATAGTGTATGTTTTATTCCGTACACTTTTCCTGTTTCCTTCCTTCCTTCCTCTTTGAAAATGCACATTGCCCCTCTTAGAAGGGGTATGGTAGAGGTTTGCTGCGGTGGAAATTGCAGCAATCAGAAAACCTCAACTATTAGTAACATCGTGGCCTGTGTTTTTCATATGAGTGGACACTATTTTCCCCTGTGAAACAATTACTGTTAATAATTTGCTGGGAGAAACTGGCCACTAAAAGCACTTCGAAAATGCAATTCAGGGACTGTCACTCATTCACTACTCCCCTCCGCAGGAGGCAAGAGCCTCCAAGGGCTGCATTGAAAATCATGAGTTTCAATCTCCTTACTGGATGACCTTGAATCAGTCATCCTATGAATTGTCAAAGGCAGAAAATGCATTACAAAGAGGATTAAAAAAATACATTGGCCAGAATTGTTTTAGTACCTTAAACATGTATAAGTTTCCTTATGCATTGGCCTGTTGGTATGTAAGTTCCCCAGTAGAAGTAATTGGACATTTTTGTCCGATGTGGGATGTCCACATTCATTTATACAGCCTAGAGCAGTGGTTCCCAACTTTTAGTCCTCAGATGATTTGGACTTGTTCCCATAATTCCTTACTTTTCGCCAAGTTAACTGGGGCTTCTGGGAACTGAGGTCCAAAACAAATGGAGGCCCAAAGGCTGGGCACCACTGGCAAAAGGAATTACGTTTTTTGTCTATAACTCCCAGAATCCCTCAGTCAACATAGCTGGTGTCTGTGATGGCTACTGGGTTCTGGAAGTTGTAATCCAAAAAGTTAACTTTTCTAGCAATTTACTAGGGAATAGGGATATAAGACTGTTAATTTTCTTCTGAAAGGAAACAATGAGTAGTTTTAGTAATTTTGTTTCCACTGTGATGGAGACTTTGAAATGTTCATTTTGTTGTTGTGTGCCTTCAAATCATTTCTGACTTATGGCAACCCTAAGGCAACCCCATCATGCAGGGCAGCTGGAGGTACAGCCATTTAAGGGCCGCATTAGCATCTCAACCCTTGCCACAGCGACACAGTCTTTTGTGTTGCCTGAAGCAGCTCTGGTTGCATTTTGCCTTGTATTGCTAGCCTTGTTGTGTGTAGACCTTGGTCTGTGTCCCTGATTCTGACTCTGATCAGTTGGATTCCTGGAACTATGCCTTGCTCTGTAGCTAGGAAAGGGATTGTTGGTCTTATTTCTAGAATATCAGGCCAAACAGTGAATTAGTGCAAAACACTATTGCTCTTTTTCATCTTTAGGGGACCAAACACATCACTACAAGATAAAATGCTGATCTCAATGTTGTTAGTGGCTAACAGTTTGGAGTTTGCCAAGAACTGGACATAAATAGGTAATCTGTGTTTCAACACCTGGTTTATTAGAGTATGGTGCATGGTCCTCCTTGAAAACATTTATTATTTATTCATTGATGCAAAATATTTTTCTACCACTTTTCATTTGAAATATAATTTCAAAAAGATCTTCAGTCACATTAACAGCCAGCCACCGGATTGGGTGGTAGAGGCCTGTTCAGCTGGCAATCAGGACACAAGAAGGATGACAATTCCACCCACTCCTACCAGAAAGTGAAAGTGTAGGTGCAACAAGGAATTGTGTCAGGGTTCTGCTTCTGATTATTGTAGGCTTGGTGGAAACATCCTCCTCCTTGTGTTTGGATTACCATCTGAATGGACCTCCTTCACCCAATTTGGCAGCTGCTCTTAGAGTGGATTTGGGAGTGTTGACTGTTAAGGAGAGGCATATCAAGTTGTGTAAGCAGAATTCCACAAGCATAACCATTGTACATACAGGTAGAAATTAAAGATATAGCTGTGTTAGTCTTTAGAATTAATATGTATAGAGATTGTGTAGCAACTTTGATATGCAAACCGCAGGATGTTATTCCTAAAGGCCTGCATGTGAAGAACCCTTTGCAAACTACATATCACGCAGAACTCATGGGTTCTCCTCATGATAACTGAATCTGCCGTAGCCAACATTCTTTTTAGGTTTTGTTCAGTTAAACCCCTGCCCTCCTGTCTGTCCCTGACTTCCACTCCACCAAGAGCATCTGAAGAAGTAGACTAAAGTCTACAAAAGCTCATGCTACAAACTTCTTTCTTTTTTTCTTTTTTTCAATTAGTGTCAGAGGTGCTAGAAAATCTCTATACATATTCATTGTATATACACTTGCACATTCTCAGTTGGTGCATGACTCTAGGTCAGTGCTTTCAGTGTAACCCTCAGTACATGGACTGTGGAGAAAAACATTGCTCTTTCCCTGTTGTAGAACGGGGCAATAAGCAAACACATTAGCAAACAAGCAATTGGTTGTGCAACATTGGTATTCAGATGAAGGGTAAAATAGATCAACCTCTGCATAACTACATGTGTGAAAATGTATAGTAACCAAGTGTAATGTAGGATTGTGGCTCATGTATATTTTGGGGCATTGCACAATGATCTGGAAGACTGCCACTACTACTATTCAATGACTAATGCTTGTGGTGATTCCCACACTCTGCTAAAGATAGGGTCAGTCCTGGATATATGATAGGTTCCTATGTTCTCTTTCACATGTTCATTAAATGATGAACTGCCTTAAATATTTGCAACAGTGGTGACACAGTGGTTTCCTGTGGTAGCAGCTCACTGCCAGGAATGTTAGACCAGAAGAGAAGATTTCCTTACCAGTTAAAACTTTTCTCTATAAGACATTGTTGAGACAGAGGAGGCTAGTCAGAGGGAGATGGAAGTTAAACAGGTTTGAGCTACTGATGGACATGTTTGTGTAAATCAGGTACATTAATGGAGGCTGAGATCTTACATAGGAGAAGTAGCTAGGATGACAGAATGCAAAGGGAACTTGTACAGTTGACCCTTCTGTTATGTGGGGGATCCATTCCAGACCCCCCCCCCCCGTATAAGGGAAAAAATGCGTAAACTGAAGCCCCATTAGAACCAGTGGGTCTTGTTTCCATGGCACATGCCATAGGTGCATGCCCCATTGCTTCTTCCAGGGCGCAAGAGAAGTCTTTCCAGCACGGCTTCCAGCATATGCGGGTGCACTGTAGTATGTTTGAGGCTAACTAGTTTATCACATGCGATGGATCCCATGCAGAAACTGAATTTGAACTGGTAGGTTTTCAGACAAGCAAACAGAAAGTAGACAAACTCCACAAAAGCGGGTTATTTTTTCACAATGTAAGGGTTAATGAGAATTAACCTGAATGGAAAGTAGACAAAACCGGCTCCTTTTTACTTCTGGAAAATCCTGAAAGTAAAATGGAGCAGACTTTGTTGACTTTCCATTCGAATGAATGTTGCGTTATTTCTTATTAGCCACAATGGGTCTGAAAATCAACCCGCTTTTGCATTTTTTTCCAAATTTGTAAATCCTGTTTCTGCATGGGATCCATCCTGTGTGATAAACTCCTAAGTAACATAAGATTTTGTAGACTTGGTCTATGTCTTCTGGTGTACAGAATGGTGCCCAGGAAGGACCTTTATAATGAGACTGTATGAATAGCAACAAAAATGCAAAACCTGTGTGTATGGTGATGAGGTGACTTTCAGTTTTAACTATGGTCATTGAGGGACAAAGACAGGAGGAAAGATGTAGCCTAAAGCCAGGGTGGGTCAGTGGTCATATGGACAGAGTTTTGGAATGTGCTTTGTGTGGGCTATGCACCAGAAATGAGATATTCCAGAATAACATAGTTATGTCTCTGAATTCTAGGATGACAGAATTATGGTCCATCTCCTGAATCAATCTAATCCCTCTAAACTCACCTTAAAAGTCAGGCAGCTACACCAACCAAAGGTGTTCTGTGGTTCTGGCAAGTGGGATGCTGAAGGATGATGCATTGAGCCTCCTCCTGCCAATGAGCCACAGTGCAATAAGCAGTGTCACAACTGGCTAGTGCATCTGCCTGACTTTAAAGTTGGGTTTTGGGGGGAACATTTGTGATCATGACAATGGGGCCATGATTGTAAATGTGAATAACATGTGAATAGCAAAATGTATAAGACCATACATTTAGCTAATACCATCAAAACTTCTGAGCAGGATGCCAGTCAGGATCTCAAAACTGAGCTTGCATTTCTCCAGTGGACGTACAGCACAAGGAAAACTACTGGGTCTCTTCTTAAAGGGAGCACTGTTACATCTCAACTCATCCATAATCTTCATGCTTTGTATCTTGTGTTTCAATATTAATCCCAACATAAAGCAATCTGGTGTTTTGGCAGCTAAGATGGAGTACATGATAGGGTTCAAGCATGACAAGAGTGCCCTTCCTTGCACCTCCACCTCCTTTATGGTATAGGAAGGGCTGACACACATATATGTCTGTATAATTGGGATGCTCTCCAATTCCTCTTGAATCAAAATTCACAACTGAATCCTTAACAGCTACTCAGCAGAGTGGAATTATATGTGCTAAATATTGGCACTGATTCTACAGGGGCTTCCTTGGACCAGCTGCTAATGGCATACTCATTTCTTGAGATGTATGAATTCAGTTTCCAGCCTGTGTGAATGTCAGCTAAGTTTGCATGGAGTGGGAATGAAGTATATTCCACAAGTTCAGTCTATCTAGCAATGAAACATTTCAGTGAACATGCAGAGGGAACTTGTAGCCTGAGTGAAAGAAGTCATAACATAAAATTTTGTAGACTTTGGGCCGAAGCAGACTTCCTCTTTGAGCGCCGGACTGGGACTGTGGCAACCACATGCCGTGGCTCCAATCTGCCTTTTTTTTCTGTTACAAAAAGAAGTGGCAAAATGCCACTCCTTTTTCTGCCAGAAAAAGAGTGCCCTTTCCACCACTGCCATGGCTTTTCAGTGCTCTTGTGGTGTGCCCATCTAAATGCCATGCTGCTGGAGTGCTAAAAAGCTGCCACCATGGAAATGGCTGGGCAGCTTCACGGAAGCTACCTGCCAGCTTGGGGGAGCATGCATCGTACATACGCCACACCCCCAAGCTGCCAAGACATTGGCGTATTTTGCCAGTCTGTTCTGGCCGTTTGTCTACTTCCTCAGATACATGGAATGAACTGAACTTAGGAAGTAAACCCAGTCTACAAAAGCTTATGCCATTACTTCTTTTTCTCAGTTAGTCCCAAATATATTACAAGATCCCTCTGCATATTATATTTCAGACTAACACAGATATGTTTCTGAATTCTACTTCTAGTGAACATGTATTTGATGCACTGATACACTATTTTATTTTATTTTATTTATATCAGTATCAGTCAGATGATTCGATATATACAGTTGCTTCTTTGTGAAGCTGAAGGCTTTCATGGCCAGCATCCATAGTTTTTTGTGGGTTTTTCAGGCTATGTGGCCATGTTCTAGAAGAGTTTTTTCCTGACTTTTCGCCAGCATCTATGGCTGGCATTTTCTGAAGATGCCAGCCACAGATGCTGGTGAAACGCCAGGAAGAAACTCTTCTAGAACATGGCCACATAGCCTGAAAAACCCACAAAAAACTAAAGTTGCTTCTTTGGTTGCCTGAAGAATATGTATGTAAACTGTTGGCCTTGCACAATTCATTCTATCACTCTCTTGTTTCATTGCTTGATCCTAGGCCAAATTCTCCTACAATGTTTAGTTCTGCTCTGTTTCCTAATTTTGCATTCCATTCATATGTGATTACCAACATTTCTTGTTTTGGTATGTGATCAATATCCTCCTTGTGTCCCATATAAGATCTTTCAATTTCATATTCTTTTGCCTCTGTAGTTGGAGCGTGATGAGTTTTCCTAAAGTCTTATTGACATTATTCCATCAGATTTTAGAATTTATCCCTTGACTTCTTTTGCTACATCTCTCCTTGCTATTAATGCCACCCTGTCTCTTCTTAGATTTTCATTTCCTGAGTAAAAGACTGTGTAATTATCTGATTTAAAATGTCCATTTTAGTGTGCTCACCCCATGTACTGCTATGTTTATATGGTTCATTTCTTGTTTTACTATGTCTAGCGTCTCCTGATTTATGATCCTCACATTCCATGTTTCTATAATATGTATTGTGCAGCTTTAGACCTTCTCTTTATCACTGAGCATGTCAACAGTTGAACATATTTTTGACTTGAGTCCAGCTGCATCTTTAACCACAGTTCTACTAGTCCTTGTCCTTGTGCTCTTCCCAGTAGCTCATTGAGTGCTATCTGACCTGGGAGTCTCATCTTCTGATACTATCTCTTTTTTCCATTTTGGATTGTCTCATCATAGGATTTTCAAGGCAGAAGGCTTCATGAGTGGTTTACCATTGCTATGTTTTGTACAGTACTAACAAACATTAACTATGGTGCCATGGCTATTGTCTCTGAGAGATCTTCTCCCACTATCACCGCCCTTGCCCACCACTACTGCTGCTGTCCAGTAATAATAATAATAATAATAATAATAATAATAATAATAATAATAATAATATATCGCTTCTCGGCCTTTTGGCTAAGATCAAGTGTGTAATAATAATAATAATAATAATAATAATAATATAGTATTTATTTATTACCGCTCAATCACTGGGAATCGAGCGTTTACAATAGAGGGGATAACAGACAGTTCCTGCCACAGGCTTACAATCTAAAGACACGACACCAAAGGAGAAGGGAATGGTGAGGGGGGGAGGGAATCAGGTCCAGCATTCTTCTCTCCCTCTGAGGCCTGGACCAGGCAGATGGACCGGAGGGAGGGCTCTTCTTCTTCAGGCTAACCTGATGGTACTGAGCCAGCTTCTCTCTCTCCCCAGAGGCCGAACGATGACAGTAGGGAGGAAGGCGCTCTTCAGGCTAGCCCCTGATGGTACTGGGCCAGCCTTCTCTCTCCCCCAGAGGCCGAACGATGACAGTTAGGGAAGAAGGAGCCTCTTTCTTCAGGCTAGCCCCTGATGGTACTGGGCCAGCCTTCTCTCTCCCTCAGAGGCCGAAAGATGACAGTTTGGGAGGGAGGAGCCTCCGTCTTCAGGCTAGCCCCTGATGGTACTGGGCCAGCCTTCTCTCTCCCCCAGAGGCCGAAAGATGACATTTAGGGAGGGAGGAGCCTCCAAATTCAAATGTGAAGTTTGACACATTCAGTGTGGGCCCACAGCAAAATACTTTTTAAAGTCTTGCAGAGGGCTGGAGTTGTAATCAGTTCCAGCTCAGAACTGGCACCAGACAGTTAAGTTTCCTATGAGAGAGAGCACTATTTGATATTAAAATCTTGTGCCCCTCTCCTGACATGGATGACTTTTGTGTGACTTAAAGGCCCCACATTTCTATCTTTCCTGTGTGCAGAAAACCTCATGGGATGCTGAAATGTGAATTTGTGCAAACAATGAAGATTCTATTGTTTCTCCTCTCAAAGCAACAGTTACAGTTTGCTAAAGAGAGATAATTTCAGCTCTTTGCCTTTACTAAAAAAGGTGCTCCTGCAAAAAAGTAAAAAGCTTTCCCCCGGTCATCAACACACACTGATTAAATGTATATTTTGGAAAGGCAATCTGAAAGTAGTGCAGTTTCCCTCCAAACTGGTATGAGTTGAAAAACTGAGGAGTCTTTCACAACTTTGCAGAGTTAATGCATAAAAATGCTGGTCAGCAGGATGTATTGTTCAGTCTTCTTGTTCAAGAAATAGGCTATTTCTTTGCTGTCCATGGCCAGGCTGTTTCCTGAACTCTTCAGGAAAGAATCAGCTAAAAAGAAGTTTGAATTAAGTTAAAGGTTTCCTTATTTTAGCATCTGAGCCCCAACAGAAAAATCCATATAAATAATTGGTTTCTCTCTGACTTATGCATGCATTTTAATACATATCTCCAAAAAGCTAACTTCTGCAATTTTGTAAAAAAGAAAAGAAAACAATATTTCAGATGCCTAAGCTCACAAAAAAGGAGGTGCTTATGGAACAGAGAGGTCTACCTTTATTTGAATTGTGAAATAAAATCTTCTGAATACACTAGCCAAGGCTGGTGGTTTCCATAACATTGGAGTGCTGAATCTACATTGGGTTTTTTTTTTTAACTTAAAGAACTTCAAAAGAGCTATACGAAGTGCTGAGCCCAGTTTCCTAATTTTGTGTTCCAGCCACATATAACTACCAACATATCCTGTTGGGGGCTGTATTCACACTGCAGAAATAATGCCATTTGACACCACTTAAATTGTCATGGCTCAATGCTATGGAATTCTGGGCTCTGTAGTTTTGTGAGATATTTAGCCTTCTCTGTCAGAGAGCTCTGGTGCTACAACTACAAATCCCAAGAATCCATAGGATGAAGCCCTGACAGTTGCAACAGTGTCAAACTGTATTAATTCTGCACTGTGGCAGCAGCCAGCATTTCTTCGTGTCTCTGCTATGTAGCTAAGTATACTTAAAGTTGTGCTGTGTTGTGCAATACAGTCCTCCTTCCATACTTGCGGTCTTTGGACTCATGTCCTTCGTGTATGTGTGAGGGATGAATAGAAGGGGAAAGAATGGAGCATGTGCCTGTGGCACGCACCTGCACGCCTCGTGCACCTGCACCTATATTCAAGCCAATGGGGAACGGATCCCCCATAAGAAAGGAGGGGTGACTGGACTGTCATAGTGGAATATAAAAGTGCAATATACTAGTATAATTGTGTAGAATCAATCAACCCCAGGAAAGAAAGAAAGAAAGAAAAAAAGAAAGAAAGAAAGACAAGTCTCTGGCATGGGGGAGGGGAGAGTCCATCCCTCAAATCAAATATTCAAATCAAATATTACACTTTTAGGAGCCAACATGGTGTAATGGTTGAGTGTTGGGCTACGACTCTGGAGACCAGGTTTCAATTCCCAGCTTGGCCCTGGAAACCCACAGGTGACCTTGGGCAGGTTGCAAGCTCTCATCCTCAGGGGAATTCAATGACAGCCCTCCTTTGAACAAATATTGCCAACAAAAGCCCATGATAGGCTCACTTTAGGGTCACAATAAGTCAGAAATGACTTGAAAGCACACAACACGCACACATTCCACTTTTAACTATGGAATCCTGAGATTTGCAATTTAGAGAGGGGTATTTTGAACTCAAAGCTGGAGAACTTTATTGCTTCACCAAACTACAAGCCATGGGATTTCATAGGATGGGAAGATGGCAGTTGATCTGCCATCAGGTAGCATACACTGCTATCACAGTGTTGTGTGAATGGGCCACTGCAGGAAACTCACCACAGATTAACAGCCACTGACTCATGTACTGGCATTGGCATACCCTCCAACTGTTTGGACTGGGCAGGGACAGTTCCAGTTAATCTTCTACCTTCCCACTTGATTCAGCCAAAAGTTGCAGCTGGATGTGCATCCACTTATACAATATCATATCCTCCAACTGTTCTGACTTGGTAGAGACAGTCTCGATTAATCTACTTTCTCAATTAACCTACTGCCATCCCACTTTTTCAGCTGTTTTTAAAATGCCCCAGGTTCTCTCTCCTCCTCCCACTTCCCTCCTTTGTTCTCAAATTATTTCAGTTGCCTCAAACTGAATGGTATGGCAGAGGGTTGGCATGGCAGATGGCCCTTGTAGTCTCTTCCAGTTCTATGATTCTATGGGTATATGAGTTCAAAGTGCAAAAGTGCATTCAGTTGACCTAGCTGGAGAAAGAGGAGAGGACAGGGCACAATCCTTTTATTCCCTCTTGGTTCTTCCCAGGGAAGTAATAGTGTCACTCTATTTTGCTTTGGTCAGGCCTCACCTGGAATAAAATATCCTGTTCTGGGTACCACAATTCAAAAAGGATGTCAACAAGCTGGAGAGTGTCCAGATGAGGGTGACTAAAATGGTGAAAGGTCTGGAAACCATGCCCTATGAGGAGAAATTTGGGGAGCTGGGTATGTTTAGTGTAGAGAAGAGATAGTTAAAAGCTGATATGATAGCCCTGTATAACTTGAAGGGGTATCATATTGAGGATGGAGCAAACTTTATTCTGCTACTCCAGAGAATCGGACCCAGAACAATGGATGCAAGCTACAAGAAAAGAGATTCCACCTCAACATAAGGAGGAACTTCCTGACAGCGATTGCTGTTTGACAGTGGAACACACTCCCTTGGAGTGTGATGGAGTCTCCTTCTTTGGAAGTCTTTAAACAGAGGCTGGATGGCCATCTGTTGGGGGTGCTTTGATTGTGAATTCCTCCATGGCAGGGGGTTGGGCTGGATGACCCTTGTGGTCTCTTTCAGTTCAGTGATTCTGTGATTCTATGATTCAAGCAAAACAAACTGCTGCAGCATCTCCTAGACTCGTGACTTCCTCTTTAATAACATTTGCCACCTTGAGAGTTCTCTGATTGACTATGTGTGTCCTGGTTTTTATCTGTGCAACCTTGGAGGGTATGCACTGGTTCATGGACTTTGGAACAGAACCACTTTATGTGACACAACTCTTATTGAGATGGCAAAGTTGTGTAGCTGTGTGTGTGCATGCTGAGCCATATGTTTGTGTGTTTGCACCCAGAGACCCTACCTGATCTGGAAGTGTGCTGCCTTATGCAGCCAAGTCTTTCTCTCCTTCCACATGATAGCTAGATTTACAAGAAAGGCAGCTGTTTGGAACAGGGGTCTGCCATGGAAAGAGGGCAAGAGGGCAGGGCATAATTCATTTACTTTTCACAATGCACTGTTTGAACAGACTCCTAAACAAAACAATGGAGGAGGCTGGTTTAGACCAGGGAATATTAGAAGTGATACTGCAGGATGAGATGGGATGGGGGGTAAGGAGTCACTAAATGGATTAGAAATGGGGTCCTCACACAGTCTGGCTTTTAACTGATGTGTAGGAGGGGGTGAGCACAGGCAGTGAAGTATCTCTCTAATTACATTAGAGATGGTCTTATTGGGTTAATTAAAACTCTGCCTGCTTGCTTGCCCACCCTCCCTCCCTCCCTCCCTCCCTCTCCAAAAGGAAACACACATGCCTTGAAATTTTACATTGTGTTGAAAAGCAAGGGGAAGTCTCAGTGGCTGCCCCCAAGCTCTGGGATTCTCTTCCCAGAGAAGTTAGACTGGCATCCTCCCTGCTTTCCTTTTTCAGACTTTTCTGTTTTGATTGGCATTAGATGAGTGACTATATAAGGCTTGTCTCCCCTAGACAATGCTCTGGACCCTGCTAATTGTTGTGGTGGTATATATGCATCTCTAATTATATGTGTTTTAACACGATTTACAGTTTTTTTTATTGTTGTTCAAGTTGTTTCTGACTTGTGGCAACCCTAAGTCGCCCTATCACAGAGTTTTCTTGATGAGGTTTATTCAGAGTGGTTTTTCCTTTGCCTTCCTCTGAGGCTGAGAAAGTGTGACCTGCCCAAGGTCAACTAGTGGGTTTCCATGGCCAAGTGGAAATTGAACCCTGGTCTCCAGTGTTGTAGTCCAATACTAAGACTACTATGTCTTGTTTTAACTTTTGTATCTTGTAAATTTTTAACAATGCGTTTTTTACATCACTGTAAGCCACTTTGAGTCCTGAATTGGAAAAAGGAGGAATAGACAGAAATAATAATAATAATAGTAATAATAATAATAATAATAATAAGAGTTTTGTCCTTTCAAACTGTCACATGCTGTACCTTCCACTGCCTGTCTTTCTTCAGAGTTGCCTTTCCTCCTGCCGTGACCCTCTGGGAAGCTTTGTTTTAAATGCACAAGTGTCCTAATTGGTTTTTAAAATTGCACAACTGCACGAGTGGAAAAAGCAAAAGCAAGCCCATGATGCTGAATGAATGCTAACAAGGGTGTTTGTCTTCCTTTTTAATTCCTTTTCTAAATGGCCACTTTCTCCTTAGCATGACACCACTGTCTGAAGGGCAAACTTCCAATTTGAATTGAGATGCTGTGATGACTTTTGATACTTCCATTAGAGACGGACATAGCAATCAACTGAGCCAGTGTTGCATCTGGCGCCTTTTGAAAGATGAGAATCTTTTGCATGGCGGCAGGGGGTGGATGGGGAGGGGGGAATAATGCCTACAAACCATCCTCTTCTTCCTAAATATGTGCTTAGTAATTATATTAGAGGCAATAGATAAGGGCAGATTATTTACCTGTGCTCAGAATACAGGACTAGATGTCATCCATAGTATTTCAGACAGCAACTGTCATGAGATTTGGGCTTGGATGTGTAGGCAACACTGGGTATTTTTAAAATGATTAAATAAATAATAATTTTGCTGTAAGATGTAACTTGACTCATTCACCTGAGTCACCTGAAATGCAGGAAGCTGCCATAGGCAGAGATGCCGACTTTGCATGGAAGTTGTTTTCTCAACTGTTGTTATGTACATTTACAGAGATCCTCTCACAGAGTTTTCTGGACAAGTCTATCCAGAGGTGCTTTGCCATTGCCTTCCTTGAGACTGAGAGAGTTTGGCTTGACCAAAGTCACAATGTGGGTTTCCATTGCCAAATGGGGATTTGAAGCTTGGTCTCCTGGAGCTCTAGTCCAACACTCAAATCACTACACCACACTGTCTCTGTCTGCTTGGAAACAGTATCAAACATCCTAATAACTAAAGGGAAAGTATGTATTGAAGAAATCATGTGCCTGATATAGAGAGAGTGGTATGGGCTGTTGGTCCATCTAATCCAAGATTGTCAAAACTGAGTATTTTTGGGATTTCAGGCAGGAATATTTCCTAATATCATCTGGTGATACTAAAGGTTAAACTTGGGTCCTTCTCCATGCAAAGGAGCTGGGTTCCACCTAGTTCGTTCACTATACTTCTTCTATTGCACTCTGTAGCCCTAGAGCAGTGCTTCTCAATTATTTTCTGTCATGCCCCCCCCCAGGAAGAAGAAAACATTTCGCACCCCCCGCGCGACTGTAAATAGTATCATTTGTCTATAAAATTGTTATAAGTACACATCTGCATAACAGAACCTCGCGCCCCCCTTTACGGAGCCTCGCGCCCCCCCCCTGGGGGGTCCGCCCCACTATTTGAGAAAGGCTGCCCTAGAGCAACTTGTTTGATCCTTCAATCTGCTCATGGACCAAGTTGACTCTTTGGTAAAGAAGTATGTGAAAAGTCTGAAGGATAAGGTTTTTGTTGTTCTAAATAAAATGTCCTGAAAATTTGGAATACACAAACATAAGTAAGAGCTCTGCTGTATCAGAGCTATAGGAATCATTTAGTCTTGAGAAAAGAAGGTTAAGAGGTGATATGATAGCTCTGTTTAAATATTTGACGGGATGTCTTATTGAGGAGGGAGCAAGCTTGTTTTCTGCTGCCTCCAGAGACTAGGTCTGAGCGAAGGGATGCAAGCGAGGAAAGAGAATTCCACCTCAAACTTAGGGGAACTTCCTGACCAGTAAGGCTGTTTGACAGTGGACACACTTCCTCGGAGTGTAATGGAGTCTCCTCCTTGGAGGTCTTACAACGGAGGCTGGATGGCCATCTGTCGGGGATGCTTTGATCTGGATTTCCTGAATGGCAGGGGGTTGGACTGGATGGCCCTTGCGGTCTCTTCCAGCTCTATGATTCTATGATCCTGTTTCTCCAAGCAGCCAACTCAATCAGAAATCAGAAAATCTTTGAGTTGGAAGGGACCACAGGGTCATCTATACAATCCACTACAACATGACTAAAGCCATCCTGACAGATGCTTATCCAGCTTCTGTTTAAAAACCTCCAAAGAACAGACTCCACCACCCTCTGAACAGTCCATTCCACTATTGAACAGCTTTTACAGTAAAGAGGTTTCCTCATGTTTAGGTCAAATTTCTCATTTGTAATTGAATCCATTGGTTTCATTCTAGTTTCTAGAGCAACATAAACAGCTTGCTCTTCACTCAATATGACAATCCTTCAAAATTCAACATGGCTTTCTGTCACCTCTTAACCTTCTCTTCTCCAGGCTAAACATACCCAGCTCCCTAAGCCTCTCTTCATAGGGCATGGTTTCCAGTCCACCATTTTGGTTTTCCTTCTATGGACACTTTCCAATTTGTCAATATCCTTCTTCAACTGTAGAGCCCAGAATTGGGCATGTGTTCCAGATGAGATTGACTAAAGCATGCTTCCCTTGATCTGGACACCACACTCCTGTTAATGGCTCCAGAAGATCCACTGGTTGGGATGAAGGCAAGAGCTAGCCAGATACTGTACCTGGTATCCAGGTATATACTCTTTCTGGAAAATCCATGATCTTTATTGGCTTCTCCAGCAATTTGTTATAAGAAGTGCAGGTGTATGAAGTCATATGATACTAGCTGTTATTCAACAAAGATGCAGTGTTATAGGGCTGCACAATTTTTGTTGCTTGTCATGACATCAGAGAAGATAGCTCTTTCATAATATTCTCTTCAGTGTAGATGACTACAAGATCTCTGTGTAGTGTTCTCATATTTTGCATTCTGGCTCTTTGAGAAAATATCTACACAAACACTACTATGTGCTGTGGACAAACTCATTTTGTGTGTGCAGGAAACGTGTTTCCTGTGGAAAACATATAGCTTTCCTCTGAAGAAAACATGTTTTTTTTTGTGGAAGAAAATATTTTGCCCAGAAACATGGGCCAGAATTCTGTTAGTGTCTTATGTAATACGCCTATTCCCTCCAGAAGTAGCTGAATATTTTTGGTAGTGAAAAATCTCCTATTCGTCAACTTTGGAGAGGTGAATATGCATGTGGTGTCATGTTCGTGTACTGTACACTGATGAACATACACAGGCACATCATTGAAACACATCACAATCATCAATGATTGTTAAGGAAAAAGCAACATGGGATATACAGTAAATGAAATAAAACATGTATGTGAGAGTCAGGGTGACTCAGCAGAAACCAATTGAGAACCACACAGGTGTAAATGGTAATACAATTAACAAGTCCTGACTGCCAAGGACAGAGATGCAAAGTGGATAATTGGACACACCTGACAATTGTTAAGTAGTCAAGGCTGAGATGATGAAATCATTAATTGTAGGATGAACCAAGAGAACCAATGAGAATGGTGTGCACGCCTACTGGGTGGAAACAGACAACAGTGGGTGGTACCATGCATTAACTATAATAATGACTATGCATCCCAATGTATTTTGTGGGTTGTAGAGTGGGTAGTAGTGGAGAGTGAGGAGTAGAGTATTGTTGTGTTGGATAGTATTGGAGCTGTATATAGTAGAATAAAGTAGATCTTTTATATAAGACTACTGAGTTGTCTGGTGTCTTGGGTGAAGCTACAAGAACCAGCTGGATCCTGAAGAAGGGTGAAGACTTCTGTGGAAGCAAGAGTGAGAAGACTTGGAGAGTTTGTCAGGGTCTTCAGCCTATTCTCTGTAACTCTTGCTAAGCTATAACCACTGGCCAAAACTGGTCAGCGCGGTGCACAACCAGGTGGTGAGTTCAAGCCAGAGGTGAAGAGCTACAACTCCCATCATCCCTGACAGCAGTGTTGTGCAATACTGTGATTATAAAGTTATACTCTCCTTGGCCATGTATTCTCCATAGAAATACGTATTTTTGGTGTTGAATACTTCCCCCCAAATATTTCATGAAATGTGAAGAACTTTCAGCATTGCTCTAGCTTTTTTGCAGGGGTTTCTCAAACATCATAAAACCCCTTAGTTTTCAGGGAAATTAATATAAATGAATATTCTTTTCATCCCTAGTGTTAAAACATCTTGGCCAGAGCACTAGATGGGAGCTTTGTGAACTATAAACCCCCATATTGAAATTCCTGCCCAACCTGTGCCAAGGTTTTGCAATTGTTTGGTGATGTTTTGCTGTGAACTCCCTACATTTTGCAATACCCACAAAACTGAGATACAGACATGACAACTTAAGAGTTCCTAGTTGGAGCAAATTGGACACTGTTGGAATTTTGGGGTTTATTAGGAATCCTGGTTTGGGACACTCATAACTTAGTTGAAAAATGTGGAGGCTTTGTTGTTAAACATTGCAGAAATAACTGCAAAACTTTGGAGCAAATTAGACAATGTTTTTGGGGCCTTTACTAAGAACCCTGAGTTGACGTGTTTGTATCTCAATTTGTGGGGTGTCACAAAATGGGTGTGGGAGGTTTGTTGCAAAATATTGCAAAAGTTTGACATAGGTTTTCAGGGGATTCCATATTTCATAGTTAAAAAAGCTTACATGGGGCTCTGAATGGCCTATGTATATTGTAGCCTGAATACTTATTTTTGCTTCATTTTATTTTTTCTTAGAGTCCACAATATTCTCTTTCTGACAGAGATTTTTGTTCAGTGTTGTGTGGTGCTGCCAAACAGATGGCACATCCTTCCACAACAGGAGCCAAAGGATGCTACATGGCAAATTTCTGTAGCTCACAAAGTGATTTCAGCTCACTGTGGGAGGCCAATGTGAGGCCTTCAAAAGGACACAGACGTTCTGCAACAGATTAGCAAGGGAAATGGAAAAGGCTGCCAAGTACCTACAGGGTTATGGATCCCCATTCTGTATTGCCATGCCAAAACTACATCACCACGGAAGTTGAGTGCAGTCTTGTGACACAAGCCAATAAATGCAAATGGACTTGATTTGCATAATACATTGAGATTCCTGGTCATGGATTATTGTGTGTGCATATGTGCTAGCTTCAAAATCAGAAAATGCAGGCAGTCTTGCTTCACATTTATTTTGGACACAAATATATCCTGGATTGTGTGTTCAACATACAGAGGGAAATCAGTCACTGACCCGTATTTCTTTTTAAATGTGAAGTCACACTGTGGCTATTTTGTCTGCTTTTTGTTGTTGTTGTTGTGTGCCTTCAAGTCAGTTCCAATTTATGGTGACCTTAAGGCAAACCTATCACAGGGTTTTCTTGGCAAGGTTTGTTCCAAGGAGGTTTGTCATTGCTTTCCTCTGAGGCTGAGAGCATATGATTTGCCTAAGGTCACCCAATGCGTTTCATGTCTGAGCAGGGAATGTGTTCTCCAGAGTTGTAGTGCAACACTCAAACTGCTATGCCAGGTATGTGAAGAAAGCAAAAAAGGGGGAACACTCAACATAATTCACAGAAGAAATGGGAAACACATCTCAGGGTTCTCAATGGATGTTTTTATTGATTAAAAAAGCCCAAAGTATTTTGGCCTAGAGAATTTCCCTTGTTATCCGCTAGGATTTGGTTTCAGGACCAGCTATTGATGCCAAAATTTGTGGCTCAAGTCCTATTAAATATAATGGCATAGTAAAATGGTGCCCCTTACATAAAATGGCAAAATCAAGGTTTGTTTTATGGAATTTATATTTTTAAAAATATTTTAAAGCTGTGGATGATTGAATCCATGGATAATGGATCTGTAGATAAGGAGAGCTTGAGTCTATGAAAGCTCATGCTACTAGCTTCTTTCTTTCAGTTAGTCTCAAAGGTGCTACAAGATCCCTTTGCATACTGATCTCCAGGACCTGTTACATAGAAGCATATTGCCTCAGATACTGGAGATGAGATAAAGCCATCCCGACTAATAGCCATTGCATGTTCCATCTTCCTTGGAATTATCCAATCTCCTTTTAAAGCCATCTAGGTTGGCAGCTATCACTTCATCTTGTGGCTGTGAGTTCCATGGTTGCTCTATATACTGTACTATTCAACAACATTGACGAACTTACTAGATCCACCTATAACTTTGGAATACAAAGCCATTCCGCAAGAAAAAGGCAGAATATAAATAAACCGTATTGTTGTTGTTGTTGTTGTTGTTATTATTATTATTATTATTTTCCCAAAGTACATAATATAGTGAGATAAACATGATGGCATTGCCATTAACTATAATTTTGTCAAATTCCCATGCCTAGAACCTGGAAGGAGGGTGATCAGACAGGTGAGAAGACAGTGCAGGTTACATAAATTATATGGGCCATAGGTTTCTCATGCATAGAACAACTTCCGTTAAATTCTCCATAATCGAATTTACGGTGATCCTAAAACTAATCTATCATGGGGTTTTTGAGGGTTAAGGGTGTGTGACTCCCTCAAGGTCACCCAATGGGTTTCAATGGCCAAACAGGGAAACAAAGCCTGATCTCCATAGTTGTATTCCAACACTCAAACCATTACACCATGCTGGCTCTACAGAACAACTGATTTCCCACAAATATGCAATTCAATGATGCAGCCCAGCCTACTTTAGCTAGTAAAATTCAATTCAACTTGATATAAAACAGGAAGACAAGTCTTTTAACAGTAGGTACACTACAGTAAAAGGAGTCAAAAGTCTGTTATAGGTTTGAGGTTCATCTAATGTCTTCTTGAGGTTCCTTCCAGTCTTGTGATTCTGAATTGTAAGACTTGGGTCTGCCAACATGGTTGGACTGGTGGCACTGCTGGTGATTTTCTTAATGGATACGGTGAAGTGGTCAAGCACCTCTCCTTAATAAGATTCATTTCAGCAAAACCTAAGAAGACTGACCTAAACTCCTTCTAGAACAATGTTTTTTTCTTCTTCCATCTCATCTCTGAGGATGATGTCATCTAGCTGTATCTGTGTCAATGCAAGGAGCCTCTAGGTTTCTGTTTCATGATCACAGCTGGGAGAAAGTTTCATATTCCAAGTAGGCAGCACTCATGCTAATTCAGGTCTAAGTTGATGGCTTTTTGATATCCTTTAAACTGCTATGGTTGCATACTACAGAAACATGGTATGTCTAGGTGTGCAGGAGAGGTATCTGGCAGAAAATTATAACTCTCTGTCCCAAATCTCAGGATTCTATAGGACGGAGCCATGGCAGTAAAATGGGCATCAAAGTGCTATAACTATGTAGTACGAAACATTCTTTAAAGAAAATGCAACATGTCTATCTTTTATTCTTCATCCAGCAGGTATTTGTGCTGACAAAACTATTTAAAGTAAGAACATGTGTGGGAGAGGATATAGTAGGAATATCCAGCTTTGCATGGATTAGAAATCCTTTAGTTTACCTCCACATAGTTTGTGTTGTCTCATGCCCAGCCAGATTCTCTTTTGCTTCCTTTTGACATTCACCAAGCCAGGTTGTATTCTTCTTTCTTCATCTGTTGTGCTACCCTGATTTGTTTTCTCTATCAAGGAGTTAAGTGCTATTCTGAGTGTAAGCCATCTATAGAATAATAGAATCATAGTGATCACAAGGCTATCTAGTCCATCTCCTAAGCACTATTTTTCTTTTCTTAGGCCCGGTACAGATGGGCCTGTGGGGCACCCTTGTCATGTGCTAGGGGTTGGCCGAGGGTGTTCCGCCCACACATGCCCTGTACAGATGGGCGTCACCATCATTACGTAAGTGTCGTGTGGCATCTGCATGGCGCCTTGTGGCACTTACATAATGAGTGCACCACTGGTGCACTCGTTACGCCGCTACCATGGCAGGAAAATAACCCACTTTTTGTGGGTTCTTTTTCCGCTAGCGGGAAGCCACGCGGTTTGTCCACTGTCTTTTCCCCACAGCTGAAAACTAGGTGCCGGCAGACTGCCCTTTTGGGGCGGTCTGTACCTGGCTTTACTTACCTCCTTTTCTTTCCACCTTGGGGCTCTTTCACTTTTCTTCTGCTCTTTTCTTTTCTCTCACTCCTTCACTCACTCCTTCACTTTAATCTTTATCTCCCTCCACCTGGGCCTAGTGCCACTCTATTCTGCTTTTATCAGACTTCACCTGGAATATTGTGTCTAGTTCTGGGTACCACAGTTGAAGAAGGATATTGACAAGTTGGAGCATGTGCAGAGAAGAGTGACAAAAATGATGAAAGGTCTGGAAACCATGCCCTATGAGGGGAGACTTAGGGAGCCTGGAGAAGAGAAGGTTAAGAGGTGATATGATAGCCATGTTTAAATATTTGAAGGGATGTGATATGGAAGATTGAGCAAGCTTGTTTTCTGCTGCTCTACAGACTAGGACATGGACCAATAGATTCAAACTACAGGAAAAGAGATTCCATTTAAACTTTGGGAAGAACCTCTGTTTGACAGTGGAATACACTGCTGGTGGAGTCTCCTTCTTTGGAAGCTTTTAAACAGGTTGGATGGCTGTCTGTTGGGAGTGCTTTGTTTGCATCTTCCTGCACAGCAGAATGGATGGCTCTTGGGCCCTTCCAACACTATGATTCTATTATTATTTGGCCTTTATGTTCAGCCTTTCCTTCTGCTCATCCTCTCAGGAATTTGACAGTAATACTACTAAGCAGCCAGTGTGGTGTAGTGATTTAAGTAATCAACTGTGACTCTGCATACTAGGGTTAGAAGCCCCACTTGGCCATAGAAACTCATTGTTGTTGTGTGCTTTCTTGTCATTTTTGACTTAAGATGACCCTAAGGCAAACCTACCCAGGATATTCTGAGAGTGTGTGACCTTGGGCAAGAAAATCCTGGGGTAGGTTTGTCTTAGGGTCATCATACATCAGAAATGACAACAACAACTAAGGAAGAGGAAGACTGTATTCAACTTGGCACAAGAAACATCATGAACTCCATGCAGTCTTGTACCTTTCCTATTCTTTGTTTTTTTTAAGTAAATACATCAGATTCTGGAAAAATCGAAGTCAGTCTAGAACAAAAAGGGTTGAATCCAGACTTTGTTATGTTTAAAAGAGACTCATTGATGTCAATAGGATTTAAGTTAGCCATATGACCAATTTAAATCTCATTGACTTCAGGAAGTCTTCAAGTACGGTAGTTTCTGACTTCTGGTGAGCCTAAGGCAAACCTATCCTGAGGTTTTCTTGGCAAGGTATGTTCAGAGACAGGAGTCAAACCCTGGTCTCTAGAGTCATAATCCAACACTAAAATCACTACACCACACTGGCTCTCAAGCCACCTCTAGATATGACTTATTATGGAACCAATTCATAGCATTCTTTTGATCCCATATTCATTAAAAATGTTAAGAAAATAGTAATAGCAGAAGAAGGTGGAGAACATCCCTTCTTACTGGCTTAAGCAACCAAACTAGAAAGCCAAGCAATGACAGACAGACAGACAAGTGCTTTTCTTTCTGAAGAAAGAGTTCTTCTTGTGAGAGCCATGAAAGAGCTTTCTATGGCAGCAGGAGGAGGACATATCTGGGAATTTTTAGTCTACCTGTCAAGATTGCCTTGGTGATTTGCTCTGCTGATGGGACGGCTGTGGAAATGGAGCTGTGTGTGTGTGTGTGTGTGTGTGTGTGTGTGTGTAAGACAGCAAGAGACAGACAGACAGAGAGAAATCACAACTGGCTTTTTAAAAAACTTATCCCATGTTGTGAAATGTAGAGCCTATAGGGCTTCTCAGCTCCTCCTGAAGTTTTCGACTTCAGCTCCCAAACATTTCAGCCAGTATGAACAATGCTCAGAGATTCTGGGGAGTTGAAATTGGTAGTTTTTGGTTTTTTAAAACTGTCATGAAATTGGAGAGGAGGCTCCCCCCCCCCCCCCGTCACATTGTCTTGTAGAATCCATATAGAAGTGAGGCAGGCCTCCAGGACCTCTAGGCGAAGGGGTTTCCATCCCATTTCCCCCAAGAAAATATTCCCCAGTGTCCTCTAGGTGCTGTGTGGGAAATTATGCCACTCTCTGTACAACCTTTTTTTCTGGGCAAAAAAGAAAATAACAGTTTGAATTGCCTCTCTTAAAAGCCTCCAGAAGTGCAATTCATCTTTTAAAGACATTGCAGGCCACCTTTGAACCATTCAACAGTAAATATAATATATATAACTTAAAAAAAACCTGACTGCTTTCACATAAATTCTAACCACTTTCTGTCTCCTTTCTGTTTTTATGTTTTGACAGTCTGTGTCACTACTGGAGAATTCCAAGGGCATGAAAAGTAGCCGCTGGACCTACTACAGCTTCCCACTCCAGACAGAAACTATGGACCTATGAAGCATCTCTTTACTGACATGAAATGGTGTTTCAGTCTGCAGTGGTGTTCATTTCCATTGCAGTAGGATGACACTGAGGATAATTTGCCTGGAATCACGAATCAGGGTTCTTTTCACAGAGAAACATTATCAAAGGCTTTTGCTCTGTCCTCTCCTCCATATCACTTCTAATTACTTTCTCAATCACTCTCTCACATGTTCCCCATCTCTATTCTAGGATCCATGCATTCATTCGCTCTCCTCCCTGAGGAGTATGGTTAAGCTCCCCTTGTCTGTCTTTAATACAAACCTGGCTCCCATTTGCAGCAGAGGCCGAGTTCTTCTTAAGCTGATCTAATTAAAGGAGCAACTTTTCTTCAACAGGGGCTCAGCCGATTATCAGGAGGCCATATGGCCCAAGAGACAGGATGGCGGGTCAGGGGTGGAGGCTTACGGGATGCTCCAAACTTCTGTCTTTGCCTCCCTTTTTACCCATAATCTTGTTGTCTGCCACAGCAATGCTGAAGGCCATGAATAAACTTTCCTCAGCAACCCCTTTGAAATGTCAAAGTTCACAGATGAACCATCTCCTTCCTGCCCATCCATAGCCGCCCACTTTTAGGATGTTTAACTGGCTCACTAGAGAACCTTTGCCATCTGCACTGAGTCCTTAAAAGTGATCTTGAATATGCTCCATGGCTTAATGCAGGCAACAATTTGATTTCATTAACATTTTAATTAGGTGGATGATTCGAGCCAGGGATGGGAAGGAAAACAAGGAGGGGTTGGACTGGCAAAGCTGCCCTGGTGCAGGCTTTTGCAGAAGAGCTTAGTAAAGTTTTATTTATTTATTTATTTATTTAATGTTAAAGCCCAGTGCTATCTAGTGGGTCTTCTATATTTGCAGGACAGTGAACCCACTCTGGGTTTCAGTCTAAATTTATAGAAGATACCCAAGAAATCTAGAGAACTAGGAAATAGAAATAATTAAAGAGTTCCCACACTTGGATCAAACATTGATCAGAGTGGAGACTGCAGCCAAGAAAACAGAAGAAGATGAGAAATGGAAAGGGCAGCTGTCAAAGAACTAGAGAAGATCCTAAGAAATAAAGATACACAACTAAGCACAAAAATTAGAATCATCCAATCCATTGTATTCCCCATTACCATGTATGGATGTGAGAGGTGAACAGTGAAGAAAGCAGTTATAAAGATGTGGTGCTGGAGAAAAGTGTTGAGGATACCATTGGCCTTGTTCCCACAATGGTTTAAACCAGATCATGATTCCAAATGATTCGGTTTAAACCACCATGGTTCCCACTTAATTTGAATTGCTGAAGCAATTTGGAAAGGGGGGGGGGTATGATTTTTGCCCATTTAACCCGTGTCAAAATATACGGGTAAAATGGGGTGTTTTGGGGGCTGAATCGATTTATTTAGAAATTAATTGATTCAGCCCAAGTGGGAACCAAGCAGATTTGAATCCGCCCCCAGTGCAAGTGGGAACCAGGGAGGTGGATTCGATTCTGCTCCCTGTGATGGGGGGGGGGGCAGCTGCAATGGCACGGGCCTACTGGCCTCTAAAAGTGTCCTTTGCCCCTCCATACCTGCTGGCCAGTCTGTCTTCTCTGCCTCCTTCCCAGCATCCATGGCTTCTGTGCAACTCTCCTTCTTTGTGACCTTTTCTGCTGTGACGGAAGCCAACGCAAACATAGTGGGAACCACACTGGGACTGGAACTGAATGAAGAATTCAGATCCAGAACCAGATTATAAGGTAGGTGAGAATTAGGCCATGGACAATAAAAAAGATAAGCAAATGGGTCCTTGAACAGATCAAGCCTGGAATCTCCCTGGAAGCCAAAATGATCACATTGAAGTTGTTGTTCTTTGGGAACATCATGGGAAGGCAAGACTCATTAGAAAAGACAAGAATGCTAGGAAAGGTAGAAGGTATTATTATTATTATTATTATTATTATTATTATTATTTCCTGCCTTTCTTCCAATACAGAGACTCAAGGCTTTCAAACAGAAAGAGAGGAAAGCCACACAGCAGATGGACAGACTCAAATCAGGGAGGTCACGAGCCTGAATGTACAAGACCTAAGCAGAACAGTGAAAGATAGGGGAGCTTGGAGATGTCTGATCTACAGGGTCAGCAGAAGTGGGGTTGACTGAAAGCCAGTTACCAAATACAATAATCCAATATATTAAACCTGATCGACCAGGCATATTTGATCACTTATTTAAAGTTTAGACTCAAACCCACAGTGGAGTCACTGCCTCACAGATTTGGGTGTATCCAGCTACCATTGCTATAACTCCTGGAATCCCCTAGCGAGAACAGCCAATGGCCATGATAGCTAACGGGATTGTGGTAGCTGGAGTTCAAAGAATAAACTGTTCTGCACTCTTACAGTTATACATTGTTGCAAGAAATTAGAACTATAGGGAGATGCATCCCAAAAGTAAGCAGATATATTCCTTCAAGTCTATAAGTCTATATATCAACATTCTTGCTGAGATTCTTCATTGCATAAGACTGTGTCCTTCCTGCTCCATGAGAAAGAGAGAGGAGCTACTAGAATGTGATTATGGTCTAATCTGCACTGCAGAAATAATGCAGTTTAATGCCGCTTTAGCTGCCATGGCACCACCCTCTGGAATTCTGAGATTTGTAGTTTTGTGAGATATTTAGCCTTCTCTGTCAGAGAGCTCTGGTGCCATAGCAAACTACAAATCCCACGATTCCATAACACTGATCCATGGCAGTTAAAGCTGTGTCAAACTGCATTAGACCTATCACAATAGAGTTTCTTAACTTTTAGTTATTCTCTCAAGACATTTACAATTCCTAGAGTTGTTCATTTGTGTGCATGCTGATGTCATTTCACTGTGCCCTTTGTGCAATGAAAGTTGCAGGTTCTTTTTGTGCTGGTGCTGAATTGTTTTTGTTTAGCTTAGCAGCAAAGGAGCTAATTCCTTTTAATGTGGGGGAGCAGTTTAGCAAAGTTAATCTTAATTAACTTGCAGAACTGAGGTTATGGAAAGAGTTCTTCATTGAAATAGACAACTGAGGTTTTGCAAAGCATAGGTTAATTATTTTTAAATGATATCACAGAAGACTTGAGGACCTGAGCTACATGTGTGAGCAAAAGAAATTAAAAATGATTCCAAAATCATTGATGCAAGCAGTTGCAAAATGGGGACATTGACTATTCTGGCTGCAAGGCAAAGGTGGACAACTCATCAGGACTCTGGGGCATGTAATATAACTAATATAGAATAGAAATATACAGTCTGCTCTCCCCATATGCAGGGGATCCATTCCGGAGCGTATGCTCAAGCCCCATAGGAAATAAT
>NC_056525.1:8901786-8908109 GCF_019175285.1 Sceloporus undulatus | reverse complement strand
ATTATTTCCTATGGGGCTTGAGCATACGCTCCGGAATGGATCCCCTGCATATGGGGAGAGCAGACTGTATATTTCTATCTATTGTATTTTGAAGACTGATTATTAGTTAGTTATTTAATTCTGGTAATGATTGTATTTTGAAGACTGATTATTAGTTATATTAACACCCTGTGTGTGTCGCAGCCCATTATTTCTGCCTGGGCTTGACTTCCATGTGAGCTCAAAGCCATGGAAGGCAAGCCCATCTATAAGGAAGGCCGACTATATAAAGTTATGTCAACAACACAGTGGCAGCAGAAAATAAGAGAACAAGACTGAATTGCTTTCCTGTACTAGAAGTATTGGAAAATCATTACCAGAATTAAATATTAGCCGCGAGAACGATGATAGACAATGTGGTATACTGATCTCAGCACTGGACTGTGGCTTTGGAGACCAGGATTTGAATTGGCTTTCAGCCATGGAAACCTATTGGGTGACCTTGGGTAAGTCAGAATGGGGTTGGACTGGATGGCCCTTGGGGTCTCTTCCAACTGTATGATTCTACCTCACACTCTTCCAGCCTCAGAGGAACAAATCTTGCCAAGAAAACTCTGTTATAAGTTTACATTAGGGTTACTATAAGTTAGAAACAACTTGAAACAACAAAAACAATAAATGAGAAGGGCAATGAACCTGCTGAAGAAGGTGTTTCAGATTCTAGGTGCCAGAAATGGAGGGCCTGATCTCCATATTCAGCAACAGCATCTCCATTAATGGTGAAACGTTTGAAGAACAGGCTCTTCAATAAACATAGAAGCAGGTGGAGGGCAGAATATGGCAGAAGATTATCCTTTAGGTCAGATGTGGGAAACACAAGTCCTTGAGACCCAGCTGGTTCCAACCTTTTGCTTTTGGCTCTCCCACCACTGGAATGTTGCCCCTAAAAACTTAAATTTGACTCTGCTGAACTCAGATTTGACCCTCAGACTGAAAGAGGCTCCCCATCTTTGCTTTTTTTTCATGTATCCCAGTCCCATTTGGGGTTTTATATTTGGACTTGGACATATTTGGACTTTAATGACCAGCACTACAAATTTGGGTCAAAAATGAATTCCTGGATAAGTTAAGATTTGGATATGAAATGACTTGATGTTGAAAAAAAGTTGCAATCCAAGCCCCCTTGCCCAGTTCCTGATTTCCTCAGGAGCAAACCTGCTGCTGAATAATATCCATTAATGTCCAGTCTGTTGCCTTGCCTGACTAGTTTTCTTAGCTTAAGAACTGATAAGGAGTTTGAAACTGACAAGAATCACTTTAAAGTGTAGGAAATGGTATCTGTTGGTAGGTGCAACCCCCTTCCAGCTGTCAAGAATGTAGAGACTAACCATATGCTGATGAAGTGGTAGTTGTGTACTGCCCCTTGCTAAGGAACTGAGGTGTTTGTGCAACTGAGTGCACAACTGCATCTGCATGCACAAATGTGCAATGCAAACTGTGTATTTCTATTAACAAAATTCATGCTCCATAGCACCACTTGAGCAACTTCACTCTTGAGACCTTATAATAAATGGAGATGTTCTGCATAGAACAAAAACACTCAGCTGTTTCTGTAGGGCAATATTCAAAGAACTGAGAGAGGGGATCGCTCTCTGCAAGAAGTCTGGATCCACCTCACAGTTAATATCTTAGCTATTGCAAAACCTTTTTCGGTGTAAGCTGGTTTGGAGCACCATTCTCTGTGCTGAAACAAATGACAAATGAAGTGATTATTGTCTTCTTATTTTCTTTGTGGGGGATTTTTGTTCTGGTGGTGGTTTTTTGTAAGGGTGAATAATCAGTTATGCGAGCCACAATTGTAATAGCACAACCTAGATACATACTCTACAGGCTTATCACCTGTGTGAGAGATAAGTAGTAAAGAACATTCTCCTTACAGATGCTCAAGTTTTCCAACACAAATCCTGGTTCACAGACAACAAACTGATCAGAATCATCTAAAATATGCTTCATTTTCAACTAGAAAACCCAACCTACAAAATTGTACAATATGTTATCAGCGTTTCCCGCAATGCTTCAAAGTATAGATGACCAAACAGAGTCAGGCATCAGTACATGCCCTCTTTAATTTCCATTTCAGCAAAGTCAAGAGACTACAAAAACAACATTTTAATTTAAAATTCAATTTCTGACTCTGCATTCATTCACAGGCACTGAAACAGAGTGGGTATTTCATTAAAGGGTTTAATAGATTTTATACGACTTGTCAGATCCAAAAAGGTTATGGAGCAAATGCATTCTCTCTGCTTCCAGGATTCAAACAGAAGTCCGGTAAACAAATTTACCATGAAAATGGAAGCAGGATGCCAAGGAGGAGGGGGCGGAATGGACCCCCATAGTCATATCACTATGTACAAGGCAAGGAGAAACAAACCTCATAGGAACGTGTGACAGATTTTGAAGGGAGAGTCTTGTCCTTTGAGCTTAGAAAACTACCAGAATCCTCCAGCCACTATGGTCAATGTCCACAGTATTGTGAAGGTTGTTGGAGTCTACGGCTGGAATTCAGTGTGCAGTTTATGTCTTTGTAAGGGAACCTGTGGAGAGGCAACATGGGATAGTGTTTTGAGTGTTGGACTATAACTCTGGAGACCAGGGTTCAATTCCCTGCTTGGCCATGAAACCCACTGGGTGACCTTGGGCAAGTCACATGCTCTCAGCCTTAGGAGAAGGCAATGGCAAACCTCCTCTGAACAAATCATGCCAAGAAAAGACAATGATACATTTGTCTTATGGTTCTCCGTAAGTCAGAAGCAACTGGAAGGCACACAACAACAACAACAAGTGAGCTTATGTATGTAGGAAATAGAATTAAGTAGTTGTGCAATGTTTGTATTCACTGAGGGGCTACAGTGACTTTAAACTATAAGAATGTCCATTGCACAATGGTCACCAGCAGAGAAACAGATCTGCCACTGCTGCAATGTCCAATAGCTTTGCTATAGCATTTACATTTCTATACTGCTTAATAGTGAACTCAGCACTCTCTAAGTGGTTTACAATCTGTAAGCCAACGGACACTGATGTGCATTGGGACACTCCAAGAGCACATGAAGACATTGGCTAGGAAGTGCCAGAGCGCAACAGGAGTACCCAATGCTCATCATCAATAATAAAATAATAAAACAAATGTGCATCAGGTAAAACTAATCAGTTAAAACATACATCAGTTTAAAAGAAAAAAGAAGACATATACATGTCAAAACAATCTTCCGTTAAAATTAATTGTTTAAATTTACAATTAAAAAAATTATATGGAATGGCCTACTGAGAGAGATTAGCCTTCAAATCTGATTTAAATTTGGACAGCATATTCAGCTGTCAAATCTCTTCTGGGAGGTTGTTCCACAATCTATGGGTAAAGCCCTTTGCACATCAGAAATGTCTGATGCTCATCAGGACTGCCTGATGTGCATCGGAACACTCTTCCCTGTGCCCAGATGCACATCTTCACAATCCACTGACAAAATTTCATGGATTTTCTACAACACAATGACACAATGACATTCATAGTTATGAAACATAGACCATGATATAAAATCTACATTTTTAACAATACATTAAGATGTTGGCATAGAATCATAGAATCGTAGAGTTGGAAGAGACGGCAAGGGCTATCCAGTCCAACCCCTTCTGCCATGCAGGAACTCTTCATCAAAGCATCCCCACTGACAGATGGCCATCCAGCCTTCATTTGTATGTGTGTTTTTTTGCCTAATGATTTCCAGTATCGAATCTGTCCTTTGCACAGCAGTGACACATCACTCCAGATCCTGTTGGTATCATATACCTGTGTAAGTTCTCTTGCAAATATGGTTGCATTTTGGAGAGGAGGTCTTTGTTCAATGGATCTATTCAGTTCATGGTTGTGCAAGTGGAGGGCCCCCAAATCCTGTTATTAGTCTTAACTAGAGTAGTACCACTGAATAAACTGTCACCCTTTCCTCCAGATTCCCCTTTTTCCTTCGACTCTTTCCTCCTCCTCCTTCCCCTCCCCTCTTATGAGGGGAGGGAATGCTCTGACCTCTGCCCACCCTCTGACCTTAATCCCTCCCTGAATTCGCCCTGATAATGATCGAGGGCAAGTTCATATTTCGCGGAACCCAGGTCCTTTCAGAAAAGATGGATTTTAGCCCGAATCTGGGGCATTTCCTTGTGCAAGCCTCGACATGGATTGTGACAGAATCAGGCCCAATATGAACTTCACATGGAAGAATCAATTTCAAAACCAGGTTAAACGGTAGTATGAATGGCCCCTGAGACATCTCCAAGACTCCCTGTAGTTTTGCAGGTTTATGCCCATGAACCTCCTAAATGAATCTAGCCATCTGGTATGTCATCTATCACTCTTTCTTTCCCCCTCAGTCTTTTCCAGCATCATTATCTTTTCTAATGAGTCATGTCTATTCACAATATGGTCAAAGTACAACAGCCTCAATTTAGTCTTCTTGGCTTCCAGGGAGAGTTCAGACTTGATCTGTTCACGGATCCATTGTTTGTCTTTTTGGCTGTGAATGGTATCCTCAGCACTCTTCTCCAGCACCACAACTCAAAGGAGTTGATTTTCTTTTTATCTGCCTTTTTCACTGTCCAGCTCTCACTTCCACACATAATGATGGGGAACGCCATGGTTTGGATGATTCTAACTTTAATGCTCATCTCCATCTGGTTGCTCTCATGCTCCTTGCACACGCATTTTGTGGATGGTTGGTTTGCTTATTTACATATCGTTTTCAACTGAAACATATTCAAATATAAATGAGTGGTACTTGGCTGCATCTTTAAAGGTACTACCCAAGGTGCTGAAACCATTCAGCTTAAAGCCCAGACTGGATTGACTGCCCCACTGACCTGGAAGCCACCAGCTGCCATAAGTGTAGATCGGGGTTGGGCAAATATATGGAGATCAAGGAACAATTTCCCCCTCTCCATACCTCCCAGTCTGCATCTCCCCGACAGCACCCACAATTGGGAAAATGCTTCATTCAGCATCTTCCCAAAATGGTGACTGGAAGTGACTTGTGGTTGCCATTTTAGCAAGGCCTCCAATGAAAATAGTTTTATTTGATGGTTCTTGGGAGCTTTCTCTGAGGAGGAAGTGGAGGTATTTCTGCATCTTTTGGGGACTTTCCATGGGTTTTGAGTCAAAATACTCACAAATTGTGTCCTCCCAGTCTAAACTGGGTGGTGGTGGATTACTTTGGGAAACTGGCAGAAAGCACCAGGACCACTAAAGTGACATCTGGGGACTACATACAGTATGACTGCAGTATGTCCACCCCTGGTACAGATGTAACATGAAAGGCACACCTGGACCTTTTCAAACTTAGATGCATTTCATGCTTTTAATAAATACAGCATGCCACTGGAGATCAAACTAAATAAACAACAACAAATAAATAAATATCTGACCAGGAGAAAGCAGCTCTGCCTGTTTCACAGCCCTGTACACTGACAACGGGACATACAAAACACCTCTGAAAGATTTTGCTTCCCTTTTGCCAACTCTTTTCATTTCCCCTTGGATTTGCACAGCTGTTTTGCCTGAGGAGGAATGTCCAAATTCACTTTGCTTTCACGGGGGGCAACATTTCAGTGTCAATTGTACTGGCAGACTCTTCTGTCACTCCAAATCTCTTGTCCTAGAATTGCTGCTGGTGTTGGTATTGGGGGGAAACACATGCAAAATGAGAAGAAGTGATCTCTGCCTGAGTCTTGGTTGAAAGGATTTCTTTCCCCTGCTGCCATCTAATGTTCACAAAGTGCAAATGTGGGCAGGAAAGACATTTAGAACAGCACAGCGGCAGGAGTGTCATTAAGAGTGTGCAAGGTGTGTGGATCACACCAGGTGACAACTTAATGGGGAATGACACCATTCCATAAACATGTATCTTTTGGTAGAAGTGGCCTGTGGCATTCACCCTTTAAATTGCTTTAAAGATGGTGTGAGTGGAAGGAGAAAGGAAAGGCACCAGTCTTTAAAAAAAAGGTTTAAAAAATAAAAATTGTTTATTCTTTTAAATTTTTCTTTTTTAAAAAAATCCCACCTTACCAAATTTTCACTTTAACTATACGAAACTGTGTACATGGAAATACATCTTGGCTATGCATACAATATTATAATTTAAAGGTATAATTTTGCTAGTTGTTTATGTCACAGCTATTACCATGACATTCGGTGATATATGGGAATTAGGATTCCATAGAATCATAGAATCATAGATGTTTATCACACTATACTCTTATAGTGCTACTATTCCACTTTGACTGCTCTAGCTGCCTCC
>NC_056525.1:8880659-8898786 GCF_019175285.1 Sceloporus undulatus | reverse complement strand
GGAGGCAGCTAGAGCAGTCAAAGTGGAATAGTAGCACTATAAGAGTATAGTGTGATAAACACCATAGAGTTGGAAGACACCACAAGGGCCATCCAGTCCAACCACCTGCCATACAGGAACTCTCAATCAAAACATATCCAACAGATAACATTACTATTATTACTAAGAATTCTATATAAAGTGCTATAGGAGGAGGTCAATGAGGGGGTGACATTGCACAAGGTGACACCAACCATAATGATGCCACATGTGGGGTAAGGATGTGTAGGCAGTGGGAAGAATGAAGTTTAGCAGCAGCTAGTGGCTCTGATGTTGTGGGGTTGGGGCCATGAGTTCACTCTTGCTTTTAGCCAGAACTCAAAGGAGCCATCTAAGTTGCCAGATGTATTTGGGGGAGACAATTCACCTGCTTGCAGTGCGCCTTTCAAGTTTGGATTAAAACCCAGAGCAGATTTATCACCACCAGCTGCTGTTGGGGAAATGTACAACCCTGGAACAGGAAATGATTGGCCATATATATAGATTATAGGCATTAATCTATTTTTAAGGTTTGTGATGGCAAAATAAGTCTAAATTTGTAAGGAAAATAAGAGATGGTATATTATGCAAAGGGATCTTATAGCACCTTTGAGACCGAACGAAATAAGGTCGTAGCAATAGATTCCATAGGGTTAATGTACTTCATCAGTGGGACAGCCCTTGAGCAAAAATATAAACTTCAAAGGGAGAGTGGGAAGAAAAAAATCACAGAATTGGGATACATCTACAAACTCCAGCCCAATGACAGTGAGCTGAACAGAGACAATGGCTTCTTGGTACACTGGTTTCCCGGCTTGTTGTTGTTTGTTGTGTGCCTTCAAGTCATTGGGTTTCTTGGCAAAATTTATTCAGAGGTAGCTTGCTATTACCTTTCCCTGAGGCAGAGACAGTGTGACTTGCCCAAGGTCAACCAGTGGGTTTCATGTTTGAGCCAACCCAGAGTCTCCAGATTCACTGGAACTACTGGCTGCCATTGAGTAGTGCCCCAATTGGATGCTGACTTCTGTAAGCAGAGTTCTTTTGCTAGTGTAAGACATATCCTGGATTGAACCCCTAGTTCTGTGCATGCATCTCTGGGAAATAGGGACAGAAGCAGTTGTAAATAAAGAAAGGAGAAGCTGGAATGTTTCTCTGGATAAAAAAAAAATGGATCAGATGGTAACATCTCCAGTTTTTTGGAGGTGGGGGGTGAAAAACAAAGAGATGAACCAGTTACCAAAATAAAGAAAGAGAAAATGAATAGTTTGTTACATGCAGTCTGATCTCTGTACAACTGATTGCTGAAATCAGTTTACCACCCTGGTCCAGAGAAGGAAACCTTTATTTCTGAATAAACTGGTGTTTCCAGAGAAGATAAGTGAGGCTTTCAATTTAGTGAAAAAGTACCAATGCATTTTCCTTTATTTGCATGCAGCAGGAAATAAAGCACACTATTATCAGATTACAGAGTATTGTAAGGTTGGGAGGATAAGATGTAGTCACAAGAATGGGGTTTGATTTATGCCAGGGTTTCAGATCCAGAATTTATATTTTAAAGCTGAGGTCAAGTACTGGAACTGATGAAATAATAAGAACAAACACTGCAAAGAATGTGCCACCACTATTGTTCCTACCATCAAAGAGCCACTGCAGCCTGTTCCCCAATACTTAGGGTTTATTAAGTATTCAGCCTTCACCTGTGTGGAGGCATTTTGTAGTGCAGCTGCATTTAAAACAAAACATACTATTTCTTGTGCATGGAAATTAGGGAGAAGACTTCCAAACTTGCTTTGGTAATTTTCTGTGTTCCAGTCTGGAATCCTTGATGTCATGCACACGTGAAAGTTCCCTAACACTGACAGTTGTATGTTTTTGACTGTTGTGCAATGGATGCATTCAGCTTCCACTTGCATAAGCAGACGTTTCCAAGCACAACTATTTCAGATGCAGTTGTGCATTCTTTGATGGTGCATAGCTGTCTGTCGATGCCTTCAAGGTTCCACTTGATTCATTGGGATTGCAGAAACAGCTATGCATGCTCCATGACACAGTGGTAACAATAAACAGGCACACTGGCAGATGATACTATTAATTGCACAATGATGGTGTTAAGAACAGTGCACTGAGTTTAATGGTTTGGATGCTTAAGCTCCTCCTGGAACTAACTTTTTGCAGAAACGTACAGGCTAAAAGTTTTTAAAATGTTCAGTTAACCATTTTCTTGTCAGCAGGAAGGAAATTCTAGTTTGCACTTTTGGATGAAGGCTTGGCTTGGAAGGGATCCATGCTGTCTTGCCCTACCTGCCCAGCATATCTTCATCCACCGCATGCAAATTCTGGCAAAAAGCAGAACTATAGCCCTACTCAAGCACTATGTCAGATCTCATGGCAGCTTTTTTGTAGTTTATTGTGGCACCAGGGCTCTCTATCAGAGAAGGCTAAATTTCTCGCAAAACTACAGTACCCAAAGTTCCCTAGCATTGAGCCAGGGCAGTTAAAGCAGTCACAAACTGTATTATATCTGTAGTGTGGATGCAGCCTGTATCCACAGATTTTGCATCCATAGATGCAACCATCCATGGCTTGAAAATATTTTTTAAAATTCCAAAAAGGAAAGCTTGATTTTTCCATTTTAAGAGGCATAATTTTACTGTGTTATTGTATATATTGAAACCTGAGCATCCATGGATTTGGAGACCCACAGGTAGTCCTGGAATCCTGGAACCAAACCCTGGTAGATACCAAGGCCCCATTGTCTCTGCTCCTAGGCATGGGAACTTTTTTCCAAGGACATTAGATGGCTCTCTTTCTTGTTGGTGATCCGTCAGCCCACTAATATTTATTTGGGCTTTGGGCAACTGGCTGCTGAAGAATTGAATTTTAATAGGTGGGTGCTCTGTTGTTGTTTTTTAAAAAATGATGTGCTTTCAATTATATGCCTTGCATATAATATTGCCTTATATAAAGTATAATGATATGGAATATAATTAAGCTGAAATGCTGTGTTTGTGAAGGGAATGGTTCAAAAGAGTACCAAAAAAGTCAGTTCCAATATCCTGGAACTCCTAGACCTGAAAATATTTAAGTGTAGTATTGCCCTTTCTGATTTAACTGTTATCATAAGTTAGGTGACCAGAAGTTGATAAAGGTGACACAACCTTTAATTATCTGACATATGGCAAGGACCAGCACTTCCTTAATGTAACAGACAAGGGTGGGGAACTGTGCCTGTTTCACATTGGCATCGCTCCACCAAAATGCTTTTTTTTGGGGGGAGGGCATTTCCTTCCAGTTGTCCCCAAAGACTCTCTAGATACTGTGTGGGCAGCTTCTCAATGTTTTAGGCACTGCTGGGCCATTTTAGACTCAAGAGAGTCCTTTTAAAAAAACAACAATGATTATACAGTGGCCCACTGGTATCCACCGGGGTTTGGTTCCAGAACCTCCCGGGGATACCAAAATCCATGGATCTCAAGCCTTATTATATACAGTGGCAGAGTAAAATGATGTCCCTTATATAAAATGGCAAAATCAAACTTTGTTTTTTGGAATTCATATTTTTAAAAAAATATTTTCAGGCCGTGGATGGTTGAACCTGAGGATACATACTCTGTGGATACAGAGGGCTGACTGTAACTCTCTTCTGGTTTACTTCTTGTTTTTATAAAAGCCCTCTTTAAAAGAAAAGAGAAAAGAGAAGCTTCTATTGGTCCTACAATGGCCTTGGTGGCATTTTTTTTTTTTTGCCAAAAATGTCCCCTACACATATAGAAGTTATTTGGGGAGTAGGGGGGATGGGGGGCAACATTTTTTTAAAAAAGAAAACTTTTGACATGTAGCCAGTGGGTTTCACTCTGCTTGCCTCTGCCCTTCTGTGATGCCTATCCTTGATTTACATAGACAATACAACTGATTCTAATAATAGTTGTTGCAAAAGTAAATAACCATGTTGTCATTATTAATAAATAACCATAGTGCTATTAAATAGTAGGCATAGTACTGAATGATGTGCTTATCGCTGTAATAAATGTTGCAACAGCCGAAGCAAGATTAGCTATAGTATGAGTAGCAGCAGAAGACACGACACTTGTTGTTGTTGTTGTTGTTGTTGTTATTGTTGTGTGGTTTCCAATCATTTCTGATTGAAGGCAAACCTATCACAGTTTTTTCTGAGACTGAGACTGTGTGACACACCCAAGGTCACATAGTAAGTTTCCATGGCTTGTGGTGGAGAATCAGACCGTAATCTCCAGAGTCCTAGTCCTACGCTCAAACCCCTACACCACACTGGCTCTCCTAATGGTAGTAGTAAGGCTAATAGTAATCACCATGGTAGAAGGAGGATATTTGCTGCGAGCTCAGTCACTGACACTTAGCTGAGAAAGAGATGATAGCTTTTGGCCTTCTGTTGCCCTCTGCCATCCCTAGTGTGTAAGTAAAGTGGAGACATCTATTTCTCTTATGGTTCAAAGACCAGCAGCTGAAGGCTGTGAGATGATTTAGAATCCACAGCATCTGTTGAGCTTGCAGCTAGAAATGGTCTTCAATAAATAAGAGTACTAAATCAAGTCATGCAAGGGTGAATGAGAAACAACCATGTACATATCCCACATCGCCACGCAACTCAATTATACCAGTCCCCAAAGAGCTGTTCAGGCACTCATGAACACATGGTCAAGCAAATTAACTGCTCATTAATTAATATCAACAACCTTCCCTGGCTCTTGTCCTATTTTTAATATGAAGAGCTGAGTGGCAAATATCTTCCTTTGAGGTCACTTGCATGCCCATGAGACATCACACTGTGGAGCTAAGGAACGGTTGAGCCAGAGGACTGGGTGTGGGGCTTATTGAGTTCCCTTGATGTCCATGGTATATCATATCCATTCAAGCAAACCATTAAAGCAAAGGGTGACTCCTTGGATTAAACATGATTTGGTTCATCCAATACTGGGTAATGAGAACTGCCCCCTACAGTCACACATATCTAGACAATCACATCTGGGTTCGATTTCCAGGTCAGCCATAAAACCCACTGGGTGATCTTCGGCAAGTCCCATGCTCTCAGACTCAGGAGAAAGCAATGGCAAGCCTCCTCTGAACAAATCTCACCAAAAAAACTCCATGGTAAGTTCACTTTAGGGTCACCATAAGTCAGGAATTACTTGAAGGCACACAAGAACAACAACAAAGTGTGTGTATGTAGTTGGTGTTCTTTTTTTGATGCTTTAATTTTTTAATTTTTTATTGACATAGTTTTAACTATGGTCTGGGACAGACTGCCCAAAAAGGGCAGCCTGCTGGCAGCCTACTTTCCTCCAGAGGGAAGCCACAGCCGCCAAACCGTGCGGATTCTCTCCAGAGGAAATAGAACCCAGGAAAAGCGGGTTCTTTTTCTGCTGCAAGGCAGACATAACGAGTGTGCCAAATGGCGGCACCCATGTACACAGGGCGCCACCATTCTTATGCCACCCGTATGTTCTAGGGTTAGGGACTGTGCGGTTGCCACACGGTCCCTAACCCTAGAATAGGTGCCAGCACGCTGCTTGTTGATGATATGTACTGCACCTATGTTGTGTTCTTCACTATTATGCTTTAATACTAGTATTATTTAATTCTTTTTTTAAATTTGTGTAATTAATGTTTTAGTTGTATCCTTTTTAAACTATTATAAGCCTCCTTGAGCCCTGGTGGTGCAGTGGTTATATGCTGGTATTGCAGCCACAACATTGTGAATTTGATTCTAGAAGGCTCCATGGTTGACCCAGCCTTCCATCCTTTCATAGGTTGGTAAAATGAGTATCCAGTTTGTTTGGGGGTAATGGGCTTAAAGATTGTAAACTGCTCAGAGAGTGCTGAGTTCACTACGAAGTAGTATAGAAATATAAATGCTATAGTTAATGCTATCTCAGTAAATCCAATGAATGAATTAATCATACAAACAAGCTTGGGGGAAGTCATGCAATTAATTTGTGGCCAGGGAAATGGAACTGGGCCTGGCTGTTATTGAGGCTTTGGCCTCATTCCCCTCAGTGTGCCTAGCTGACCATTCGGTACTTCAATAGAGCCTTCACTGGTTTTGCCACAATGATAGAATGGTGTCTAGTAACATCATGAGGATGAGTCTTCTCAGTAGTGGCACCCAGCCGCTTGAACATTCTTCCTCAGGAGTCTGGACCACTAATCCTCATAGCCACTTTGAGTTTATATTGGTTGAGAGAGATTTTTTAAAAAATTATCAATTATTATTAAAATCCAGAAATATCCCTAGAAGTCAAGATGACAAAACTTAAATGGTCATTCTTTGGGCGCATCATGGGAAGGCATGAATTGTTGGAAAAAAGAATAATGTTAGGAAAGGTAGAAGGAAGTAGAAAGAGAAGAAGGGCACATGCTAGATGGATGGAGTTTATTAAAGAGATGACAAATATGAGTTGGCTGGAGCTGGACAGAGTAGTAGAGGACAGTGGGGCCTGAAGAGGTCTCATCAGCAGGGTCGCCATGGGTTGAGATCTATGAGAAGGCAGTGAACAACAACAACAACAAAAGGTGGTGGTTGACCCTTTACAACTTGCACAACGTGAGCATCTTCTCCATTCATGCCCAAAGGAGAATTAACCTTATTCTAATAATAATATGATTATTGCCCAAATCGCACAAAGAGGAAAATAACTTCCTTGTGGAAGATTCGTCTCCTTGTCTGCTGTTTGATGCTTTACTGTCTAATCTAGATGAGATGAGTTCAGTTTCTTCAAAGTGAAATAGCTAGGGGGGCAATAGTAAAAGTTTTTTAAAAAGCTGAATGTTGATGTGATGAAACAAGCCTATGGGTTGGGCACTGTGTTCTGGAAACCCAGGTTCAATTTCTAGCTTGGCTACTGGGTGATCTTGGGCAAGTCACATGTTCTCAGCCTCAGGGGAAGACAGTGACAACCCTCCTTTGAACAAATCTTGCCAAGAAAATGTCATGATTCACCTTAGTGTCACTATAAGTCAGAAATGACTTGAAAGCACACGACAACAACAAAGCAGCACATCAACTGATAAACAGATATACACTGGCCTGTTATTGAACTCAAAACACACACAAACATGAATCCTTCTCTTAAGATAGTTCCAAAACTCATTCTGGATATGAACACATCACAGAGTGAAAGCCATGGACCAAGATCTTATTTACTACAGACAGAACATAAAGCTCCACCAGGATACTTTTACATCTGGGAAAGAGGGGTGCAGGAGGTCCAGACTGGTGAGGCTGCAATGAAGTTCTCTCAGTGGATTTACTGTGGCAGTTTCGATTCAAGGCGTGTTACCTTGCTGTTGCGAGGACTGCAAAAAAAGAAAAAAAAAGGAGGGGAAAGGGCAAAATGAAGCAAAGGATACCCTTTTGTGCAACAGCTGATTAAATACTTATGCTGAGATTCTACACACTTGCTTCATGCAAAATTTGCATGCATGTGGTGAAGTGGTCATTGTGCTACTCTTCTCTTCTGAATACTGAACTTGGGCAATTGCTGACATATCTGTCAATATACTTATTGCCCTAGTCTGCAATGGGGAATGCAATGTGTTTGTTTCTGCAATCCTGGTGAATCAAGCAGAACTTGAAAGGCACAAGGTATAGTTATTGTAATGCCCTGTCTTTATCTAACTCAATAAAGACACTTCATGGATGAGCCAGAAAGAGTTTATTGAAGAAGATCAGCACAGCAACACATTTTTCATCAGAAATGGCACTAAAGAATAAATTACACTATTAAAATTCCCTGCAAACACTACCTCTCCCAATTGCCAGGATTGTTTTCCTTAGGTGAAGTTGAATCTTAGGTACTGTCTTAGTAGCTGCTACTCCTCTCAACACCCAAGTCTCTTCCAACATGGCTACAGCATTGCTTAAGTAAGGCTAACTTTAACATGGGAGAGACAGCCTGGAAGGGTGACCCTGACAGTTATAAACCATCCAAGGATGCAGATCTGCATGTGCCAAGGACTACACTTGAGGAACTCTGCTTAGGCAACTGTAAATGCAATATAATAATTGTGATCAAAAGAGAGGCCACATGTGTGAAGGAATGTACATGTGTATGTGACATATACAGGATTGTGGTTATTGGCACAATGGTGTAAATTACTAAGAGCCCATGGTTGCGCTGTCATCAGTGATCTCATAGACATTTTTGCAGATTGTTGTATTTCTGTAAACTTTTTTTCAGGCTGTAAAAGATACTGTCCTCTTCTGTTGGTTTAAGGATATGAAAACCCCTGTCTCTGTTTCATTGATTTTTTCCTAATTGCACCTACATTTTCCCCCCCATCCTTATTTTGATTATGAGATTTTGATTATGAGACTTTGTGTTTTCTTCCATTATTGAAATCTTTCAGATAATTAGCACAAATACTTTGAGCAGCTTTAGCAAATAAGGCTGCTATGTGTGTAACATATGGATCATAGTTGGATAGTAACCAATGTAGTTTCACATAAGAGCTCTCACTCTGTAAGGAATCCAAAATCTGTCCCTAGAATCTCTTCCTAGGGTTTTGATCAAGCTGCAATAGACTCTCCCATGCTGCAAATGTAGAACCTTAAATTTCTTGGAACATTTCTGTAACTGCCATCCAAGAGAAACTTTGGAATAGTTTGGAAACATACTTCTGTGAATGCAGTTCTCAGAGGGGCAAAGGTAAGTGTTTGTAGTATTGAGATGTTACATGATTTAATTTCAACAAATGATTTGCCATTGTTGTTGTGCTTTCAAGCCTTCAGGTTACTTCAGAGCACTCTTCTCTCCCTGCCTTCTTGCCTGGTGGCTGCCTCCATTCCCCTCAGCCCTTGGAAGGAAACTCATGCAGGCAGTCTGGGCTGGCCAAAAGTGGGTGCTGCAGGCCTGGCAGGGCAGCTGAGGTGGTGCACAGGGTCTCCTCCTCTTCCTGGAGCACGCAAGGTAGATGTAGTGGTATCAGGGTGCCTCCAGCAAACATACCCATTTCCCCCACCAGAGCAGGAGGAGTTTCATGAAGCCACCACCATTGCCACTTGCACACATTTGGCAATGTGTGGAGGGGTAGCTCTGAGCCAGATGCAGTGGCAGCCCTGTAAAGAAAAGGCCAGGGGTGAAGTAGTGGCCATCACCAAAGACTACCTCCACCATTGCAGAGGAGGAAAAAAGGGCAGGCCAATGCTGGGGTAAGGACCCCAGCAAGTATGCCACCACTGCTGCTATGTCTCCTTCTCTACTGAGTCACCTCAGCCTGGCTGAGGCACCCTGGCTGGTGGAGGGAGAGGACAGCATGGGTTACTGCACTGGAGTGACACCAGCCCTAGTGATACCACTGCCAGGAAAGATGGATTCAGGTCATTATGTTTATTTCTCAGAAAAACCTGGTTAGCCTTGCAAAAATATGTGCATGTTCAAGGTGAGATGAACATTTTTTGCAACAAATCCCAAAAGGTCCAAACTTTTTTTAAAAAGACATAGTTAAATTCCCCCCCTTGTAAGTCAAAGCTGTAAGCCAAAAGCTATAAACAAGGCCTAGAAGAGACTAACCTGCAACAGCAAATAGTAAGTGTCCAAATCAGAGCTTGGAGAATCACCAATAGCTGGGTTGACTTGGAGATTCTGGAAACTATCATTCAAAAATGTAACACGTTCAAGTTGTGCTCCTGATAGCTATGACTGGATGGACCATGCAATATGCAGGATGGTTCATGTCATGTATTTTTATCCAGGAGAGATGCTGATTAAACAACAGAGAAACAGTTAGAATAACCCCAGTCATACCCAATCTCCATCCCTAAACTGCTTGCAGTGGTGGCTTCTGTGTCAACGGACTAGCGAATGATTTCTAGATTTTAATGCAGAGCTTAAAGGAGAAATCCATGGGGCTGAACCCTGTCCCCCAAACCAAGTGCATATTGGATATCTCCTTAAAGTTCAGATTAACACGTAGAGAAGATTCAGAACCCAGAAAAACCCTGGGTTATTCTCTCGCTTGGTGCCTGCCACATTCAATATTTGTCTTTTCTACCAATATTTAAAATAGGTCACTTATTTATATGGTCGCCATATGTGAAAGCTGATGTAACTGTAAATAATAAAACTGTTGAGGATCCTAGGTTTACAGAGTCTGTCAGTTTTTTATGAGCTTTTGGTCGTGGAAATTCCACCTCCTCCTCAGTAGAGGACAATCAGATACATACTGGCATCTGGATTCTGGGATAGTCAAGCTCTTTCTGATGTTCTACAACCAGTTCATGCTGGTTGTATCAAATAAAAATGATAACTTGACCAGATAAGAAGGAAGAAGAGGAGGGGAAAGAGTGTGCTTGCCGCTTTCTGTATAGATGTGTGTGTACATCCATCAAGATGTTTTTAAGTTATCTCCATGCTGTTACATCCAACTGCCACAATGTGGCAGAGATGTTCCATGCAGAAAACACCTTCCCCAAATTTCTGGACCAGGAGCAGCACTGTTGTGCAAAATAGATGCAATACCTTGCAGAGCTCCTTTGTAATTGTTTAAATGAAACCCAGAAAGGATTCAGCATCACACTAGGATCAGAGTCACTAACTTCCAGTGGCCTGATATGGTCACATAGCCGAAAATGATGAAAATGTAATGGGATATACAAAAATCTTGGTTAGAAATTATAATTATCAATTTATAAGCTGCTCTGATAGCCTTTTGGGTGAAGAGCAAGGTAATAATAATAATAATAATAATAATAATAATAATAATAATACAAGTGATAAATTGAATGATGGGGAGAAACCTCCAATTTGAGAAGGAGAATTGTTTAACCTTAAATTTAAGGAAATTGGGATTGAAGAAGACAGAATACTATGTAATAAAAATATTTTAAGAAATTGGTTGTATTATATTGCAGAATATCTCTTATTTGATTTTTTTAAAAGGAGAGAAAAGAAAAGATAATGGACAAATGAAGGCAATGATCTGTTGTGACAAGTGGGGTTTATGGACTGAGAAAGTTAAGGGGATACAATGAAGTTAAAGGAAGTATTAATAAGTTATTGCATAGTACAGACACTGGATACTAAAATACTTGCTATAGCTATTGGAGAGGGAGGAGGCAGCAAGGATGAAAGGGTGAAATGGGGGGGGGGGGGGGAGAGAAAATGCTGAAAATGTCAAACTTCAAAAATAATTTTAAAAAATTCAGCCCCCTCCTGAGAAGTCCTCTTCTGATTCCCAAAAGGGGGTATGTTAAACAGTGAAATATTTGAAATGTGAATTACTACATCCAGGAGGGGCAGCAGCCTTGATGCAGACAGGACAGGGATGTTTCATGAAGTCTGGAAAGGTCAAGAGCATAGAAGCAGCCTTGTGAACCCAATGTGACCCAAGAGCAATCCCTTTCCCATCATTGCTATAGAATCAAGGTGAATGAGGCCTGAAGAATATGGCAAGTTATGTCCTCAGTAATAGACTCCTCTTGGCTGTTCGCTACCTGGATGCCATTTGACTACGGCATGCCAGAAACAAAGCCTGGTGCTTATGCTCAAAGTACAGGGGTTAATATGGCAGCCTTGCTGTGGAAACAAGGCATAGGAGGTACTGAATACCACTGGTGAATGATATTCCCCTGTTTAGAGATCCCCCCTTACCCTGGGTGGTTTTCATTTGCATTTGCTGGGTCCTATAGACCCAATCCAACAACTATCATGTCAGAATGCACAGGGAAGCCATTGAAATCCATAAGCACCTGGACAACTTCAACAGGAAAGAAGAAACCCTGAAAGTAAAGAAAGTCTGGCTACCAGTCCTGAAAAACATTAAAATCAAGACCCAGAAAATGCAAATAAAAGCCACCCAGGGTGAGGGGGATTCACAGCAGACAATGGGAACCCATTAAGTAAATGGACACCTGTAGGCCTTGCCTTTCAACAACTGAACAATACAAGATTAACATGCAAATCATCTCCTCTCAACCAACAGTATATATACCCCACTCTCTTCCATGCCAGCATTCTCTGAAGATGCCAGCCACAGCTGCTGGCAAAATGTCAGGAATAAACTCTTCTAGAACATGGCCTCATAGCGCAAAAAACCCACAAAAAAACTATGGATGCCAGCTGTTAAAGCCTTTGATTTCACAATATGAAACAAATATTCTTCCATTGAGCCAGGGGCCTTCATTTTGTTCTGAGAATAACATCAGAGTAAAATCCTTTCTGTTTTTGTTTGTTTGTTTTACTATTTCTATTTTGTTCTCAAACCGAGTGTCTCCTAACTTCAAGGGGAGTTCAGCTTGAGTTGGAAATTAAGGATTTGGCCCTGGTGATGCCATCAATTTAGTGATGTTGGCATCCATGCCATTTCTGCCAGAGTGTTCCCAGGAAAGATCAGACAAGTGAAGCCAATTAATTTGGCCTTATGCAAATTTGGTGGTGCCAAGAAAAAATAATAATCAAAGAAGGCAAAAGACATCAAGCTGCTGTCTTCTTTTTTCTTCTTTTTCTTCATAGCAAAGAACAATAGCAATAACAACAACTAAATGGGGGAGACAGGAAAACAAGAAATGAGAATGACATGATGACAAGAACCCTGGGGGAAAAAAAGCAGGAGGATACATTGATTTTATTCTGACAGATGTTGCTGCAGTATCTAAGCCATGGCAACAAAGCCAGCCTGCCTGAGTGGAGAACACGATACTAAAAGGCCATGTATGCTGTGGGTGGCCAAGGAAAAGTGCTCTGAAATTAGTCAAGAGCCACTGCCTGATGCTATGCTGGCAATGTTGGAGCCTTTCTATTAAGTGCTATTGTATTAAGTGTTGTTTGCTTTCCATGAAATGGACAGTAACCTCCATCTACTTGCTGTTGTTTCTGAGAAAAGCATTAGGTTGAGAGACACAGTCTCCTTTTCACAAAATGCATTAAAATTCTGTCCACTTTTCAAACCAAAATGCCATTATCTGAAGTGGCTTCACTTTGTCCGATGGGTAATTTTCTTAGTTCATGAACATTTTTGTTTAAAAACTACCATATGTGTATCTTTCCACCTCTGAATTGTGCCATGCCAGAACCCGAGCATGGTGCAAAAGCCTTTCTAGTCCAGCATTGTGATCATGCTGACACTTCTGGGACGCCATAGATAGGACATGAGTGAAACAATGCAGCAGCTAAAAATTTAGATTGTAAGCCTGAGGGCAGGGAACTGTCTGATTAAAAATAATAATTGTAAGCCGCCCTGAGAGCCATTAGGGCTGAAGGGCGGGATATAAATACCTAAATAAATAAATAAAAAGGCTAATGCAATTCTAGGCTGCATCAATAGCAGTATAGCATCTAGATTGAGGGAAATAATAGTACCACTGTTCTGCTTCGGTCAGGCCTCACCTGAAATATTGTGTCCAGTTCTGGCAACCACAATCCAAACGGGATATTGACAGGCTGGAGTGTGTCCAGAAGAAGGCAACCAAAATGGTGAAAGGTCTGGATACCATGCCCTATGAGGAGCAGCTTAGGGAGCTGGGCATGTTTAGCTTGGTTAAGAGGTGACATGACAGCCATGTTTAAATATTTGAGAGGATATCATATTGAAAATGGAGCAAGCTTGTTTTCTGCTGCTCCAGAGACTAGGATATTTAGCAATGAATTCAAACTACAGGAAAAGAGATACCACCACATTGTTAGGAAGAACTTCCTGACAGTAAGAGCTGTTTGACAGTGGAACACACTCTCTCAGAGTAAAGTGGGGTCTCCTTCATTGTAGATTTTTAAACAGAGGCTGGATAGCTAGGTGTCGGAAGTGCTTTCATTGTGTGTTCCTGCATGGCAGAAGAAGGTCGGATGGCCCTTGTGGTCTCTTCCAAATCTGTGAGTCTATGATTCCTTCTGCTCATGCTCTCAGGAACTGGCATGCAGACGTGCTGCCTTTCACACACACACACACACACACACACACACACACACACACTACACATGTTATTAACAAAACAGTTATTTTAACATCAAAAATTAACACTAGGTTAAAAGGGAACAAAACAGGTAGATAGAAGGCCTGCTGAGACATCTAATAATTCTTATACATTTATATCACTTCTTGATCCAATTACAGTGAGTTAAAAGAAAATAGTTGCCATCCTGTTGAGCAATTGTGAATGTGTAAGCTAGACTTATGTGCTTGTAACTAAAAGGAAGAAGTTAGCAGCAATGGCTTTCATAGAAGTAAGTCTACTTCATTGGATACATTGAGTGAAGTGGCTAGGAAAAGATCCACAGCTTGTTGGCAAGGTGGTGGTTGTGGTAGTGGAAACATTATCTTGAAGAAGAGACCTCTGTTGTTGTTTGATAACAGAAGAGATTTCTGTTGCTCAGTGTGAGTTCTGGCTGTTAAGGTAGCTTTGAGGGGTTAGTCAGGAGGAGATATGAAGGAGCTTTTAAACACAGCTTTTAAACAGTTTGTAAAGCACCTTATAAATGGATGGTGCTATATACACAACCAATAACAACAACTACAATCTCCAATTACAGTTTGGAAAAGTGACTTTAGCAGTACTTAGTGCATGGTGCTAACCTGTAGCTGATGCATCCTTGAAGTGAGGTTAGGGCATCCCTTTTCATTGAAAGAGGAAACCCATCATTCAATAAGTTCCCAATTGCACTAGTCCTCAGGTGTGAAATGTCAGTGCCACAGCAGTTGCAATATTGGTAGCAACAAAGTGTCTCCTCTTCTTCTCTTGTCCCCTGTCTCCCTTACTATTCTTGAGCAGGCTGCTTGCCTTTAATTATTTATTTTCTTTCTATTTCTTTTTCTTTTGAATTCAAATCATACTAGTAGAGCCCCAAAATTGTGTTTAAAAGTAAAAATAAAATTTCCGTCCTGGAAAGCGTGCTGGGTAGAGCCTAGGGCAGGGAAGCAGGGTTAAGAGGAGAGTGTGATGGCAGGAGTATCTGGAATTGTGCTAGTGTAGAGATGTGTGATAATATCTGCTCTGAAACTGGTATGTTTCCATTTTTATTAACCGACACAATTGTGGAGAGAGCGGGGCTCATGTAGTAATGTCCATAGTTTCACGTTCGTAACGTAATTATGGCTGCATCAAAGTCCTAGTCCAACGTTCAAACCACTATACCATGCTAATTAGTGTTAATTATTAGTACTAATATTTATTAATAATTAGTACATATTTATAATTAGTTATTGTATTATTTGTGAACCAGTGTGGTATAGTGGTTTGAGCATTGAACTATGATTCTGGAGACCGAGATTCGAATCCTGACTCATCTAAACTGACTAGGTGATCTTGGGAAAGTTATAGTCTCTCAGCTTCAGAGGTTGGCAATGGGAAACCATATCTAGAGAAACATGCCAAGAAAACCTGTGATAAGTTTGCCTTAGAGTCCCCAGAAGTCAGAAATGACTTGAAGCTGCAGCAGCAGCAGCACCACCACCACCACCACCACCACCACCAACAACATATTATTATTATTATTATTATTATTATTATTATTATTATTATTATTATTATTATTATTATTATTATTATTATTATATTAATACTTGGTATTATTAATACTATTAACATTAGTATTATTTAATTATTTTTTAACTTTTGTAATTAATATTTTAGTTTTATCCTTTTTAAATTCTTGTAAGCAACCTTGAATCCCATTTGGGGGAAAGGATGGATATAAACCCAACACATAAATAAATAAATACCAGAAACTGATAGAGACATTGGGCACATCACTGTTCATCAGTTCCTATCCACCAGATTCAGGACAAACTGCAGAGCTGGACCAAGTGCTAATATACTACTAATATAAAATATTTCTTGATTGCAACAGTTGCAAGCACTGAGCACATGGTGTCAGGCTTCCTTCCTAATCCTTCCTTCCCTTTCAATGAGAACCAGGTCTCCTGATAATTTATTCACAGTTGGAATTAGACATGTAAGAGGCACAGCAAGGCAGTCACAGCAAGATAGGCTCCAACCAGAGAAATAACATCCTGTTATGGCTGACAGCCAGTGTGGTGTAGTGCCTTGAGTGTAGGACTAGTACTCTAGAGATAAGGCTGTGCTTCCCCCTTTGGGCATGGAAACCTATTGGGTGACCTTGAGCAAGTTACACCCTCTCAGCCCCAGAAAACCCTGTGATAGGTTCACCTTAGAGTTGGAAAAAACTTGAAATCACACAACAATAACATGACCATGGTATGCCACCATCTGGTTTTAGACAATTCTTCATCAGGTAGAATGCTTAGAGTCATAGAATCATAGAATCACAGAAGAGACCACAAAGGCCATTCAGTCTAACTCCTTGCCATGCAGGAACTCGCCACCAGAGCACCCCCCGACAGATGGCTATCCAGTCTCTGTTTAAAAAACCTCCAGGTAAGAGAATCCACTACACTCCAAGGGAGTGTGTTCCAACCTCAAACAGATTTCACTGTCTGGACATTCCTCCTAATGTTGAGCTGGATTCCCTTTTCTTGGAGCTTGCATCCATTGCTCTGGGTCCTAGTCTCTGGAACAGCAGAAAACACACTTGCTCCCTCCTCAATATGACCTCCCTTCAAGTATTTAAACAGGTCTATGGTATCACCTCTTAACTATGTCTTCTCAAGGCTAAACATACTTAGCTCTCTAGATCTCTCCTCATAGGGCATAATTTTCAGACCCTTCACCATTTTGGATGCCCTCCTTTGGACACGCTCCAGTTTCTCAATGTCCTTTTTGAACTGTGGTGCCCAGAACTGGACACAATATTCCAAAGCAGAATACAGTGGCACTATTACTTCTCTTGATCTAGACACTATACTTTTATTGATGCAGCCTAAAATCACATTGGCCTTGTTAGCTGTCACATTGCACTGTTGTCTCATGTTCAACTTATGGGCTACTTGGATTCCCAGATCCCTTTCACACATATAAGTTTCATTCAGCCAGGTGTCGCCCATCCTATACCTGTGCATTTCATGTTTCCACCCTAAGTGCAGTACCTTACATTTCTCTGTGTTGAAATTCATTTTGTTTGCTTAGGCCCAGCTTTCTAATTTATTAAGGTCATTTTGAATTTTGATCCTTTCCTCAGGGGTATTTGCTACTCCTCCTAGTTCAGTGTCATCTGCAAATTTGATAAACATGCCCCCTATTCTTTCATCTAAGTCATTGATAAAGATGTTGAATAGCACTGGGCCCAGGACAAAACCCAGTTACATCCCACTGGTCACATGTTGTTGTTTAAAAACTCTGGCCATGTGTTATTTGAAATAAAAATAAAAGTTTATTTGAAAACAGAACTGTATAAAATATTATGGATATGAAGTTGTTATTGTAGTCTTTCTTTGTTACTTAGTTACAGTGGTACTCTTGTAATTGTAACCCTATTGCTAACTCAGGCACTCAGGCACTACTGAATCCCACAGGATATCAAGGAATTGAAACTCTCTCCTTAGAGTTCAGTTTATTCCGAGTCTCTGTTTTTCAAACTCCAAATATATTAAGGTCCCTCTCTAGACCTAACAGAACCTTCTTGGTCTACAGCCAAACCCTAACTTAGAATATCTATCAGATTGTAAGCCCCTCATCGCACTGGACTTAAAACTCAGTTCTCCTCTGGAACTCTTAAAACTATGTCTACTCTTGGACTCAACCGCCCCCCGTCTGATCTTCTTAACTGCCACTGTCATGGCCAGCCAAGAGGACTTCCAGGTCAGGGGGGTGCGCAAGGCACTATGGGAAGGCTAAAGGGGGTGAGACTTCCAGGATGGGGGGGATGTTGGGAGGATTTGGGGGGCAGGGATTTTGAAGTTCCCTGAAGGCTGAATTTCCCAGGATCTTCCCAGAAATTTAGAATTCCCGGAAACAACATGGAAAAACTTTAAAAATCCCAATTTCCAGGGAAAAATCCTGAAATCGGCAACACTGGCCACAACAGAAGTGTCAGTCTTTCCCTGCCAGCATCTCATTGGCTGAGGCAGCTGGCTCGTGATTGGCTGCCGCTGTTGCTAGGCTCATCTATCTTTTCTCCGCACTGATGCTGTCGTACTTTGGCCTCATCATGAGAAGTCATGACTCACTAGAAAAGCCAATAATGCTGGGGAAGGTAGAAGTTAGCAGAAAGAGAGAAAGAGCACA
>NC_056525.1:8862990-8875659 GCF_019175285.1 Sceloporus undulatus | reverse complement strand
CCCCCCCCCCACAGTGGATTCCCTGCTCCATGGATGTAGAAGCCACCAGCTGCCACTGGTGATGCAGGAAGTGGGGGGCTGGGGCTGGGGGTGGGAGAAAACTCAAAGGCCAAAAACCTAGCTGTATTTGGAGCCAGGCTGAGTCCTAGGGGGTTGGACTATTAGATGGACCTTGTAGTCTCTTCCAACTCTATGATTCTAAGTTGGGAACATTTAGCCTGGGGAAGAAAAGACTGAAAGGTAATACAATTTTGAGGTTCATACTATTAAAAAACAAATTAAATTGGGATGCATTAAATAATAGATAGAGAGATAGATAGATAGATAGATAGATAGATATAATGAAAATATTAAGAAGCCCACCTTGACCATTTCAGCCTCCTGTCTGTATCAAGCAATCTAGTTGCTCAAGGCCAGCCTGAATAGAAAGACATTTGCTTCCTGGCAGAGAGGTCCACTGCTGCATAATAATGGACTGCAATATTAGTACATATAAGAATATGTCAGTTTTTACTTTTTTCATTACTCAACCAATCCTTTATGCTAAGTGATTACTGTGCACCACTATGCACCATCCACATTTCTAGACATTTCTATATTATTCCATTACAGAATCAAATGGAGCCAGAAGTAGTCTGTCTTGAGAAAGTGTAGCTCATTTTTGGAGGATGTATGATGTCAGCAGAAGGTGGAATGCCAACTGAATTATGGCAAATATTACACTGCAATTATGTGCCAAGAATGTTTGAACAAAAACTGATTTTTCAGTGAAGAGGCAGTCAACAGAGACCTCTCTGGTCCCCGAGAAATGTTTCCCTATCAAAGGAATTGCAGGGAAATTGAATCTGAAGTATGTGGGGATCAATGTTACCTATATAAAAATGACTAAGCATGGTGGCAATCCCTGCTAGTAAACAAAATGTTCAGATTTATGTATTTCAAAAGATTTCAAATCCTGTGTGAAGTCCAAGACAATTTCAACAGGAAAGAGGAAACCCTTAAAGTAAACAAGCTCTGGCTACCAGTCCTGAAAGATAGCAAGATAAAGACTCAATAGATGCAAAAGAGAACTCTCCCAGCAGACAATGAACACTATCAAGCAGACATTAATCCTCTTTTGCATACCTTCCCACCCTGAGGCCTGCCATTAGCAACAAAAACAATATACATGCAAATCACTCCTGCCTTTCCAGGTCACACGATATATATATAGCCAAGTCCTTTCCAGGCAAACATTCTCTGAAGATGCCAGCCACAGATGCTGGCGAAACGTCAGGAAGAAACTCTGCTAGAACATAGCCACATAGCCCAAAAAACCCACAAAAAACTATTTCAAATCCTGTTTGGTCCAGAACAAAGCAGGGTTTATGTGTGTCTGTGTGTGACAGACAGATCGATTTTCTAAGTAACAATGTATTATTTTGTGCAATTGCTCCCCTGTAAAGTATTTTTGGGTACCTTGATTTTGAATGAGTAAGTGTGAGGTCAAATAAGTTTATAAAAGATTAATTTCTTTTTTAAAAATAAATTGTATTAAACATGTAAAATCATAACAGTCATAACACATAGCACACAAGCATCTAAAATCCATTTTAACATATACATAACCTATCCTAACTTAACATACAGTAGCATGACAGATTCACAATCTACCATTTACAAACATCTCCCTCTTACATTCTACAAACAACTTTCTTTCTTTCTTTCTTTCTTTCTTTCTTTCTTCTAATAAAAGATTTGTTTCTGGTGAAAACTAAAAGCTAAAACTGATTTGTTGACTGATTTGGATATGTGTAGGTTTTGGATCCCCTGTAAAATTACAACCAAGAAGGCTCTTATGATATGTTTTTAAAATTACTACACCACAGTCCTTCACCACCACAAGGTGTCAGAATAGTAAGATGATAGAGACATCACAATCAAGCTTTAGTCTTACTACCAGAAGCAATGGAACTAAAGTTAGTATTATTCATTTTATCCCACCTTTTGTCATCAGCTCACAGGACAGCAGACAGATAAAACAATACAGTATAAACAGTGTAACCTATTCTAGCTTAAAATCAATAAATAATTTAAACACAATAAAATATATTAAAGAACTCAAACTGGTTTTTAATAAGCTTTAAAAAGTTTTTAATCAGTTTTTTAAACAACAACAACAACAAGCCATATACATGCTTAAAAGTAAATTAGGCACCAAAGATTTAATTTTGAAAAGTCTTGACCTAGAATGTCTTGCTGAAAAGAAACCAATTTTGGCACCAGTCAGGCCTCCAAGGGCTAGTCCTTGCCAACTAGATCTTATAATGCTTTAGCCTCAGAGCTCAAATAAATCTGTGCAATCTTTCTAATGTATGAAAGCATCACTTGCCTATGCTTCTGTGTGTCATTACTGATTGCTCTCAGAGAAGCTGAATAAGACTTTGGCAGTTCTGGCACATGGAATAGCCTCTGTCAAATCTTGGAGAGGGGTACAGAATCAATAGTTTGTGAGCATGATAAGACGTCTTGAGAGGTGTACTGTCTGCCGGGGGGGAAATCTGTGATGTAATGAAGAGGCTGACAAGGTCAGGAACAGTGCTGCAGCAACCATATTGCGTGGCGATGCTATGTGAAAAAAAGGTCTGTTAAAAAGCAGTACCTTTTTGTGCCACCACAAATAGCTTGTGGCGGCATGAGCACGTCGCTTCTGCGTGGCTCCATTTGGATGCCACGCAGCAGTGATGTCATTGCTGTGCATGGCGTCTATTCAGCGCCACACAGCAAGGATGCTCTCATCATGTGTGAGGGGCGAGGGGCATGTGGGCGGGGCACGCCTCGCACGTGACGAGGGTGTCCTTTGGGGCCAGACTTTCATATCATCTCTTCTCCCAATTGAAAGGCATGGGCCACAAAAGGGGAGAAAAATAGTGCCGGTAACCACTGGCTCTTGGACCATGATGTCAGGTTTCGTGAAGAAATGTTTTTGCTAAGAGTCTGAAAATCTAAACAGGAGGGCTTTAAACTGACTTATGTGAGGGTGGGAGACAGTATTCTTGAGGACAGGACTTCATCAAGTGCTAGAAATAATAATTGACTGTTATACAGAGAATAAGGCAAACAGTACAGTGCACCCTCTCCTTATGTGGGGATCCATTCCGGATCCCTCCGTGTAAGGGGAATCAGCGTATGCTGAAGCCCCATAGGAAGTAATGGGGCTTGAACCCATGGTGCATGGTGGCGTATGGCGCTCACGCGCCACAGGCATGCACCCCATTAATTCTTCTGGGGCACATGACGGGCTCTTCCATCATGGCTTTCAGCATATTCTGAAAGCTGTGTATTGCTCGCCCATGTAAAACATGGGCGCACTGTAAAGGAACACAACAGTATGAGGGGGGAAAAACCTCAAATGCTTGTAGGCAGCTAAGAGCAATGGGTCATGGTCTTAGATATGTCTACACTAATGCACAAAACATGGGAAATAAACAAGATGAACTTGAACTCTTAACCCAGTAAAGCAAATGATATAATAGGCAGCACTGGTGAAACCTGGTGGAATGAATTTTATGACTGGGATGTAATAATAATAAAAAACTGCTGTGCATCAATAAGAGTACAGTGTCTAGATCAAGGGAAGTAATAGTACCACTCTATTTTGCTTTGGTCAGGCCTCACCATAAATATTGTCCTCAGTTCTGGTCATCATAATTCAAGAAAGATGTGGACAAGCAGGAGCATGTCCAGGGGAGGGCAATCAAAACTGTGAAAGCTCTGAAAACCATGCCCTATGAGATTTCTAGGTGGAATTTTAGCCAGAAGAAAAGAAGGTGAAGGGGTGACATGATAATGATGTTTAAATATTTAAAGGGATGTAGGTGGAGCAAGCTTGCTTTCTGCTGCTCCAGAGACTAGGACATGGAGGAATGGATTAAAACTATAGGAAAAAAGATTCCACCTAAACATTAGGAAGAACTTCTTGATGGTAAGATCTGTTCAACAGTTCAATATGTTATCTTGGAGTGCAGTGGAGTATCCTTTGGATGGTTTTATAGTGAGGTTGGATAGCCATCTGTTGGAATGTTTTGATGTGTATTCCTGACTGACAGGGAGTTTTACTTTAGGGTCTCTGTGGTCTCTTCTCAATGCTTGATATCTATCTGTTCTCCCTCTTTCTCCCCCCCTCCTCTCTGCATTTTTTGAGATTTCATATACACTCTTCAGATACTTAAGTGCTATAATGTTGCTATTTTTAAAAAAATACTGGACTTTAATCAATATAAAATTAATACAGTACAGAAATCCAATGACAGCTAAACAAGTGGAATACAATCAGTGACCATTATATATATCAGTTTATTCTTTAGAGTATGTCATTAGCTAACTCTGTCATTTTTAAGAGGTCAAAAAGAGAACAGTATTTTCATCTCTCAAAAGTTTCCAACTACTTTCATCAATTTTCTTCCCATTGCAAGAAAGTCTTCGAAAGTTACAGTTTTTGAAGACTATTTGTATTTCAAGATTTATTCACCACAAAATTTACGCATGCTTGTTTTATTAAAAAAATCTGGCATTTCTGCACAGAAAACAACATTTTAAGTCTAGAAATTAGTATTAATAATATTAGTATTCTGTGTAGAAATAATGTTTTTCAATTTCACACAGAAAATGCTGTTTCTTTCAAAGAAAAATGCTGCTTTCTGTGCAATACAACTGCATCCGGATTTTGCACAAAAAAAATCCTGAATGTATTTTGACTATTTCCCCTCCTCCAAATGTCAAATACTCTTTCCAGCCGTTTCATATTTGTGGGATGTTATCAACCATGGAATTGCAGCGGCCAGACAATCCTTTCCCTAATCTCAAACAAAACTCCTTGAAATTGTAAATGCCTGGAAGCCTTTAATTAATCATTATTTGCTGCTTTATCAAGATGTCAGAGGAGATAACTGCAGCACCTAGGACTCCCAATCTTATTTGTTTCTAACAAGCCAGAAAAATCCATCACATGTTTCTTTAATACCTTGGAAACCAAGAAAGATTGGTGGATTAGATGATGTATGATGAAAGTAAGAGGCTGAATTCTGTGTCAGAACTCCCTGCATAGGCAATTAGGAAATAAATGTTATCAGATCTACTCACATTATGTGTCTTCTTTAGTCCCCTTGACTGCTCAAGTAGACCATTGACATCTCCCAATCAGGGGTAAATCAGCAAAGATCTAGTCTGCTGCTGAGTGCAAAGGAATGGCAAAATACCTTCTCTGGTGTGAGGTTCACTTGGTACAATTATCAAGAATGTATGCTGGCTGTTGTTTCTGATGTGAACTCAGCAGGAATTGGATGGAATGAGATAAAAAGCCCATCTTCCTAAATAGCCTGAGGTACCTGTGAAAATTATTTCCATTCCTACGTCAGAAAAAAGTTGCAAGTTTTGTTAACTTCTGTAAACCCTGGGGATGACATTCATTTGTCAGTCCCAACTAACTAGAATAGCTCTATCAAATCAATGGAACTTGACTCATTGGTTCAGTGAGTCTACTGTATTTATTTTATTTTATTAATGTCCCACTTTTTTTCTCCCAACATGGAAGCCAAACCATTGCATCTAAGCAAAGATCTTAGGTTTCTTCCCTGCCACCCCACCCTTTGCCTTGCAGAACCTGTGTCGCTAGATATTTTAAGAAGAGACATTGCAAATTGTCATCTGGATTGACAAGGAAACACTGGACAACATCTCAGAGTACTGTGTCTAGGTCTGGGTAATAAAGTTCAAAAAGGATGTTGACAAGCTGGAATATGTTCAAAGGATGGTGACCAAGATAGTAAGGGGAAAACATGTCCTATCAAGAATGGCTTAGTGAACTGGGAATGTTTAGCCTGGAGAAGAGAAGGTTAAGAGGTGATATGATAGCCCTGTTTAAATATTTGAAAGGAAGTCATATTGAGGAGGGAGCAAGCTTGTTTTCTGCTGCTCCAGAGAACAGGACGGGGAGCAATGGATGCAAGCTGAAGGAAAAGAGATTCTGCCTAAACATTAGGAAGAACTTTCTGATGGTAAGCACTGTTCCACAATGAAATAGATTGCCTCAGAAGTTGGTGGATTCTGCTTCTTTGGAGATCTTAAGCCAAAGTTGGAAGGCCATACAGTTGGCCCTCTGATTTTGAGGGGGATCCATTCCGGACCCCCCCCCCCCCCAGTGGATACAGAGGCTTGCACATATTCAAGCCTCATAAGCTTGAATGGAGTGTGCCCCTGTGCACACGGCCAGGGCACACATGCCATTGGAGATAGTGGAGGTCACCCCCCATAGATATTTGAGGGCGCAGATCACAGATCTGCGGGTTAGGAGGGGTGACTGTATTTTGGGAATGCTGTTTCTTGGGAGTACTGTGGCAGTGTGACTGCACAGCCTGGGCTGGACTAGATGTGTGGCCCTTTCCAACACTATGATTCTGTGATTATACAATAGGGTTACATAAAACTACTCATGTAAAGTTCAGAGTTCAGTGTGTTATATGCTTCTTGTGCTGAGTGGCAACATTGCACAACCAAATACACAAGTAAATGCCTAAATGAATGCACAATCCAATGTGCAACCAAAAGACTTGTTGATTTTAGGTGCCATCAGATTGACTCTGATTCATGTTGACCCTACCAAAGCACTTTCTTGGTGAGATTGCTTCACAACAATAGTAATAGCAAGTACATTTCTATACTGCTTATCAGTGCACTTAAGCACTCCCTAAGTGGTTTACAATGTGTGAGCTAATTGACCCCAACAAACTGGATACTCATTTTAGAGACCTACAGAAGGATACAAAGCTGAGTGGATCCTGGAGCCCTGCCTGGGACTGAACTCACAGTCTTGTGGCTGTGAATGGTCACAGTAGCAGCATTTAAGCACTGTGCCACCAGAGCCACCAGCATGTTGTCCATTGCCTTCCTCTGAGGCCGAGAGAGTGTGGCTTCCCATTGTCACCCAGTTGGGATTCTAATCCTGCTCTCTCCCACTCCTAATCTAGCACTTAAAGCAACAAACCACACGAGTTCATGTGTTTAGAGTAATAAAAAAATTAAACCATGCTATCATTCATGTTGCCTCATCAATTTAACTATGCCTGTGGAGCTTTAAACTCCACCATTGTTAAACAGCATCCTGGCTGAATAGAACAAAATCCAAACTCCTCTAAAGATCAATTATTGGGCAAAAATGCAGAAAATACACCATGGAAGGTTTCAATACTTCAATGACTTCTTTTGAGGATTTTGCATTTTGTTATATTTTGCTGCATGGGCAACATAGCTACCCATGAATAAGCATTGTGGCTGAAATCTGGAGTAAATTTCTTATGTCTTTGGAATTGGCATCAAAACAAGCACTTCCAGAGCTTGCATAAACCTCAACTTGGTTATTCTTGTTCATGGTAAATTAAGGGTCTCTCAAGCACAATTTCATTTTTTGTCTCTCCGCTTTCCATTTCTGTTTCAGTTTGTTTTGTTTGTTTGATTGATTGATTCATATCTTTCCTTTCTCCCAAATTAGGACTCCAAATGGCTCATTTCAGTGATAGTTTAGATTTATCAGGATGCTCAGTAAGTTATCCCAGCTTGATTTTGGTAGTAACTTGTCCTGGTTCTTCCCATTTTCCTAACTCTGTGGTGCAATGTGCAACTGCCACTGTGACTGTTCACTGTGAAGGCAGCAGAAAAGATGATCAGGATTTTTCTTTTCAGTTTCTCTATTGTGTCTCTTTTGTACTTAATATCTGTACATGGGATTATAAACCCACTTTCATGACAAACATATAAAATAATTTGCAGACAACTAGAACATTAAATTGCATGTGGAAACATCATAGCAATGATAAGAAGTTGCAAACAAGAGAAAAAATATAGCATAGAATCATGAAATTGTAGAGGAACTTCAAGAATCATATTGTCCAACATTTTAGAACAGGAATCTGTTGCTAAAGTTATGAAAGCGCTTCAGATATTTAAAGAGGGCTGCTTCTAATGGTAAGACACAGTAGATTTCATGATGCAGATGGTATAATAAAAGGCACAATGATGAAGTGAAAGATAGGACCAGACTCTAAAGAAATACAAGAGAATTACTGCAAAGAGAAAATTTATCATTTCAGCTTACTGTGAAAATTGCTTAGTTTGAGATGGTGACAACACTCATGATTGGCTTGCTAAAGGCCGATGTATATGCAAAAAGAATGCATGCTGTAAACAAATGATTGTGCAAAATGCACCAACCCAAGACAGAGGCAACACAAAGAGAGGTAGAATCAGATAAGGTCACAGGTGTGAGGAGAACCAATACACAACAAATGAGTCTTCTGCTTCTGCTTGTTGTGTGCCTTCAAGTCATTTCCAAGTTATGGTGACTCCAAGGAGAACCTATCATGGGGTTTTCTGGGGCTGAGAGTGTGTAATTTACACAAGATCACTCAGTGGCTGAGCGGGGAAATGAAGCCTGGTCTCCAGAGTCACCATTCAAACCATTACACCACACTGGATTTCCAATGGGTTTGCTACATGAGGTAAAATATGCAATCCCTAAAAGCAAGCATTCCCTCCATTTTGGAGGTATGCTAAGCAAATCAGACAAAAAAGAGGGTAACGCGGAGAAAAATACATATGTGATGCAATAAATACTGAATTAAAGTCATACAGGCCTGGCATCAGCTTGCAGCATCCTCAGGCATGCAGCATCCTTTGAGACAACAATACTCTTATAAGTACTGTCAATTTTGCTTTCATTTTCTCTCCTTTTCCCTAGATGTCTTGATTGCCAGCACCCAGAGTTTCCAGGTAGCCATCATTTTACTTTCCCAACAATACCTTTGATCAGCCAGGCAATGCATAGGGTAGGTAGGAAAGGTGTCTGCAATTTTGTCTTTTCCTGAAGTAGGGAAAATAAAGTGGTGGATGACAAGAAGTTGTCTCCCTAACAATTCAGATATTATTTACTTATTTATTCATTTATTCTTTTTATTTTATTGATTTGTATCCCACCTTTCTCCCAACAATGGGACTCAAGGTGCCTAACAACATATTTAAAAACAGAACAGATAAAATCTATATTATTTCATTTATAAAAATATAAATATAAGAGTTATTTAAAAGTGATTACATTATTTATAAAGTTAAAACATTAAACACTTTTTTAAAAATCAAAATTCATTAAAAGACCACATACAAACCTTTAAAACAATGCCACATAGGCTTTAAGCTCCACTCCTTTGTTGAGTTTTTGGCTCGCTCATGTCATGTCAAAGGAAGACAATTGGAAGTTTTGTTTAGAATCATAGGATCATAGAATAATATAGTTGGAAGAGACCACAAGGGCCATCCAGTCCAATTCCTTGCCATGCAGGAAATCCAAATCAAAGCATTCTCGACAGATGGCCATCCAGCCTCTGTTTAAAGACCTCCAAGGAAGGAGACTCCACTACACTCCGAGGAAGGAGTGTGTTCCACTGTCAAACAGCCCTTACTGTCAGGAATTTCTTCCTAATGTTGAGATGGAATCTCTTTTCCTGCAGCTTGTATCCATTGCTCTGGGTCCTAGACTCTGGAACAGCAGAAAACAAGCTTGCTCCCTCCTCAATATGACATCCCTTCAAATATTTAAACAGGGCTGTCATATCACCTCTTAACCTTCTCTTCTCCAGGCTAAACATCCCCAGCAACCTCAGACATTTCTCATAGGGCATGGCTTCCAGACCCTTCACCATTTTAGTTGCTCTCCTTTCGACATGCTCCAGGTTCTCCATATCCTTTTAAAATTGTGGTGCCCAGAACTGGACACAATATTCCAGGTGGGGCCTGACCAGAGCAGAATATAGTGGCACTATTACTTCCCTTGATCTAGACACTATGTTGACTTATGTTCAACTTGTGGTCTACTTGGACTCCTAGAGCCCTTTCAGCCATGTGTCTCCCATCCTATATCTGTGCATTTCATTTTTCTGCCCTAAGTGCAGTACCTGACATTTCTCCCTGTTGAAGTGCATTTTGTTAGCTTTGGCCCAGCTTTCTAGTCTATTCAGGTCATCTTGAATTTTGATCCTGTCCTCTGGAGTATTAGCTATTCCTACTAGTTTGGTGTCATCTGCAAATTTGATAAGTGTGCCCCCAATTTTGTCCTCCAGGTCATTGATAAAGGTGTTGAATAACACTGGCCCCAGGACAGAGCCCTATGGGACTCCACTGGTCACTTCTCTCCAGGATGAAAAGGAGCCATTGTGGAGCACCCTTTGGCTTGGGTCAGTCAACCAATTACAAATCCATGTAACAGTTGCCTTGTCTAGCCCACATTTTACAAGCTTGTTTGCAAGAATGTCATGGGGAACTTTGTCAAAGGCCTTACCGAAATCAAGATATACTATATCCACAGCATCAGCATCTAGATATACTATATCCACAGAATGCCATCAAACCTAGTGCTGGCCCTGCAATATTAATATTTGCTGAGCTTTTCACTTTAATGCAATGGTTTCAGATACAGGTAATAGTGAAGAACAAGTTGTCTTTCATTGTTCTTTTCTGCATCTTTACAGACTGTTAGCTGCAAGGTCAAATCAGGTAGAAATGTCCAAACAGCAGGCTCATGCAAACTGGGGATTTAAGCCCTGTTTGCATGGGCCAGAATACTTCAGGAGCAGCCTGGAGTATTCTGACCTTGGAGCTGTCCTGACATCTTCCCATTACAAGGTCCTTTGTTATGGTGCTGGGCAGCTGTTCGCATGCACATCCCACTGTGCCACCTGTTACAGTCGCCAACATTGTGTGTAACTTGCTCAGAGCACAGAACAAGGCACCTTGCATTGAATACAATGATGACTACCTCATTCTGACCTCATAACAAGTGTTGCACAGTGGCGATCGCTGCACCATGTGGCAGAGAGGGACATGCATGCACACAGCTGTCCAGTGCTGCAACAGAGCACTCTGGATCTTTTGGGAAGATCCAAAGCAAGGGGTAAAATTTTAAAGACATCAAAAGTGGGTTATAGTCTGGTTCCAATGCTGAATGGACCAGACATTGTACAGACTATTTGTACCAAAACTGGGGTTTGGGCCATGCATCGTCTTTGTGGAGAGGACAGGAGAAGGACATTTTATTTGGCCCATGCAGACAGGGCCTCATAAGGAGATGGTAAAAAGCTTTTTTTGATTAAATGCTTGGCTTCTAGAGATTCTGGTCAGGCTTTTAAGCAAAGTCATGATAATTTTAGGATAGTTTTTAAAAAAATATATAACATATCATATATGATTGATACGATGTGATAAACATATCATATATAATTATTCTAATAATTCCATTAAAAATTTTAAAAAGGAAATTGGAATCTATATATGTAAAAAGATGTATAAAGATACAGAATGTGATGTTCTGATGCTTCAATCTGCTGTTTTGACATCATATATCTTATTAAAATTCTGTCTGAAGCTGGTCTGTTCCCCAGGGGCTGTGAAGAGACAAATGTGAGCTGCCACCATGAGGATTAGCATGCTGATTTCTGCCATTTTCTTGTATTCTAGCATGGTGCTATTTCCATGTGCTATATATGATTCTGTTCCATTAACCACATCACCAGCATGCATGCACATGTGTGAAAAAGGACTGTTGGGTCACTGAAACTTCATTCACACTAGCTTCATGTGAAATTTGAGCACTCACCCCTAAACCTTATGGCTTTATCTGAATTTTGAAATCTTTCCTCTTTGCCAAGGTTATCCAGGAAGTGAATTTTATTCATACTTGTGACTTAATCCCTACAATAAAAATGACACTTAATTACTGATACAAATCAATACTAGTAGTCTAAGTAGACTATCAAGAGTGTAATGCAGCATTGAAAAGAAAGGGCAAAGCGATTCTAGGCTGCATCAATAGGAGTATAATGTCCAGATCATGGGAAGCCACAATAATACTGTATTGATCTTTGGTCAGACCTCAGCTGGAATATTGTCCAGTTATGGCCGAGCGTGACAGGTTAAGAAGGATATTGATAAGTGTATAATTCTTGGCTCTCCTTCAATGTTTAACCTGTATATGTACAGCTTTTGAGGTCACTTACAAGTCTCATTGTTCTATCAAATAAATACATCTGTAGCAGAAAATCCAAGAAAAGGATTTCTCCACATTTAGGAAACTCTGTTTGACAGAATAAAAGAGCAGGAAGAACTGTGCCCAGTTTTCTTCCCCTGTTTGCATAAGTGACCTGGAGAATCATAGATGCACTGAATCATAAAGCTGGAAGAGACCACAAGGGTCATCCAGTCCAGTGCCCTGCCATGCAGGAATATACAATCCAAGCACTCCTGACAGATCATCATCCAGCCCTTGTTTGAAAACCTCCAAAGAAGGAGACTCTACCACTCTCTGAAGCAGTGTTCCACTGTTGAACAGCTCTTACTGTCAGGAAAGTCTTCCTAATGTTGAGGTGGAATTTCTTTTCCTGTAGTTCACATCCACTGTCCTGTGTCCTGGAGCAGCAGAAAGCAAGCTTGCTGCATCCTCAATATGATATCGCTTGAAATATTTAAACAGGGCAATCACGTCACCTGTTAACCTTCTCTTCTCCAGGCTAAACATACCTGGAGCCTTTGCTCATCGGGCATGGAATTATTCTGAGCAGATCTATCTATCTATCTATCTATCTATCTATC
>NC_056525.1:8855216-8862980 GCF_019175285.1 Sceloporus undulatus | reverse complement strand
TATCTATCTATCTATCTATCTATCTATCTATCTATCTATCTATCTATCTATCTATCTATTGTATTTAAACCCCGCTCTTCAGCCAAAAGGCTATATGATTGTTTTATGCAGAAGACGTACCATGTTTATTTTTGCACAGAATTATTTCTGGCATATTCTAATATGGGGAAAATACTGTGCAAAATATTAACTACTGCAGTGAACAAACAACTACATAAATTATTCATTCTTGCATGAGATAGGTAAACTTTCCCAACTCAAAATAACCTTTTCTTGCCAAAGCCCCGAGGGAGTTGTTGCTTCCCACAGGATGTAACTGGGCAAATAACTCATTTACTATCTATTTCTGTCCCCCCCCATCTCAACTTGATATATTATGGACTAAATCAAGGATGGGAATCACAGGACCCTCCTGTTGTGGTTGAACTGCATTTCCCAGACACACTAGCCATCAAAGAAAATAGTGAGGACATCTGGGAGCTGCAGTTTGACAACATCTCAAAAACCACATGCTTCTCACACCTGTCCAAATCAATTTGTTAGTCCCTGAGAAGTGCACCAGACATACTTACTGGTATATCTGCACTAGTTGACATAGGTTCCAGATATTTATTCCATCTAATCTCAGGAACAGGGTTTCCAAGTGCAAAACACTCCAGTGTCACATTTTGTCCTAAAATTGCATATGTGTCTTTAAACTTCACTCTGATATCTGGAAGATAGCCTTTTGTACAATCTGCTTGAGGAATAAGTGGAATGAAACTGCTGAACACACTCTTAGTGATTGAATTGCTGGTCACAAAACAAGAGTAGTTGCCTTTGTCTGATGCTTCCACTTTGGCAATGTAGAGGTTGCCATTTGATTGTGAAACATATCGCCGTTTATCCAAAGTAATAAATTCTGGGAAATCATTAAGAACCCACTGATAACTCAAATCATCTGGATAATGAGGTGGAGGGTTACAGAGAAGGACAGCACCTACACCTTCTCGTACATTTACCGCGTGTTTCTCTTCAGGTGTAAAAGGATATAGATATCCAAAATTCAGAGTTGCTTCTTGGCTCCTTATAGTTCCATGTACATTGTATGCTATGCAAACATATGTTCCTTCATCCTTTGATTTTTCAGGGTTATTGATTTCCAGGTTACCTCCTACCATAACATGGTGCTCCTTTGCTATTTTAATATCAATATCCCAGTTGTTAGCTGCCACTTGTAAGTAGGAATAGGGATACCTGTGGCTTTACAATTCATGGCAACTCTTCCTTCTGGAGATTCTTCTGGGTAGACTGTATCAATGGGCTGTTCTTCAAAAATTGGCCCATATCCTTTTTGTTAATCATATATGGAGAAAGAAATGCTAGATATCCAAGCTGGGTTCAAGTAAGGAAGAGGCATTAGGGCTCATATTGCAACGAAATGCTGATATTTGACCTTAATAAAGTATATTCTATTCTATTCTATTTGTTAGTCCCACGTAAAGTAGAGCCAGGGAATCAACAAGAATGTGAGTAGCCAACACTTATTTAAGTTCTACTGAATCAATAGACCTGCTAATAGAATCATAGAGTCATAGAGATGAAAGAGACCACAAAGACCATCAAGTCCAACGCCCTGCTATGCAGGAACACAGAATCAAAACACCCTCAACAGATGGCCATCCAGCCTCTGTTTAAAAATCTTCAAAGAAGAAGACTTCACCACTCTCTGAGGAAATGTGATCCACTGTCAAACAGCTCTTATTGTCAGGAAGTGCTTCCCAATGATGAGGTGGAATCTCTTTTCCCATAGTTTGCATCCATTGCTCTGTGTCTATTCTCTGGAGCAGCAGAAATCAGGCTTGCTCCATCCTCAATACGACACCCCTACCAATATTTCAATAGGGCTATCATATCACCTCTTAACCTGGTCAGGACTAACCATTAGATTTAGCTTATAGTACTTTCTACTCTATTTTATCACCCTTAAACACTTTGAGGAAGGTGGATGGAGAGATTGGATCTGCCAGAAGGTGGTCCCATGGTTTTAATGGATGAATGGAGATCCGAATCCTGTTTTCCCACTCTGTCCAATAATCAAGCCATTAAACCACAACAGGCAGTCACTGGTGACGTGTGTGTACTCTTGCTGAAGGACATTAGCTAAATAATAATAATAATAATAATAATAATAATAATAATAATAATATCTTATTTGGGTTGCTATTTTGGTGGACTGAACAAAAGCCTAGGTTCATTTCTTTGTAATCAACTCTCAGTTTTATTCAGTTGCAGAATGTACTTGTTTCTGCCAAATTGTTCAGAATGACCAAATTAAATCACTATCTTTTAGCCATCTGACATAACCACCACTGACTTCCTGAGTGAATACAAGTGGTGTTTATTAGCTGCCTTATTTTAGTATCCATGGCAGCCTTAATTTTAAGAGGAGATGTGTGTGTCCAGGGCAAGATGGGATGAGATGTAGAAATGCATGAAACCATAGCTATGGAAGTTGATAAAATGTGATTTATTCCTTTATGTTTGCTAAATATATATGTCCAGTTTCTTTATCTGTTACAGTGTATTTAAAGGAAACCCAAGAAACCTCCATGCCTTTAAACAATGAAAGCTGTTTGGTATGTTCTGAGTGTACACATAGCCCAAAAATAATTTTATACATAACATTTTTAATACTTTTGTGCATAAAACAAAGTTTGAATACGCTGGACCATCAGAAAGCAAAGGAGTCATTACCTTAGCCACACAGAGATAATTTTGGATTTTAGAGTGTTTCAGATTTCAGAATTCCAGATAAGGGATGCTCAACTTGTAGACTGGAAAAGTAAGACAGACTGAGCAGGCTGCTTCAAATTTAGAGTGTACAGTAGTGTGTGTTGGCCCATTTGCATGAAATACAGCATCTGTGTGATAGAGATGGGGTTGCCATTGTATCCTGTGAATCCAAGTAGAAGTGTACACGTCGATAGGCTCAAATCTATTAGTATCTCATTGCATGGACCCTTTATAGTCTATTTTGTATTCCTTATAATTGAACATAATTGCTGAGGCAGAGCCTTGGTCAATTTAGCTGAAGCTTGGAAAAGTTGCTTTCTTGGATCACAGCTCTCAGATCCCCCAATACTGATTATAGCTAATCAAATTCTATTCCAGTTAATAGTGGCTCTTCAAACATCCAGTATGTAAAGAGATCTTGTAGCATCTTTGAGACTAACTGAAAGAAGGAAGTTGGCAGCATGAGCTTTCATAGACTACTTCCTCAGATGCATTTGGTGGAGTGGAAAGCCAGGGATAGACCTATATATGCCACTAGTGTGTAAAAATGTCTATTCAAATTCAAAATCCTTTTTGTATGGAAGTGAAGTGGCAAATCAAGTGTTAACTATGGTCTTTGATGAACAGAGGAAACTAGCCTGTAGGTGAGGAAATTAGATGAGAGTGGGGAAAGAAAATGTGTGATGAACATGCCAAGGGCACCCTCATGAGGATAGGGATTAGACAGTGTTGAAATATGTGCAGTGTGCCAGAAACTATTATCTTTATTCAACCTGTTGCTGATGGAGTGTAGTCTGTGGATGAATTCCAATTCTGCTATTTCTTTCTAATCTTCCTTTTTGGTTCTTTTATTCAAGGAATGCTGTTCTGAGTTCTGACATGGAATGCCCAGAGTTATTGAAATTTTCTGCCACTGGTTTTGTGTATTCTCCTTACTAATGTCTGATTTATGTCCATTTATCCTCTGGTGCAGGGATTGTCTTGTTTGCTCATTGTAGAGTGCTGAGGGGCATTGCTGACCTAGTATGATATAAATCACATTGGAGGATGAGCATGTGTCCTTCTAATATCGTGGGTGATGTCATTAGGTCTTATGATGACATTTCCTGAATAAATTTGTGGGCAGAGTTGGTATCTTCGTTGGTGGCAAGGCTTTGTACCACTGTCCACATCTGTAGACATTGTGTGTCCTCCTGTAGGTAAGTATCTGCTTGAGGTTTGGAGGCTGTCTGTAGGCGAGTAAAGGTCTGCCACCTAGAGTCCTTGAAAGGGTAGCATTATTGTCTAGAATGGCTTGTGGTTCATTGTTGATGCACCTGTGCAGTCTCAGTTGCGAGCTGTATGTGACCCTTAGTTGGGTTCAGTAATTTTCTCTCTTCAGTTTGTTCTGAGTATAAGTTTTATCTTGTTCATTTGGTTTTTTTTTTAAAAAAATCATGTGGTGAGTGCTGTAGTTTGAGTAATGCTAGTTGTAATTCCTTGAGTTTGGCATCCCTGTCTTTGGGTCTGAGCAGATGTGATTGTACTGGAGGACTTGGCTGTAGACTATGGGACTGGTGGTGTGTTCAGGGTGGAAACTGGAGGCATGTAAGTATGTGTAGCGGTCATTGGTTTTGTGATATAGTCTGGTGCTTAGATGTCCATTTTGTAGCTGTCCTATGGTGTCCAGAAAGTGAATTTGTTCTGTAGCTAGTTCCAGACTAAGGTTAATGATGGAGTGAACGTTGTTCAAACTCTGGTGGAATGTCTTAAGTGAGTCTTCTCTGTGAGTCCAAATTATGAAGATGCACCTCAGGTAGAGGAGTAGTTTCTTGGAGCAGGAGTTAAGGAAATGTAGTTCTAGGTTGGCCATGACAATATTGGCACATTGTGGTGCTATGTGCATGCCAATGGCAGTATCATTAACTTTAAAATATACATTGTTACCAAAGGTGAAGTAATTGTATGTAAGAACAAACTGGCAGATCTTGGTGGCTAGGTCTGATAAGTTCCCATCTGGAATGAAGTTCTTGGTGGCTTTTAGTCCATCCTTGTGTGGGATGTTGGTGTAGAGGGATTCCACATACATAATGGCTAAGATTCCTGGAAGGTTGTGGATGGATTGGATTTTCTGTAGGAAGTCTGTGGTGTCTTTCACCACAGTGTGAGTGTTGGTGGCATATGGAGGCACCAACTGTGAAAGTTCCAATGCTGGACATGATAGGTCAACCAGAAGTAAGGGCTGTTCGACAGTGGAACACACTTCCTCAGAGTGGAGGAGTCTCCCTCCTTGGAGGTCTTTAAACAGAGGCTGGGTGGCCATCTGTCAGGGGTGCTTTGATTGAGAGTTCCTGCATAGCAGGCGATGGGCTGGATGGCCCTTGTGGTCTCTTCCAACTCTATGATTCTAGGGTTGCTCTGTTTATGCATTTTGGATAATAGATAGAATGTGCTTGGTTGGGGCTCCTGGGGTGTGTCAGTAAGGATTTGGTTCTATGCTTCCCTGGGAAATTCCCTAAGCAGCCTGTACAATTCCTTCCGGTATTCCACTGTGGGATCATTAGATAGGATTCCATAAAATGTGGTGCTGGACAGTTGCCTCTTAGCTTCCTGTTCATTTGTCCATGATGACTACAGCTCCTCCTTTGTCAGCCTCTTTAATGACAATATTACGGTTGTCCTTGAGACTGCATATGGTATCGTTTTCCTTGTGACTGAGATTCTGTTATGAATTGTGTCTCTTTTTGATTATTTCTGCATTGGCATGGCAGCCAAAACATTCTATGTAGAAGCCTAGTTCCATGCACTGGCCATCAGGAGGAGTCCATGAAAGGTTCTTCTTGTTATGAATCTGAGATGTACTGTTATAGTTTCTAATGCTGTGTTGAGGAGACAGGAGTGATTCTTGTGTGCTAGTCTCCTGACTGGTGTCATAGTCCTCAAAGTATTCTTCGAGGTGTAAGCAATGGAGGAAGGCCTATAAATTACCACAGAAACTTATTGTGTGTAGATTCAGAGGGGCAGAAACAGATAAAATAGACTCTACTGCTTGACTCAGGTTGTGGCATGACAGATACATAATGTTGCTGTCTGGAATCATGGCACTCCTGTGCCTTTTCTTCATTTAGCCTTGGATTTCTTTCTGAATTTGGACAGTATTTTTCAGGATGTCTACTGGTCATATTAGCTGTGACTGGAGAACTCAGAGACTTTGAATCAAAACAACTGAATGCTTCAAAGCTTCAGGTTTCACCACTTGAGACAGAGCATGCTATAAATCTCAGCAAACAATGGTAAGATTCAATATTAATTTGATAATTCAAATGAAAGCAGTTGATTTTTCAAAAGACTAATCAAAAAAACCATTTTTCATATTAGTATTGTTAAACTGAAAGCCCCTGTGTGCTAGTTCCTAGTCCCTGCATTTTTAGCTCCATGGATCTCTCTTTTCTTTTGAAAGCTGCTAATCAAGTTCTGATGAGATTAGAAACATCGTTTCTTTAATTATCTTGAGCTAGAAATGAATCATGATAGATATGCAGTTGAATATGATTCTTCTTTACCTCAAAATGTTTTAAGTCTCTTTTTAAAAACAAAAACACATATATTAAACATCTGTTAACAAACATAAAAAACAAATCAACACACACTACTAACTAAACTACAATTATACTACAGAAATATGTGACTTCCATTGGTGGGAGTATGTGGTACACAGTAGTTCATCCCTCAGAGGATATCTGACTCACATATTTATAGATCCCTAAGTAGGGCTGTGAAGTATATTTGTAAAATCTCTCTTTCTTAAGGAAAGCATGCCAGGAAATTGCCAGATTACAGTAATTCTTGCTGATCAATATAAGAATGGGATCAGAAGTGCTTCACCTGCCCTTTGGCGGGTTACAGACTGCTGAAAAGCGGCGGCCTGCACCCGCCCCTTTCCCAGCCGGATCGGGGCCTCAGTGGCCAGACCGGCAGCCGCTGAGTCCCCAATCTGCTGCTTTCCAGGCTGCAGGGAAGCGGCAAAAGGCCCCTTCCCCGCAGCCTGGAAAGGGGTGTCCTTGGGACTTCAAGCCCCAAGGACACCCCGCGGCAGCGGGGAGGAGGAGAAAGGGGCCACTTGGCCCCTTTCTTCTCTGTGTTGCTGGGCGCAGCCGTCTGAATGCTGTGCCCAGCGATGCAAACGGAAAAGGAGCTCAGTTTCGGAGCTCTTTTTGCAGCCAGGGAAGGGGCGCACTATTCGCACTGGCGAGGCAGTGCGGTCGTGACGTCGTAATGCTGGCGGCTGTGTGGAACGGCCGCCGCCATTTTGTGCATGCTAGCACGCGTGGAGCGCGCACTTTAAGGCCCGTTTGTAACGGGCCTTAGTTGGGTTTCCAACAAATAACACAAAATTGGGCAAAACTTTAATCAGTTTCTTTTGTGAAAACATCTTGCACACACAACAATAACAGACACACACAACATACACAGAAGGACTAGCGGATGGATGAAAAAGATACAAACCACTTACATGATGATACTAATTTTTAAGCATCTTTGGGACCATATGTCATGTCCTACCTGGAGGAGGCCTCCTCTGGGCAGAAAGATGAAGGGACTGTTTTGGAACAGAGACACGCAGCCCTGCCCTGGAAGCATCGTATAGGCTAGTGACAGCAAACCTTTTAGAGACCAAGTGCCCAAACTCAGCGGCATTCACACACCAGCTATCACCCAGTGCTGGGGGATGGGGGACTTCTGGGGGAGGGACTTCTACCTTCTGGGGATGGAACTTCTGAGGGTGGGACCTCTGGGGAACGGAACTTCTGGGGATGGAACTTCTGCCTTCTCGGGATGGAACGTCTGAGGGTGAGACTTCTGCCTTCTGAGGATGGAACGTCTGGGGGTGGGACCTCTGCCTTCTGGGGATGGAACTTCTCAGGGTAGGAATTCTGCCTTCTGGGGATGGAACTTCTAAGGTAGGACTTCTGCCTTCTGGGGATGGAAAGTCTGGGGGTGAGACTTCTA
>NC_056525.1:8852274-8855206 GCF_019175285.1 Sceloporus undulatus | reverse complement strand
CCTTCTGGGGATGGAACTTCTGGGGGTGGGACTTCTGCCTTCTGGGGATGGAACTTCTCAAGGTAGGAATTCTGTCTTCTGGGGACAGAACCTCTGAGGTAGGACTTCTGCCTTCTGGGGATGGAACTTCTAAGGGTAGGAATTCTGCCTTCTGGGGACAGAACTTCTGAGGTAGGACTTCTACCTTCTGGGGATGGAACTTCTGGGGGTGGGACCTCTGTCTTCTGGGGATGGAACTTCTGGTGGTGGGACTTCTACCTTCAGGGGATGGAACTTCTGAGGGTGGGAACCTCTGCCTTCTGGGGATGGAACTCCTGAGGTGGGAACCTCTGCCTTCTGGGGATGGAACTTCTGGGGGTGGGACTTCTACCTTCTGAGGATGGAACTTCTGAGGGTGGGAACTTCTGCCTTCTGGGGATGGAACTTCTGAGGGTGGGAATTCTGGGGACGGAACTTCTGGAGATGGAACCTCTGCCTTCTGGGGATGGAACTTCTGGGGGTGGGACTTCTGCCTTCTGGGGATGGAACTTCTCAAGGTAGGAATTCTGTCTTCTGGGGACAGAACCTCTGAGGTAAGACTTCTGCCTTCTGGGGATGGAACTTCTAAGGGTAGGAATTCTGCCTTCTGGGGACAGAACTTCTGAGGTAGGACTTCTACCTTCTGGGGATGGAACTTCTGGGGGTGGGACCTCTGTCTTCTGGGGATGGAACTTCTGGTGGTGGGACTTCTACCTTCAGGGGATGGAACTTCTGAGGGTGGGAACCTCTGCCTTCTGGGGATGGAACTCCTGAGGTGGGAACCTCTGCCTTCTGGGGATGGAACTTCTGAGGGTGGGACTTCTGGGGATGGAACTTCTGGAGATGGAACCTCTGCCTTCTGGGGATGGAACTTCTGGGGGTGGGACTTCTTAAAAAGTAATAACAGAACAAAGGACCTGGGGAAAAGTAACTGTAGCTCTCAGAATCCTCTACCACTGGGAGTTGTAGTCCAAAAAGATATTTTTTCTAAGCTCTGAACCCTTGCTGATCTGCAGCAAATTATCTATTGATCTACCAGTAGCCACTACTCTTATCTTCTCTCATATTCTCTCGTATATATTATTATAGCTTTAGGGAGCAAGTAAAAAAGTTTCTTCAATTTGCTCAGACCTCACACATTAGCTGAGTGCTCTTTTTATTGCTTTTTTTTTTAAAGAATACCTTTTAATGGCCTTTTTTAACAGTGTTTTTATGTCAGATTTTAGTGGCAGTTTTAATGTTGTTATGAAATATCTTTTAGTACTCTTTTACCACTCAGTTGTCTGTTATCAATTTCAATTTTGTTGGGTTTTATTTTGTTCACAGTTTGTTTAGTTTGTTGCTGTTGTTCATTGATCACTGGCATTTTAATTATGGTTTCTGTCATTGGTAACCCACTTCAGAAGACAGGCTTACCTCAAAAGTTCTCTGTTACGATGGGATGGAAATGCACTGAACAAAATCAGAGCAGGACAGGATGGTTCTTAAAACAAAACAGAAAAGTGTCACTAACAGGCTACATCTGTATATGTAAGGTGTAGTTGTTATGTTATGTGATATCTTCAGAGATCCACTTGAGATTTTATTATAGGCTACATGCTATGCATTGGATATATTTTGCAAAATTTAAGCCCCCCCCCCCAAAAAAAACTTTTTGTTTTAAAAAAAAAACAACTAAAAGTTCTCTCTGACTTATGTCTTCACAGAGTTAATAAGCATATAATGAAGCTAGTTCTGTTCATTTAGCCATCTAACTGCAGATATAACTATAAGACAAAGTAAGGTAAATATGAGGGAGTTTAGATGGGAGAGAGAGGAGAAAAATGACCAAGTATACTTAATGAAAGAAACTTTAGTCGCGCAGGGCATGAACTGTTCAACAAAGTAACATGCTGCCTTGGAGATTGGTGTATTGTCCTTCTTTGGAGGTTTTAAAACAGAGGCTGGAGGGCTATCTGTTAGGGGTACTTTGATGGTGTATTCCTGCATGACAAAAGGGGATTGGACTGGATGACCCTTGGAGTATCTTCCAATTCCATGATTCTAGCCAGAAAAGAAAGGACGATGAAATTTCTCCTATGTAGGTACAACAAGAATTGTAAATCTCTATTTTTCAAGTTCCAGTGGATGATGTGAACAACAAATCAGCTTTTTGTCTTTGAGACAGTAAGTACCCCCCCACCCAAATACACACACACAATGGTGAGAAAATATGCAGCTTTCCCATGAAAGCTGCCAATTTTGCTCAGAATACCATGTAGTTTTCTGGAAACAGTTTTTGGCATCGCAGTCTTATTCAACTACATAGGTTTGTTGTAAGAATTACAACAAAATAAGTTTAAACACTCAAAGTCTACAATACAATACACTCTAGGAGGGTGCCTGATGGATCTTAAGGCACTTTCCAGCTGTGGAGAGGGAGATCTATGACTAGGGAAGGAGATCCATCTTTGCAAGCCTTCTCCTTGCTCATGTGGCTCCCCCGCAAGCAAGAGCCATCACTTCTTTAACCAGCTTCAAAACGGAGTTGAAAACCATCCTGTTCAGAGAAGCCTTCCCAGGCATTGTATAATTGTCGCTTACTATTTGATGTTCTTTTGGTGCCTGTTTATTGAACCATTTCCTGTATTGCTATATATTGTATATGTATTATCCTACTTGAGAGTATGTATTTTCCCTGGATGAAGATTAACCTTCCATTTTGAAGCCAAGCCCTCCCTCCAGTCCATCTGCCTTGATCCAGGCCTCGGAGGTAGAGAGGAACTGCTGGACCTCTTACCCTTTCCCTCCACCACTCCCTTCTCCTTCTGTGTCATGTCTTTTTAGATTGTAAGCCCGAGGGCAGGGAACTGTCTAACTAAAAAGATTGTATGTACAGCGCTGTGTAAATTTACAGTGCTTCATAAATAAAGGT
>NC_056525.1:8809288-8852264 GCF_019175285.1 Sceloporus undulatus | reverse complement strand
TAATAATAATAATAATAATAATAATAATAATAATAATAATAATAATAATATGCTCTTGACACTTCACCACTCAGTCTCTGGCCATGGTATCAGCAAAAAGAAACATCCTAGAGGCTTTGGATTCATTGAATGTGAAGCCCTCCCATTTCCACAACGTGTCCTTCAAATGAAGTAGATATGGTTGTGGTGAGAATTACAAATTTGTGATGCTACAATTTACAAATTATACAAGCTCAGGAACTGGCATATTTATTTTTCCTTTCATTGCTGCCAGAAGCCTTTGAATATGTCACTTACTCCACCATAGATTCTCTCTGCACCTCCTCTTTAGAACATTCTGTCAAAGGGCTATGCATCACTATTACTTCCTTGCCGATGTGGGAAAATCATATAAGATGTGTGTGTGTGTGTGTGTGTGTGTGTGTGCGCACGCGCACAAGTGTGTGCATGTGCACCTTTTTACAGTAATGAATGCCTTTGAGAAGCTCCAACTTTATTTTCCCTGCACACTTTTAGAAATTCAATTTTAGACTTTGTAAAAGAAAGGCAAAAGAAATAGTGAGACTATCTAAGAAACCCCCAGGGTAAAACTTTTATTAGCAGGTTTGAAATATTGCCTTTGCAGTGTTTTCTATGCTACAATACAAGCAGAGATGATTCTGCTATGTTTATGCCAGACCTCTTATGTCAAGGGATGATGCTGTCTCTTCATCTCTATACAGTGGAAATGCAAAGAGGCATTTCCTCAAGCACAGAGTGCAAACTCAGTGCCACTGGAGACATGAGAAATTTCTTTAGACTCACTAGAGGAGAATCACCGAAAAGCCAGTTCAGAGTGAATCAATAGCAGTTTAAAAAAACAAAAACAAAAAAGGCTCAAACATCAGGAGCCATTTGGATTGATTTTTAAAACCCAGTTTTATAAAAGAAGGTCTACTGTGGAGAGATGAAACTGAAATATTGCCTTGAATCCTTTCTTTGCATCTAGCTTTTTTCATATTGCTTGTTAGCCAAGCTCATGACTTCTTGAATTTTCAACTCCGGTTTCTGACCTAGAATATGCATTCCAGCCAAGCTTGTACTAAAGTCTTTTTGATTAGTGCCACTACATTGTACTTTTTTCACACCTCACTTGGAATACTGTGTCCAGTTCTGGGCATCACAGTTCATGAAGAATATCAACAACGTCTCCAGAGACAAGCAACCAAGATGATCAAAGGTCTGGTAACCAAGCCTTATGAGAAATGACTTAAGCCCGGAACAGACAGGCCCTTTAGCACATCCTGATAATGTGCTAGGGGTGCCTCGGGGTGCTGTTTCAGGACACCCCACAACCTTAGCACATGACGAGGGTGTCAAAATGGCGGCACCCTGAACACACAGGTGCCACCATTGTTACACAAGTGTTGCATGGCATCCGCACGGCGCCAGGCAGCACTTGCATAATGAGTTTACCAGTGGTGCACTGTGGCACGCTCATTATGCTGCCACCACCGTTTTTTTTCTGTCAGCGAGAAGCCGGTGGAAAACCAGGCGCCGGCAGGCCGCCCTTTTTGGGCGATCTGTACCCTACCTTAGGGAGCTGAGGATGTTTAGCTTGAGAGCTGACATGACAGTCGTCGTCTTTAAATATCCAAAGGGATGCTGTGTAAAAGATGGAATGAGTTTGTTTTCTGCTGTTCAAGAGACTAGAACATGATCCAATGGATTCAGTTTGTAAGAAAAGAGATTCTACCTAAACATTAGGAAGAGCTTATTTTCTGTAAGAACTCTGTGATAGTGAAATAGACCCCCTTGAGATCTGTAAACAGAGGTTGGATGGTATCTTTTGTGAGTGCTTTAGTTGTGTCTTCCTGCATGGCAGTGGGATGGATGAGATGGACCTTGTGGTCCTTCCCAACTCTAAGATTCTATCATTCCATGAGTAGGCCCTTAGAAATCTGGAGAAATTTGACCCTTTTGACTTGTCCTTTCAACTTCCTTTTTGCAATTTCCCTCATTTTATAGAGAATGTTATAGTGATGGGAGTGTTGGACTATGTCTCTGCAGACCAGGGTTTGAATTCCAGCTCAGACATGGAAACCCCCTGGGTGACCTTGGGCAGGCCACTCTCTCTCAGCCTCAGATGATAGCAAACCACACAGTTTCTGAAGAAACTTGCCAAGGAAGCTCCATGGTAGGGTTGCCTTAGGTTCGCTATAAGTCAGAAAAGGTACACAGCAACAACAGCAACAATACTTTTCAAATAAAGTAGCACTAGTGAATCTACTAAATCTATTTGGTTCTCTCTGTTCACCTAGGTTTCTGATTATACCCATGATGACTGTATATTCCCTTAAAATCCAGCATCACAGCCTCTCCCACTTTGGCTCAAATCCTTTTCCGATTAGCATAGATGCATCTCCACACAATGGCTCTCTTTAGATGTCTCTGGTGTATGCATTACCCCTATCTGTGATTGTTTTTTAAAAAAGAGAGAGATTAAAGAATGAATTTGAGATGCTGCCAATTCAGGTAGACAGTTTGGAGTGCTTAGCTCTCAAAAGTCTCGCTTTGAATTCCTTTGTAGTCATCTGAGTTTCGAGTGGTGATGCATGAATCAAACATAATCTGCCCCAAGACAGGAGATTGTGGGTGGAAAATAATACACAAAATAATAAGGCTTTTTTCCCATACAAGACAAGCTAATGCAAAGCTTCTTTTGTGCTCTTGTATACCCAGAAACGTGCTTCTCCTCCCTTTCCTTTCATCTGTCTCTCTTTCATCATCATCCATCACTTTCAAATGTACAGCAATGTCTTCGACAGGCATACATATAAATGTCTCTATAAATTTAGAGTGTAGTGGAGTCTTTCCATCCAGTCATAAATTTCATTGAGACAAACAGCCCAGCATCATGATGGTGTCACCTCTCCAGAACAGGGGAAATTCTGTACTACAGATTCCATGGCACATTCCGACAGCATCTCTAATTTCTAGCCTCATTTAGGGTTGCTATCTCCACTCAAAGTCTATTCATCTCTGATACCAACAGCAAGCTGATACAACATCATCCTCTTCCTCTGCTAACTATTGTTTTGTATGCCAGTTGGTTAGCTACTTAAGATGCTTGTTTGCCATAGGATTAAAGATAAATATTACATAGGCAAAATAATAAAGAAATAACAAAAATGATAAATACAGAGTAAAACTAGAATTAATGAACAAAACAGAACAGTAACCCTCACTACTAGGAGTTGGAGACATAGTCATGTTAGTTTAAAATATCACTATGCAAAGGGATCTTTCAGAAAGTGAAAGATATTTGTCTAAAACACATTGAAGAAATAATCCAGTTTGAGACCACTTTAACTGTCCTGGCTCACTGCTAGGGGATTCTGGGAACTGTTAACCAGAGTAAGAAGAAAGCCCTCCCTCCATCCACTATCGAGAGGGAGAGAAGGACAGGCCAGCTCCATCGGGCCTAACCAAAGTAAGAAGAAGGGCCCTCTCTCCAGTCCATCTGCCATGGTCCAGGCATCAGAGAGAGGGACGATCTGCTGGACTTTTCCTCTATGCATCACAAAGAAGGAGGGGGAAGGGGGAAGGAAGGGCTGGGAGAACCAGGCACCCCCCCGCCGCCCCCCATGGAGGACCATCCCCAAATCAAAGCCCAAAGCACTGCTAGGAATGTCAATGCATGCCCCTTGGTCATGCTCAAAATGGAGGACTGTCTAGAGGTGTGTGTGTATATATATGGGGGGAGCTTGAAGTGGTGCCCCCATAGAGGACTGTCCCCTGGGATGCATGGATCCATGGATGTCATGGAGAACTCTTCCATTGCCATTCTCTGAGGCTGAGAGTGTGTAACTAGCCCAAGGTCACCCACTAGTTTATATGACCGATCTGAGATTCAAACACTAGTCTCCAGAGTCCCAGTCCAACATTCAAACTACTGCACCCCACTGCCTTGGAAGGATCACTCTGTTTTTCAACCCAGAAGCCCAGGCTCTACCCAAAAGTAAGGGCTGGGAAGCCGAGGAGGAGGAGGAGAATCGTCTGGGCTCTACTCAAAAGTAAAGGCTGGGAAGCCAAAGAAGGGGGTCAGAATCACTCCCACTGCCAACCTCCTCTACCACAGTCTCTCGCCTCCTGAATGATGTCATTCCCTCATTCCCACTTGTTGAACACACTTTGGAATTGATTCTTTTCAAAAGAACTGACGAAGAACTAGTGTCAGGAAACAGCAAGTTTTTTTGCATTTGCCTCGCTTCATCATGATTGAAGCCGATCTCAGTAGGATCGAAACCAGTTTGAAGTGGGAATCAAGCACATATAACCCGATGAGCAATTCACTTTAAATCGTAGTGGGAATGAGCCCCAACAGTCAAACTACTACATCAAGCTGCTCTCCACTCTAGTTATGAAGATGTACATTCAGGCTCTAGCAAGAATACTCCAATGTGAAAAAGACACTTCTGCTGTGCTCCAGCACATCCTAGCCAGTGTATAGATGTATGTTATGGATAACCCTCTTCCATATTGCTGTCTATTGCACATTGGGACATGGGGCATCAGTCACTCCATCATGACATAAGAAATGTCCATACGATGTAGAATCACAGCAGTTTGTGAATAAATATGGATGTTTTGAAACTGTACATTTCAGTTTTGTATACACATAAGGACATTTACAAAGATGTAAGTCCCAAGTGACCAGGCTATTTCCCCCAGCATCATGCTGTTATTTGTTCAGCTATGAAGGGGTGGATCAAAGTTTTAGTTTTATATTTTGGATGTCTTCCCAGTTACTGACAGCTGAGATTAGATTTTAACAATGGATGTTAAAAACAGTGGAGAGATTAAAAGTATCTCTGAGCCAAGAGACAGTCTCTTCTCTTGGAGGTTACTGTCCTCGGTTTCTGGGACTGTTTATTTATCATGTGGCTATAAAAGACTTCATCTCCGCATCAGATTTTCTCCTATTATAGTTCATTAACTCAATGCAGGATGGCCAGGCTGCTGTAAACCACTGAAGAACTGAGTCTCCAATTGTAATTATATAAGAGTGCTGGCAGCTCTTTGCCATGTGCACTTGTTCTGTTTTTCAGTCCTTTTGCAGAGGCTTATCAAATTCTGCAATACATCAGAGAGGATTGATGAGCCAGGATCCATTTGGGGTGTTATGCTCACAAAATTCCCTAGTTGCACAAATGGCTAAATATTTTCCATCTGAGAGCTTCTTGTGGAAGCTTAGGTGCATCAATCTTCCTGAACTGATAGGCTTTCTCATTCTCAACAAGAAAGAGCATATTGAGCATGGATAGCAATGATGCATCCTAATCACGGAGATCAGTGCACCTGGAGTTATCAATTTGAAAAGGTCCACCCACTTGCACAGCTAGGGGGTTGTGGTTGGAGAGGTATTATACATGTGCCCTTTATCACATCAGAAGGATCAAGTACATTGAATGCTCTGATGGGATCATCTGAAAACAGCTAGTAAGTCCCATTCAGGAAACTCCTTTTCCCCCTACCTCCCTTGGAGCTTAAGCTATTCTTGCCTTCTTGCTGATTCAGTGTACCTCCTTTCCTAAGGACATGCTGGGACAATGCAAGAAGCATCTGAATTAGGTGCAGCAAGAAGAGGCATTGCATCTGATGGCAGTCAGGTTATGGAAGAGATGTGAAGAAGCAGAGATTTTGACTTGAGTCAATTGGCTTGCTGCATTCAAGTCTCTTCAGTAACTCAACTTGGATTCAGCTTGGCAGTAAATTATACACTGAGGCATGGATATTTTTAGTGACTGACTTACTGGCCTAACTTCTTCCAGAGACAGCAAACGAATTAGACAACAGACTTGAGGTGGGGTTGGGGTCTATTCCTTAGCTTGCCTTCTCCATACATTGGTGGAGCCCTTTAAAAGCTTTTGAAAAGTGTTACAAGGATCCTTCCACCTCAAGCCCATTGCCTATTGCTGTTCCCCTTTGAGAAATGCACCCTGTTGCTCCGTGCTATGGGGGCAAGTCTTGGTTGCTGCTCCTCCTAGGAATCATTTTAGAAGGCTCCTCCAATGTGCAGTGGGGACAGACTGCTGAGTAGACCTTAACTGGGTTAGCTGTTTGCTTATGAACTCTATTTAAAAGATGGTTTATTATGACATTCAAACCTACATTGTATCTTGTCTGTAGCCTGTTTCTTCAGCTGCTGGGACTATAATAAGAACTGATAAAAACAGGGCAAGGGAGAGACAGAAACATGCAGTAGCCAAAACAAGTTGTGGTTTGTATGGCTGTTTGCCTCATGATTTGCAGCATAAGCAAGAAACCATGTTTAACATAAACCATGTCTTCTACATGAGTCACGTTGACAGCTCATCTGATAGTAAATAAAATATTGATTGTTTTTGCCCCCCCTTCTCACTATGGTGCTAGAATAGCTTTTCTTTCCCTCCTCCTCATTTTTGTCCAAAGATCACATCATATCTCTTACTGTCTTTTTGCCTCTTTACAAACATGCTTCACCAAGCTAGGTATCAGCCACAGGTGGTCTAGAAATATCAATGCCAATTTTAATTATTTTCTGCCAAAATAGGTTCCTGCTGTTCAGGCAGTTTTGACAGACTGCTCTGTGTCACAGCATGAACAGATACCATACAATGCATATCCAGGAACCTTTTTTTGTGATAACTTTTCAAACCAATTTGATCCAGAAATCTGCCCTAAGTAAGAATTTAAAAAGTAGGATTAAATTTTAAAGTGTGTCCCAGTAAAGGAGAGAGCTAACTTGGTGTAATAAGAATGCTAGCGGAGTGCACTGATGTAAAAGGATCCACAAGAGAGCACATTTTGAGGGGCAACTGGCACATACATGGCATCAGAGATTTTGATGGCAATTGTGGAATAAGGGAACTGGTGCTGCCTGGGAGGAATGTCAGCAAATAGGAGCCAACTAGCTCCAACATCACCCACAAATGAGATGAGGCAGCAGATGGATCTGGAAAGATGAGGTTATGCAGAGAGAAAGGGAAAGACAGACTCATACCCTCCAAGATTTCACAAAAGAAAACCCGGGAATGTGTGGTCAAGCAACATCAGACTGTGGACAAGGTGTCAAAAGGTATAAATGAAAAGAACACACAAGCTAGATGAATCTGCAGCTGTTTGCTTTTACCTGAGCCTCCTGGGAAGGGGAATGAATATTATGCCCCCTTGTCTCCCCCTTCTGAGTTAATGTCATGTAACATCTTTTATACTTTGAACTTGGTTTGCAGCAAATGAAATTATGAGGGCAGAGGGGAAGTAAGGGAGGAGAGAGAAACTGGGACATTTTCAAAACAGCAGAAAAAATGGGTTGATGAGGATTAACTGGGACCATCCTTGAGAAATCAAGACAGTTGTAGACTATTCCTGCATTGCAGGGGTTGGACTGAATGGTCCTTGGGATTTCTTCCAACTCAGTGGACTTTTTCACATGCTGAAAATTGGAAGGTTAAACAAACCTCAATCCGGGGTCACCCATGGGGTTTCATGTTATTTCACATGAGAATATCAAACTACATTGGAGGCAATCCAAGGGCGATCTGAACGCAAACATGAGTCACCCCAGGAATAGGTAAATTCAGAAAAACATCAGATTTATAAATCCCGTTCCACTCCAAATTTGCAATCAATTCACATTTGCCTGAGTATGAAATGCATCTCTAGATCGGCCATGGATTCCCTTTGTTAGAAACACACTACAGTTCCCAGGATCATTTGTTGCAGTTTTTCCTTCCTGTCTGCCAAGAAGAAAGCAGCTGTTTTGGAGGAAATATCAAAGGGGGGGGGGGAGTGAAGGCAAACCCCCTCTGAAGAAATCTTGCCCACAAAACCTCATGATAGGGTCTGGCATAAGTCTGAAACGAAGGTACACAGCAACAACATAAAAGTTCAGTTTAATGCTCTGACAGGAAATGTTAGAAACAGACTACAATTATTTCCCCTCCCTGGCTGCTGAGAAGAAAGCAGCTCTATTTGGAGGAATTAGAGAAGGGGAGAAGGTAAAGATGAGGAGGCTGAGCATGTCATTTCTGTCCACCTCTAATTCGGGGGGGGGGGGGGGGGGTCCTTGGGACCAGTACACTGTAAAATCCTCCAGACACGATCCTGTCCTCCCTGGGCAGATGCAAACACATTAATTCACAATAAAAAACCAATTGGTATGTAGTCATGTGATGAATTCATTCATATTGGTACTGCTTTCTCTTTTGGATGGATGCTGTTCTTGTCTTTGTGTGTGATAATAGAATCATAGAATCATAGAGTTGGAAGAGACCCCAAGGGCTATCCAGTCCAACCCACTGCCATGCAGAAACCCGACAGATGGCCATCCAGCTTCTGTTTAAAGGCCTCCAAGGAAGGAGACTCCACTACACTCCGAGGGAGTATATTCCACTCTCAAACAACCCTTACTGTCAGGTAGTTCCTCCTAATATTGAGTTGGAATCTCTTTTCCTCTAGCTTGCATCCATTGCCCTGGACCCTATGCCCTGGAGCAGCAGAAAACAAGCTTGCTCCCTCCTCAATATGACATCCCTTTAAATATTTAAACAGGGCTATCGTATTGCCTCTTAAACTTCTCTTCTGCAGGCTAAACATCTCCAGCTCCCTAAGGCGTTCCTCATAGGGCTAGTACGTAATTTGGTGCATTTTTGAATCGGCCCCATTTTCTTTTCTTTCGGGATGGTGATACATTCCTCTTGTGTGAAAAAGTCCTATGATTCTGTGATGTCCTTAGGGCCAGCTGCCTAGACAGCCTTTCCAGAAACACTGCACATTCTTCATAAAACCCCTAAAGAGTCTGAAAAAAAAGGGGGGGGGGTTCCATAATCTAGGCTGGAGCAAAAGAGCATGATCCAGATAGCACACTGATTTTGGGCTAGTTTGTGAAATTCAAATCCTGGAAAATGAAAATAGTCATTTTTATAAGCCATAAAATATAAAGCAGAAAGCTTTGTGTATTGTAGAATGTGTGTGTATATTACTGTAAGCATAGACACATGCCAATTCCAGGCATAATGCCAGCATTACTATCAACAAGATAAGATAGCATAAACAAATATGTTCCAGAGAAACATGAGTGGGAAGCAGAAAAGAAGGGTCTAAAAGAGTAAAGAGGGAAGCAACTGAGTGGCAAAGTTATTCTTCCCTGGTTTGTTTACTGCTTATTCATGAGGACTGCTGGAGAGGTCATTGTTTAAGTTACTTAGCTGCTTAGAGGGATATTGGTTCCGCCAAAGTATGGATTTGTTCTGAGTTATGTGAACATGACCCTAAAGAAACAGTTCCCTAATAAAGGAGTTGTGTATATCCCAGTGGTGAGTTGGAATGACATCTCTAGAGACCACAGTTCAAATCACTGCTCAGCCATGGAAATCCACTGGATGACCTTTGGCAAGTAACATACTCTCAGCCTCAGAAAATCCCATGGTAGGTTTGCCTTAGGGTCACCATAAGTTGGAAATGACTTTAGGGCACAAAACAACAACATTGGAATATTGCTAGGAATATTGTGCCCAATTTGGAGCACCACAATTCAAGAAGGATGTGGACAAGTTGGAGCATGTCCAGAGGAGGGCGAGCAAAATGGTGAAACATCTGGAAATCATGTCCTATGAACTTAGGGAGCTGGGTATGTTTAGCCTGGAGAGGAAAAGGTTAAGGGGTGACGTGATAGCCATGATGAAATATTTGAAGGGATGTTATATTGAAATTTGAACAAGCTTGTTTTCTCTTGCTCCAGAGACTAAGACACGGAGCAATGAATTCAAACTACAGTCAAAGAGATTCCATCTCAACATTAGGAAGAATCTCCAGATGGCAAGAACTGTTCAACAGTGGAACACACTCCCTCAAAGTGTGGTGGAGGCTCCTTCTTTGGAGGTTTTTAAAAAGAGGCTGGATGGCTATCTGTCAGGGGTGCTTTGAATGTGTATTACTGCAAGACAGGGGGTTGGACTGGATGGCCCTTGGTCTCTTCCAACTCTATGATTGTATGATTCTATGACTTGTAATTCTTATTGACTCAACAGGAAGAGATGTTCAGATTTGCACTACTCTGAGTGGATAGTTTTCATAAACTAACTTTGGTTTGTGTAGATAAGCTCGTGACCACTGCAGATCAGGGTAACTCAAAGGTAAACTGGATTTTATTATTTATTATTATTATAGTTTATTTATACAGTGCTGTAGATGTACACAGCACTGTACATACAACCAATAAAATCGATAAAAATGAAACCTGACAATGGCATACATTCTTCAAGATACAGTACAGATAAAACATTAGATAATAGTACAAGATGGAATTTGATAAAAATAAGCAGGCAACAAATAAAAAAAGAATCAAATATCAAATACCAAATCAAATATCAGATAACAATCGGAAAAACAATCACACAATGCCTGGGAACACTCCCCTGAACAATTTAGTCTTCAACTCAGTACTGAAACTGGTTAAAGAAGTTATGACCCTTGCTTGTGGGGGAAGGAGGTTCCAGGAGTGAGGGGCAGCAAGTGAGAAGGGATGAATCCAGGATGGGACAGTGGAGATCCTAGGCTGAGACAGCAGACCTTTACTACTAGAGCAGAGGGTACGAGTGGGAGTGTAAAGAGAAAGAAGTTCAGATAAATAAGAAGGGGCCAGCCCATGCAGGGCCTTAAAAGTTAACAGCAGAAGCTTATATTGAATACGGAAGGGGAAGGGGAGCCAGTGAAGGGATAATAATAGAGGAGAAATATGGTCAAAGCAGCGACTGGATGTAATGATGCATGCAACTTAATGCTGGACAGAAATTAAAGGACGGAGGTGAGAGAGAGAGACCCTGCCAGAAGGAGGTTACAATAATCTAATTGTGAGACGACCAGAGCGTGGACCAGAGTTGTGGCAGTAGAGGCTGAAAGAAATGGACGGATTTTAGCAATATTGTAGAGAAAAAAATCTACAGGCCTGAGCTGTGGCCTATATCTGGGGGATACACGACAGAGAAGAATCAAAAATGAAACCAAGACTGCGGGCTTCCTGGAGTAGTTGAATAGGGATGTCATCAACAGAAACAGAAAAGGAGTATTGAAGGGTGGACTTAGGTGGAAAGACAAGAAGCTCCGTCTTGGACATGTTGAGCTTCAAACGCCGATGGTGCATCCACTGAGAGACAGTTGTAAGACAAGATGAAACTTGCTGTTCAAGCCCCGGAGAAAGGTTAGGGGTGGAATGATGCACTTGAGTGTCATTGGCGTACAGATGATAGGAAAAACCAAAAGAGCTGATAATTTTTCCTAGGGACAATGTGTAAAGAGAGAACAGTAGGGGACCTAAAACAGAGCCCTGGGGAACTCAGGGGAATCCCTGGGGAATTTTCTTGTCAGTATAGATATGGTCTAAGTTCAAACTGCAACAATGACTTCTTCTCTTTTGTTTCCACAACAGCATGAGGATGTGAGAGTTTTATGAAGTCCATCTGCACAAATGCACAGAAGTCTGACAGAAGCCAAACACAAGCGACATAAGAAAAAGCAGAAACTAGAAAAACACTGTGCACTCTGTATTCAGGGTTGTTCTCTTTTATTCCCAGACAGCTGTAAGAAATAGTTGTTTGCTTTCACTGATAAATACAGTACTGCAATTCTAATACATTGCCACTGGGGGTGCAGGCATCATTTATATAGTGCCCTTCAGACACTATATAAACTGTTTCATTTAACTAGGAGTAGCCACAGCATTCTGTAACAGCTGCACTGGTGAACTGATAGGTATTATTCACTATTAGTAGTCATAGTGATCTCTGTAGTGCTTATGTCTGAATTAGTAACATTCATGCCATGAAAATCCACTGAGTGATTTGGGTAAGTCACAGATTGTATCTACATTGTAGAAATAATGCAATCACTTTAGGTGCTGGAACTTCATTTGGTGGAATCCTGGGATTTCTAGTTTTACAAGGTCCTTAACTTGCTGGTGCCTCACAAAACTACAAATCCCTGGATTCTGTAGGATGGCAGTTAAAGTGGTGTCAAACATTATTTCTTCAGTGTAGGTGCACCCACCCTCTCTCAAAGTCAGAGGAAGAAAAAGGCAAACCCTCTTTGAACTAATCTTGCCAAGAAAACACAGGACAGGTTTGCATTAGGGCTCCCAGAAGTCAGAAACAACCTGAAGGCAAAACAACACAGAAACAACACACAAATGGCATTATTTATCCCTGGCTATAGTGTCTAGGGCTACTGGGATTTGCAAACCAAAATCAATTGGAGGACACCATGATTCCCAACCCTACTTGATATGCATCACAATTTTCCCCCTTTCTTATATTTCCCTCCAGAACTATGTTAAGATTCCCAAGATTAAAAAATTACCAGCACAATCTTCCCTAGAATACAATTAATTAAATACACCTATTCAGCCTTCAGGCAGAAATGGCTCTGAGGAATTCTTTTATTAAGGTATGAATGTTCATCTACTTGTCTGTTTATGAAGAGGAAAAATAGAAGTATAAGACAAGGGAGTGTGCAAAGGGACCTTGTAGCACCTTTGAGACTAACTGTGCAAAAGAGGTTGTAGCATAAAATGTCTTAGACTAGGGGCCAGCACAGACCGGCTCTAAAAGCCAGCTTCCTGGCAGCTTGGGGGCATGGCACTAGATGTCTTGTAGCTAACCAAACAGACAGCAGCAGCTTCAAGACATCTTGGGGGGTGTTTAGACGCCACACACCTGGCAGTCACCATGGAACTGTGGCAGGGCACCTTAAACATAGCCCAAAAGGAAAACAAATGATGATGTTGGATTTCCAGGCCTACATTTTCCCCAAGCTTTTGTTGTTGTCGTTCTCAGTTAAGATGGTACAGAGGTTTGCTGTAAGCATGTAGTAAGCAGAGGCCATTCATCCCTTTTGGCCATGTGGGCTCTGAAAGACAAAGAGTTGTAAAGTCCAGGAAATTACTTTTAGGTATCTACATATAGGCTGAGATCCTAAATCAGGATTACAATTCATGTATTAATTGTGCTACGTCAATGATTCCCAAAGTGGATTGTACATCCCCTTGAGTAGTGGTGAAAAGATCCGGTGGGTGGTGATGGAAAAGGAGGTGGCAAGGGAGCCTTCAGTCAAAGTACAGGTATGTAAGAAAGACAGTCTCCAGCTCTTAGGACCATGGTGGGGAGGAGGGTTGCATGCAGCTTCTTTTCAGGGTCCCTTAAAACCACAACACAGGCTCACTGATTGCTTTGTGTGGTGTCTCCTCTTTTTCACCCGCTTATGCAAGTTCACTCCCTTAGCCACACCTTTTGCTAGTACAGCGCGCCCGTGTCATACGCGGGTGTACTTTATGCAGACTTGAGCTTATGTGCTCAAGCCGCGGGGTGCGCGCAGGGCGGAAGAAGCGGTGCGTCCCATTTAATTGAATGGGCGCGTGCGCCAGTTGCGCCCGTTGCACCCTGTGCGCCACCGCGCACGAGCCCCATTGTTTCCAATGGGGCTTGAGCATAGGCAGAATTCGCCTTACGCAGAGGGGTCCGGAACGGATCCCCCGCATAAGGAGAGGGCAGTCTGTAGTGGAAAACCTGTGAGCCATTGGCACAGGGTATTGCTTCTGCGGCCTGGAATGGCACCATTTTGGGACAAACTGATTGACTGGAACAAGGAGTTAGTACATGTGGCAATGGGGGAGAAGTGGTGGCAAAAGGAGCTTTCATATTTGGGACTCTGCTTAAACTTTGTGAGCTTTGCTGGGGCTTGGCTGGCAGGTTGCATTGCTGCTTCTGCTTTCTTTCATCAGGCAAGCTGAGAGGCGAGGTAGCAGAAAAAAACAAAGTTGGTGTATTGGGGGGGCACTTGAAGCTGTGTGGGGAAGACATGTCTTTGGGGAAGGACGTGGAGGAGTATCCAGGGTCAGTTCTTGGAAAGAGTCCTTCCCCTTGGAGTGTCTCCTGTAAAATTTCTCCCTTTCCCCATCCATGCCAGTCTCCAGTCCTGAGCATATGGTCTCTGTAAACCCCCTACCTACCGACCAGCTGCACCCTTGTTCCCCCACAAAGAAAGATTGTGAGTCCTTCCTTATCAGGGAGAAGCTTCTCCCTTTGCACCTGGTCACCTTGGGAGCAGTAACTGAACAGCTGGTTGAGCAGTGACTGAGAGGCCTCTTGCCCACACTAGTGGCTAAGAGGCTTTTCAGTTGCGCATGAGCCAGCTGCTCACTTGCTGTTCCCAGGGTGACCAGATGTAAAGGAAACAGCGACCAAGCAGCCGGTTGAGCAGCTAGCAAGAAGCCTCTCACACAGGCTGGCTTTGCTGCAAGGCCAACACAGGTGAGAGACTTCTCAGTCACTGCTCAGCCAGCTGCTCAGTTGTTGCTTCTAAGGTCACTGGGTGGAAAGGGAGCAGCAACTGAGATTGGTTGTTCTGAATTTGCAGAACAACAACAGGCCTAATATCAAGAAATACTCATGGGGGGGGGGGGGTTGCTACATTTGTTGCCCAAGAGGAAACTGGAAAAAAATTGGAGGCCACTGTGCTACACAATCTTTATGTTCAATGACATACTCTCCTGAGGTTGTCCCAGTTTGGCAAGGACAGTCCCCATTAATCTTTTATTGTTCCACCTTTTCAGCTGCTCTTAAAATGCCCCACTTCCTCTTTCCAGACTTTCCTCCTCCCACTTTCTCCCATCATCTAGAGCTGATTTCAATTGCTGCAAACTGAGTTCAAAGTCCAAAAGTAGTTTCCACTCAACTCAGGAGGAGATAGGGATGCCATAACCCTGCTGTGCCCGTGCTTGTAACGATTTTTGCAGTTTGGCACGGTCACGGTCCGGTTCACTCTAAATCCTGGGTTTGGGCCTGGCCAGCAACCATCGTGCCTAAAGGGAACACTCATCCCCTTGAGGCTGGCTGGCCAATGCCAGAGCAGCTGGAGCGGAGCTGTTTCCAGCCCCACTCTGCCATTGGCCAGCCTCAAGCCCCTTGGAGGAGGAGGAGGAGGAGTGAGACTCTGGGCCAGCCAGGGGGAGGGAAAAGTGCCCTTTCTTAGTGCATGGCGAGGAGGAGGAGGAGGAGGGGGAAACAGGAGGAGGAGGAGGTGGGTGCCCATTTTCAAAGGTCCCCCCCCCCCCCAAAGTACACTTTCTGTGTACAGTAGAGTCTTGGTGAAGAAGCATGAAAAAAAAAGTGTCCTACATTTGAAAATGTTGTCCTACATTTGTTCGGAGGTCCTGATTTATGGCAACCCTAGGAGGAGAGGAAGTGGGGAAATCTTGGCCTTCTCAGTAGGCTCAAGCAAAAGCAAATCACTGCAGTTTCTCCTAGCTTGTGTGTTCTTCCTGATTAATAACCTGTGTCATCTTGACCAAAGTGATGTTGCTTGGCCACATGTATCCCTGTTTTCATTGGTGAAGGTATGCAATGACAATATTCCACAGGCAAATGCACAACCATTCTGTATGCACAGTGGCACCTTGGGAGCAACTCTGCTTCTACAAACTTGAACTGAAAGCAGACTAAAAACAGAGAAAAATATCAAGTTGTTTCTATAGAGGAACTTATGCAGTTAATTTTGTTTCTTTGAATGGAATCTACAGTCTCAGGTCTCCTTGCTTCACCTCCTGTGGATGGAGCTCTTAAAGGTAATGAATAATGTCTTGCATGTCCTGTGTTTTATGCCAACTGGACAAGCACAATGAGGAAAAGAAGAAGAAGAAGCTGCCCTGCCAATTTAAGGTAAATGAAATATGAAAAGGGGTTGTATTAAAGTTGATTAAATGTCTTGCAAAGGAATTATCCTCAAGGCCACTCTGTTGGAAAACCTGGAGAGCTGGGTTTTTTAAAAAAATAACTAAATGCACAAGCTACAAATAAGCATACCAAGTTGTAATGCATTGCTGCTGCTGTAGTAATATCATTACTGGTAACAGCCCCAATTAAATTGTACGTTAATAACATGGCTTTCAGGAACTGGTTGTTTTTAAAGAACAGGATTTCAATAGGGCACAGTCCTGCTTTTTATTTTGAAAGAGTGTTTTAAATTGTGTTTAATGTAGATAATTTGACTGCATCTTAGTATTGATAGTTTGAAACAATAGTTTGATTGCCTTTCTAGTGCCTGTTTTAATGTTTAAGCTACCTTGAGTTGATGTTCTTTCAAAAAGGTTGTACATAAGAAAATATAAATAATAATAGAAGCAATAATAATAATAATAATAATAATAATAATAATAACAACAACATATTTTAAAACTAGAACAATATAAACAGCATGGGGAAGTTTTTTGTGGGGTTTTCGAGCTATGAGAACATGTTCTAGAAGATTTCCCTGAAAATGCCAGCCACAGCTGCTGGTGAAAAGTCAGGAAAAAACCTCATGTAGAACACAGCCTCATAGCCTAAAACATAGGCAACCTTTTTGAGCCAGGGGCTGGGTTGCTGTCCCTCAGACAACTGGGGGGGGGGGGGGCGAAGCCAAAATAATATAGGACATTTTCAAATGTAGGATGCATTTTTAAAAAATGGAGGACATGCGAAACAATTTGATGATTTTTTTTAAAAAAGTTAATATAAATGCATGTTTGTTAGGCATGATCAAAATGGAGGACATTTGGGCCTCAGAAGCTGACTGATATCAATATCACTACCACCACCACCACCATCATCATATCATCACTATCATTGTTACAGCAGATCTTTTAGCATTAAATGCACCGAAAATACACAGAAACGCACTTTGGAAAGTCACACTCACCAAATGGAATGGAAAGCCTCCTCCTCCTCTTCTGCTTCCTCCTCCTCTTCCTCCTCCTGCTCCTTCCTCTCTCCTCCGCCTCCTCCTCCTCCTCTTCCCCGCCCCCTTCCTTCCCTGCCCGCGGCTGTCAGGCAGCCGTGGAAAGGGAGGAAAAGGGCAGGAGGACCCCCGCCCCTTTCCCTTCTTCTCCGCGGCTGTCTGGCAGCCGCAGGAAGGGAGGGAAGGAAGAGGAGGACCCCTGCCTGCCCCCTTCCTGCTCCGCCGGTGGAGGGAGCCAGGCAGGGCCAAGGAGCCTCTCTGGAGTGGGACTCCTTGGCCCTGCCTGCCCGCTCCGCCGGCAGACAGAGCCAGGCAGTGTCAAGGAGCCTCGCTCGAGCGGGGCTCTTTGGCCCTGGCCCTCCCGCTCGCCGGTGGACGGAGCCAGGCAGGGCCAAGGAGCTCGCGCGAGGGGCTCTTTGGCCTGCTTGCCCACTCCGCGGGCAGAGGGAGCCAGGCAGGGCCAAGGAGCCTCACTCGACGGGGCTCTTTGGCCCTGCCTGCCCACTCCACCGGCGGAGGGAGCCAGGCAGGGCCAAGGAGCCTCGCTCGAGCGGGGCTCTTTGGCCCGCCCGCCCGCTCCGCCAGCAGCAGCCTCACTCGAGCGGGGCTCTTGGCCCTGCCCTCCCACTCGCTGGGGACAGAGACAGGCAGGGCCAAGGAGACCGCTCGAGCGGGGCTCCTTGGCCCTGCCCTCCCGCTTGCTGGCAGATGGAGCCAGGCAGGGCCAAGGAGCCCGCTCAGCGAGGCTCCTTGGCCCTGCCTGTTGCCAGCTGAGGGCCGCTTGCATGAGAGGCCAAAGGCCCCGTGCCATCGTGCAAGGGGCGGGGCTTTTGACATCTCGAGCGAGGGGCGGGGCCTTTGACCTCTCACGCGAGAGGCCAAAGGCCCTGCGCGAGAGGCACGGTCCTGCCGCCGATTGACTCTGGCTCGGGGCCATTGGCAGTCGGCGGTAGAACCAGGCTCAGGCCGGTCCCCCAGCCTCGGTGGGCCGCATGTGGCCCGCGGGCCGGGGGTTGCCTACCTCTGGCCTAAAAATCCACAAAAAACTGTGGATGTCGACTGTGAAAGCGTTACACTTCAGCATGGTGAAAATTTGTCTAGGTGTCAGAATTGGAACACACCTCCCATAATCACCGAGAACTTTATTTCTGTAGCCACTCAAAATTTAAATGTGACACAGCTAAATGCATTGGCATTACAGCCTGGATCAAATGGGTTGCTATAATTCTGCACTTTATGACATGAGGTTTGTAAAGTAGTGTGCCATAAGATACATGATGTCTTTGGCATGATGCTGTGTCTCATTCACTCATTCCTTGAGTGCTTCTTTTCAAGGTCTCACCCAGGAGACTTTGTAGATCCACACTACTGCAGAATTAATAAATAAGTGCTCCCCAGAAGACCACTAGGGAGAACAGTCGTCCTTCCACATTTGTGGTTTTGACTTTTGCAGATTTGATTATTCAAAGATTTGATTAATATGTTATCTCTAGGAATCTCTAGGTCTTCCAGTGTGACTCTATTATCAACCTCTGCCAAAAGTCTTGTTGGCAGACCTAGAGATTCCAAGAGAGAACACTTCTCTTCACATTTGTAGGTTTTCCAGCATAATTTCATGGTCAACTTCTGGCAGATCTTGACCACAGAATGCCCTGGAGATCCTAGAGATCCCTAGAGAGGTGTATTCTCTGAAGATGCCAGCTACAGATGCTTGTAAAACATCAGGAATAATCTCTTCTAGATCATGGCCACACAGCCCAAAAAACACACAAAAAAAACTATGGATGCCGGCCATGAAAGCCTTTGACTTCACATTGTTCTCTCAGTGTTTATTTGCAGGTGTTTTTTTTTTTTACTTTCATGGGGATCCTGTGCCCCTACCCCTAGTGAATGTGGAAGGTCCACTATTTAGGAGACATTTCCCCTATGCTTTCACTATGAGCTATTTTATACCAAGGAAAGATCTTATGATTGGAACCCTTATATTACAAAACCTGCCTTGGCTTGCTGAAGCTATAGGGTTTTCTAGCAGGAAGACATTCTGTCCTAAATAAATATGCTAAATCTCTCTCAAAGTAAATACAGCAGTGTTTGACAAGCAGGGTTTATACGGCAAAGAGATCACTCCACCTCAGGTTAGAGCCAGAAATTGTTTGCCCAGCTCTGGAAAGCTTGTTGTTTGATTCAGAACCTGCTAAAGGACATTTCAATTAGTCACTGATGGCCAGTGAAGCGGATCGTCAGCAGGTTGAACAAAAATGCCTGATAAAAGATTTCCCATCCCATTTAGATGTGGTGAATTTGGGGGTCATTTTGGTGAGGGGAGGAAGCCCATTTTAAAGGATTTTTTGAGGGTAGAGGATAAAGTTACCATTGGCAGTATGGGGTTTTGAATTTGCCAGTGATGCTTGCCAAAACCATCCATTTGGATTACATCTTTTGTGGTAGAATGAATGAATCAAGAATATGTTGGGCAGCAGGTATTCCAGCACAGTCCCCATCCCTAGTGGGTCAGAGTTCTCTACTGGCACTTGAGCAGTACCCCCTTGCCAGTATTGGCTCTTGGCTTCATTGCCACTGCAAGGAGTGGCATTGGTGAGTCCGCTCCAGGTTTTGGACTGAACCTTAAGGTGTTGTTCCCTTGAAAATAGATTTCAGCATATTGGGTAGCTGGCTAATTCAGACTAAGGGTCATCCATCTAAGTTTGAAGCCATCAGCCAACACTTACTCTTGCAGGGGCATCACTAGTGGGGTATGAAGATTGCAGACTGCACCAAGTGATAACTCAGAGGCACTGGTGGAAAGGGGTGCTGATGTTTCAGGTCTGGTGGCTTTGCTGGACAGGTAGGGAAGTGAGCCTCTTCCCTTTTCCATCTGGCCAGAAGCTCTGCAAGACAGGGGAAAGGCTGTTGAAGAGAGGCGGGGGTATCAAAAAATGATTTGCACCTGGTGTCAAATATACTATGTATAACACAGTCCTCTAGCTTCCTCCTTCTCTCTGTGCCAAGACAAATTATATAGACAAAGGAAGGGGAAAGCAGGTTCCAGGACTGAGGAGAGTAGGTATCCAAAGAGGTGAATGTTTGCCTTGAATCCTAGAAGGAGTGGCAAACCAGATTAGTGGGGTATTGAATATGCTCTAGATTTGTGTCTGAACTTTAAAGGCCCTATCTGGGACACAAAGCTATGAAATTTATTGCACTTTAAAGCATCTTATCTCCAATGGGATAAAAACATATTTAATTTTCAAAATGGGTGTTATCGCATTCACCCGTGGCGGGGCAAATGCAGCCTATATACAGCACAGCTGGCATCCGGGCTGTATATGGGATACATTTGCTCCAACATAGAATCATAGAGTTGGAAGAGACCGCACAGGCCATCCAGTCCAATCCCCTGCCATGCAGGAAATCCAAATCAAAGCATCCCCAACAGATGGCCATCCAGCCTCTGCTTAAAGACCTCCAAAGAAGGAGACTCCACTACACTCCGAGGGAGTGTGTTCCACTGTTGAACAGCCCTTACTGTCAGGAAGTTCTTCCTAATGTTGAGGTGGAATCTCTTTTCCTGTAGCTTGCATCCATTGTTCCAGGTCCTGTTCTCTGGAGCAGCAGAAAACAAGCTTGCTCCCTCCTCAATATGACATCCTTTCAAATATTTAAACAGGGCTATCATATCACCTCTTAACCTTCTCTTCTCCAGTCTAAACATCCCCAGCTCCCTGAGTTGTTCCTCATAGGGCATGGTTTTCAGACCTTTCACCATGGGGATAAGGTGTTTTAAAGAGAGTGGAATAAGCTCTCTTCACCAAAATAGCCTCAGCATCATGGATTTGCCCATCAAAGTTCAGGCTAAAACCTAGAACTGATTTTAGTTTTTGATAATTTGAACATGGGGAATCAGTTTTATCAGTGGCCCTGTTGGACTGTCTGTGTTCCAGTCCATTTAAACATGAAAAAGTATTCAAAACACAATGAAACAATTGCATTGTCATTCTGTTTCATGCAGTTAGGCTTTGATTTAGCTAGGGATGGGTTTAAGGCTCAGAAGTTCTAGCTTTTGTTGAAAGGAATTTTCATAGAGGTTTTTTTTTTTTAAGGGATGTTTGGATAATGTGATAAATCTACTTTCTTGGGTCAGAGAAGGGGACATTGGTAAATCACCACCATTCTGCAGCTCCAGGCATTTTGGTCCACCATAACTATCATTTGCAGATAGCATAACCTCTGGATGTGTTGCATCACCACTTTCATCATTCCCACATAGCAATCATCTTTGGCTGGGGATGATGGTAGTTGTGGTCCAAAACACCAGGAAGCATAAAGTTGGGAAAGGCGAACATAAATTTTGAGGATCCTCTTTAATCAAAAAAACATTTGAGGCATTTTGAAGAATGTAAGAAGAATTACAATGGACCATTTACATACATGGGGGATCCATTCCTGACCCCCAACCCCAGCAAATGGAAACAAACATGGGACCTCAAGTCCCATTGTTTGCTGTGGCCACGTGCACATTCATATAGTGCTGTGCATGTGTCGTGGGCACATGCACCATTTTAATGCCTGGGGCTTGCTGGCCTCATGAGCTTGAGTCCACAGATGGCAGGCTCGCATATGGGGAAGGTGCACTGTATAATAACAGGAGTGGGATTTTTTGAAAGGATCACTCAGCTTCCCAGGCTAAGTGTAGTATTGTGGAGTAGGCTGAAAGAAAACACTGCAGAATGTCAACACTGCAAGGGTGTAGGCTCCATTGGCATGTAATTAATATGCCCTCAGTGTCACAGGAAGCCAGATCGTGTTCCTTTCACTAATTAGCAATGCAGAGCTACTTGAGTGAGTGGTTTAATCTAATTTCTCCAAAATGAGGCTGGATGCGCCAAGCATATCAGTGACTTACAGTAAATTGGTTCATATAATCATCAGTATATCCACTAGAGTATTGATAATTACAATAATAATCAGACACTCTGCTTGGAGAAATGTGATAGTAAATTGGTTTTCATCAATGGGCAGACACTGGAACCTAAAGCAGCCCACAGAGGCAGAAGGAACCTGGGTAAAGAAACCAGACCTCAATGGTTACAGATGACTGGAAGCACATCAGCTAGCAATATCAGGGCAAAACAGAAGCCAGAATTTGTTGATGGAAAGCCAGAAACATAAAAAAGAGGCAACTTGATGTAGGCAACTTTAACCAGAAATCTAACCGTCTAACTCTAGAAGGCCTCAGAAATGGTGGCCAGGTCAGGACTATCCCTGGTCCTCAAATTTCATGGCCAAAACCTGAGATGGCCCCTTCTGATATTATGAGAAATAGGATTTGAACATGTTGCAAAGGTGAAAAGCCCTTGTTCTGTTAAGCACAATATATGACGGATCAAGGAAATGTGCAGCGAGTTTGCCATCCAGATAAAAATCATGAAGGGCAATAAATTCGAAATAGACAGATAGTTTCAAGGTGGTGTTCCTGTCCTGAAGTTCTTCCTACTTGCCCTGAGGTCCAGAGAATTCCCCCCTTCATTAGGCCTAGGGCTCCAGTGTGAACTCTCCAGCTTGAAAGACTTAGCATCCTTCTGCACTAGTTCTAGCCTCTGAACCATCTTTGAAGGCCTCTGTGGGCATTCTGTTGCTGCACCTGAGAGGTCACCAGTGCATAGTTGACTCTCCAAAACCAGTGGGTTAAGACTGAAACCAAATTAACAGAGTGACCCCCCCCCCATCCACAGGGGCTACATTTTGGACTTACTGTGGAAATGTGAAACTGCAGATACTAGTGAATCCTATGGAAACCAATGATTTCTGGTGAAAGTTGACCATAGAATTTTGCTGGAGGACCTAAAGATTCGTAGAGCGGACATTTCTCTAGACATTACTGGCATGGTCAACTTCTACTGGAAGCATACCATATAATCATGCAGAAGGACCTAGAAAATTCCTAGAAAGAACTTTTTTTTGATGGGGATAAGTGAAAGGACAGGTACAAGTCTGCAGATACAGTGGTCGTACTGTTCTTAAAACAACAAATAAAACAAAGAATATAAATACATAAATAACCATATTAAAAGCAGTGGTTTAAATTTGAAAAAGACAATCACAACATAATAATGCTGGTAAAAATACACCAGACACCACATTTAAAAAGCTTTTGGCAGTGGCCAGTTGACAGTCAGTAGCCTTGATAAATAAGATGTTCTTTGCCTGCTGATGGAAAGTGAACAGAGAGGAAGCCAACCTAGCCTCTCTTGGGAGGGAACTCCATAGCCTGGAGGTAATCACCAAAGTCTCCCATACTCTAACCAGCAGTAAATCTGTGCATTGGGGGAGCACTGATGTGTGACCATGTATTGGCTGGAAATTACCCCTGGGCCAGGGTGGTAGCTTTGGGCTGAGGTGTAAAATGTTGGGATAGAAACAAGATCTATAACTTGAGTCCTTATAGGGTTAATGGTGAGCTACTGAGATACAGATGATTTTTTGCAGTGTGTATTGCCCTAATCAGCTGTTGAGCCTTCATTAGGTTACCTTTAGTTTGTGATCTCTCTCTCTATCTCTCAGTCACTCTTTAGTCTTAGCCTCTTTTCTGTTGCATTATATTTTGTGTTGCTTTCTTCAAAGTAGTTTATTTTATTTGATGTATTTGCTATACCTTTTGTTTTTGACCTTTTCAATTCTATTGTTTCAACATAAAGGAGGCTCTGCATGAATGGGAGGAATCTGTAGAAGGAGCTTTTCTGTGGCTCAGCTGGAGGCTGGAGGACTTACTGTTTTTGCCCCCTCAATCAGGCTGCTTCACTTGAGGAACATGGAAGAATAATGCAGTTTGACACTGCTTAAGCTGCTATAGCTCCATCACAGGATGTTAGAAATTTGTAGTTTGGTGAGGCACCAGCACTGGAAGAGAAGGCTCAAGACCTTATAAAACTACAGCTACCAAGAATCCATAGGATGGCGCTACAGCACTCAAAGTGGTGTCAAACAGCATTATTTCTACAGTGTAGATGCACCCTTAACGGCTCTCGGATGTATATTAGACATGACACAGTAAAACCTCAGGCTTCCTTCATGTCCTGGTAACTTGTACTGGCTTCCCTTCCTGTTATCAGTCCTGGAGTCATCAACACAGTTCCCCAATAGCTGCAGAGGGTGTACAGGAGTAGAACTTGTCCTCCAACCTCCCATGCCATTGTGTGTCTGTGTATCCCCATATATATCTCCCCTAGATGAAAAAGAGTTGGTTATTTATTTGCAAACAGGTGCTACCCCTACCTGAGCTTCCTTTGTTGTTGCATGGAGACACTGAAAAGCATGGTGGATAAGACAGAATATTGAGCGGTGAGCATATCTCAAGGTTAAAGCATCAAGAAATACCCGTTTAAATCCTGGCATCTCCAATGACAGGATCTCATACCCTTCAACATTTCATTGATGCCTGACCAAACAAAATCAGGAGATATGCTCTTCAAGAACACACAAGCTAGAAAACGATGCAGCAGTTTGCCTTTGCCTGAGTCTACAGGGAAAGAGAAGCTTCTGCCCCATCCTCTCCTGCTTCTGAGTTAATTAATCATAGGTGACTTTCACAGTTGGAATTCCATTTATAGCAACTGAAGCAAGTTGTGGACAAAGTGGGAGAGGAGGAAGAAACTGAGGCGGGTTACAAACTGCCATTAAAGTACGGACTCAGTCCGTACTAGGGTTAGGAAGGTGCGGTGCTTCCACACACCCCTAACCCTAGTACGGACTGAGTCTGTACAAAATGGCAGCTCCCCTTCCACAAGGGGGCCGCCATGACGACATCACGACCGCGCCGTCTCTACACGGGGCGGTGCGGACGTGACGTCGTCAGTCTGTGCCAGGGCGCCTAGGGCGCTCCTTCCTGGTTTGCGGCAGCGCTTTGCTTCGCTGGGCGCAGCCTTCAGACAGCTGTGCCCAGCGAAGCAATGGAGAAAGGGGCCAAGCGGCCCCTTTCTCCTTCTCCCCGCCGCCGTGGGGTGTCCTTGGGGCTTGAAGCCCCAGGGACACCCCTTTTCATGCTGCGGGGAAGCGGCATTTTGCTGCTTCCCCGCAGCCTGAAAAGCGGCGGATCGGGGCCTCAGCGGCTGCCGTTCTGGCAGCTGAGGCCCCAATACACTGGGGAAAGGGGCGGGTGCAGCCCGCCCCAAACGGGCGGTCTATAATCCGCTTGAGATATTTTAAAAGCACCTGGAAAAGCGAGATGAATCAGGACTATCCCTATCAAACTGGAACAATATGTAATTATGGGATCTGAAGCTGCAGGGCTGGTAAAGATTTCTGCCTGAGTTCCTGGAATGCTACTTCATCAGCTTAATCAGCTGAATAGATAAGGTTAGACTTGATGGATGAGTGCTGTGAATTAGTTTCATGTGCTTTTGCCTTTCAGTGCATCTACTGTATTCAGTGACATTATAAAGGTGCAGCAAATACTCACATTACTGGCTCAACCCTTTCTCTAAAACAGGAATGGGAAGAATATTTCCAAGGTTTTCCAGTTCTGACTGTCAGATACTGTCTTGACATGTTGAGACAAGCTACTGAGAAATTACCAGCTTCCACAGTCAGTCAAGAAGATCTTCATTGTTGGCTGAGATTTCCACAATTTGCTCATAAATGTCTCTCTGTGTGCAAAACTACTGTCTTTTGCCTTTGTGAATCAAAGCGCACATGCACACACACAACAAACATTGACAGGAGAACAGAAAGGCATGGACAATGCTTAGATGTCTGTGCAACAAGATAATAAAAATCACCAGCAAAGTGAAAAAATAGTTTGGAGGTGAAAAAATTTTTTTTGAGCAGTGAACCTTTTTCTGCATAAACTCCAAAATACACAGAAAATCAGGTATGTGTGCAAAAGGGTTTTGCATTTTTTTAAAAAATATATATTTTTAAACCATGTTTTGGGGGCAATTTTCTTTTGCAAATAAGACTAGATTTAAAAAATTCTTTAAAAAAGTAGAAATCCTCTCATAATACTTACCCAGCAGGGAGAAAAATTGGAAACTATAATTCCGTGCATACATGAATAAGAAAAGTAAAAAATTCTCAACCTGACTCCAAATGTCCATCATCTCAGGGGAACCAATAGTTGATTATTGGTAACAGTAGTCTTTGGGTGGAATCCTGTTGGTGTCTATCACATGCTTGGGTTTCACTATGAAAGAGGATGATGCAGGAAGTTCTTCAAGGATGCAGAAGCACAGTGGCACATTATTGCTATTACAAACGTGCAAACACATTCAATCGTGTATTTCATGTGTGTATTGGATATCCATTCAGGTGTACAATACTGCCAGTCAGCATAAGTGTTGCAAAACACAATCACTAATTCTCCATGTGGACATTTATGCAATGTGGCCTCATTATAGGAACATGGACGTTCATCTTTTTAAAAAGCCTAATATGCTTTTACCGTAATCTGAAATGATGAGGCCCAGTTTTAATATCCCAGTTTTGCATTTCTTTATCCTATCAGACCTCATCCTTAAAACCAAACAACAGGAGTGCCTGCAAACAAATCAGCTTCTGTTTTCTCTTGCCTCTTTTTCAACTCCGTTTTTTGGTTACTGGCCCTCCACATTTGTGGCTTTGACTTTTGCAGATGTGATTAATATGTTTTTTCTAAGACTCTGTAGGTCCTGTAGCAGAACTATGCCAGACGTTAACTGGCAGTCCTGTAGCAGAACTCTGCTGGAGATCACGCTGGTGGACCTAGAGATTTCTAGAGATGAAAAACCCAAAACACTCCCCTAGTCATTTGTAGGTTCTCTAGTGTGATTTTATGGTCATTTTCCATTGGATGTTGACCATAGAGTTGCGCTGGGGAACCTAAAGATTCCTGGAAAGTTAAAAAAGGTGTTTGTTTTTTAAATGTAGTGTTTTTCACTTTCACAGGTGTTTTGTGCCCCTAACTACAGCAAATGTGGAGAGCCCCCTCCCCTGTGTTTGTGTATTTGTATCCTGCCCCATATTGCGGGATCTTATACAGGGTGACATACAATACATTTAACCAATCTGAAACATAACTTACTGGAAGAAATGATAATGGTCTGTAAAATGGACAGCAGTAGGAAAAGAGGAAGACTGCGCTACAGATAGATTGACTCAGCTGAGGAAGCCACAGCTGCCCTCAGTTTGCAAGAGTTGAGCTGGGTTGTTGATGACCAGGGCTTTTGGAAAGCTGTCAGTCATAGGGTCACCATACGTCTAAGTGAAAGAGACAGAGAAAGCTAAAGACTCCTCAGAATCCCAGAGGAAGGGGCTACAGCATTAAAGTGGTGTCAAGCTGCATTATTTCTGCACTGTAGATTCACCCAAAGTTGACTTAATGACTGTAACAATCTTTCTTCCTATATGATGAGGCAACAAACTTTTAAATCTCTGGCCTCAAATGTATAGTTGGTAGCGTGTTCAAAAACTCATCACTTAGGCCAAGCAGATTGACTTCAAATCAACAAAATAAGTTTATTGTATAAACAAAACAGAATAAAAGATTGTCGATAATAAACAGTGGTAAACTTGTTTCTCAATCAATCAATTGTAGAGGTTTCTAGCAACTCTTATTTCAGATGCCACCCTTTTCCCAATCTTTAGACCTTTCCTTTGGTCTAAAAGATCAAATTTACTCTCTTTTAACACCCTGTCCCCTCAGGGACTTCAAGACTATAGCCCTCCTCGGGACCAGTCTTTTCCCAACCTCACTCAACCAACCCCCTCCGACTTCTAACCCCCCTTCTCAACTGCCTCCGAATCTTTATAGCCCCAGCCAGCCTCTGATTGGTTTAGAATCTCTGGCTCCTGATTGGCTGACTCAAGTGAAAGAGACAGAGAAAGCTAAAGACTCCTCAGAATCCCAGAGGAAGGGGCTACAGCATTAAAGTGGTGTCGAGCTGCATTATTTCCGCACTGTAGATTCACCCAAAGTTGACTTGATGACACATGAGAAAAACAGTAAAAAAATAATTAAACACATTAAAAACATATCATGGTTTGGGTTTAGGTTACCTACAGGATTGCTTCCTCCCATATAAGCCATCCCATACACTAAGTTCCTCTGTCAGACATTTACTCCAGTCAGCCAGGACTAGGTTGGCAACAGTCAGCCAGAGGACTTTTACTTTGGCTGCCCCTATATGTGGAATGACCTGCCAGAAGAGATCCGACAGCTGAATACACTGCCTGAATTTAAAACAGCATTGAAGACTAATCTCTTCTGGCAGGCCTATCCAGATGATTTTTAAAACTGTAAATTTTAAATGATGACTTTTAAATGTAAATTGTGTTTATATATGTGTCTTGTTTGTTATTTTAAACTGATGTATGTTTTAACTAATGACGTGTTCTTGTGATGCATATTTGTTGGTCTGTTGCTGTTTCCTGCCTAGATCTATGGGAAGAGGCAGGTAAGAATAAATATTATGATTATATCAAAACAACCTGACAAATTAAAATGAGATCATTTAAACTCAGTTTAAATGGATCCATATAATTATAAAGCAGGCTCATGTGCAGAGTTAGATGAAATCGATTAAGCCTCCAAAACTTCAAAAGACATGCTTTTACTGAGACTGGAATAACACTAGGACTTACCTTCAACCGGTGCTCTGTGGGTTGTCACATCAGAAAAACTCATCTCATCAAATTTTAGGTGTGCATTTCCTAACAAATCACTATCATCTTGGTCAGAAGAAAACAAGGATGTTTTCTTTTCGAGAGTCTTTCCTAATGAGGCAGCCTCACTATGGACCTTGGAGTAAAACTGAGTGCATTTTGAAGGTTGTGATTCCTAACAAAGCTTGGAAAAGTTAACTTTTGGATTGCAGCTCCTAGGATCCACCAGCGAGAAGAGAGACACTGGCAAGTCATCATAGCAGCTGGTGAATATCTGAACCTCCTTCCCAAAGTAGGTGCAAACCCTTGTATAGTTTATTCAAATAATTCTGATTAAAACTTGAAGCACCACCACCCTTGATAAGGACGCCACTTGCCAAATGTGTCTGGCTGGTTTTTGGAGCTGAACTTTGCCAAGCACTGGGTTTTCAAATCAACATTTTCCAGAAGGATTTAGCTGGGAGATGAAAGAGGAAAGCATGGCTAGTAATGATCTTTGGATGTTCTGAAAGCATGATTCAAGGCCTGTAAATCACACTGAAAAAGGCAGAGGCATACTGCATTAATGTTCTCATTTGTTAGCTGTGAGAACACTTATGCAAAGGTTCAAAGTGTTCCACTCTTTGCACTTTTTTTTTTCTTTCTTTTTTTTTTTTTTTTTGGTAAATGGCACTTTAAAACTCCTTTGGGACAACCTCAAAGCAAGACTGGGGGCATATACTTGCATAGGCTTTTAAACAAACCCCTTCAAGAGATTCCAAGTGAGGATTCGAAACTGTGATCTTGTCACCAGAAGCAAAAGGTCTAATAATGTTGTTTCTGCCTTCAATTACCATGTTTAAACATCAAAGAAAATCACAATTATGGTAAAGCAACTTCTGCCTGTCTTTTCCAGGGTGCTTTAGATGAAAATTCAGTTTTCTTATTCTCTCCACCCACCACCCACCCCCAATAATAAAAAATAAAGCTAGTCATCTTTCTTTCATAGGATTCCTATTCTTAATTTTACTTTGCCAACTGCAATTGTATTAGGCTAGGGCCAGAAGATCACAGAGTGGTTGTTTCTACAGCCATGTCTGGGCTTCTCTGATAAGATAAAACAACAGTTGAAATGGGGATTATGTAATGGATCACTGTGAATGCAGTTTGGCTATCAATCACAGGAGGAAATAAATGAAATAGACGGGAGGGGTGAGTCTGATGAAACTAAAATGAAAGGGAAAAGCCCTTAATTCAACAATGATATTTTGAATTTCTGAGAAAAGTAAGATTTTGACAAATGGCCATTGGGAGCATAGTGTTTTCAGACACGGAGTCCTGGAATTTGTACAGATTTGTAATTCGTAGTGGCGGGGAGGGGGGGTAGGATTCTCCACTGGACACTTCTAGTACACTCATAATGTGTGTTAAAGAAAAATACAGTTAAAACATAGATAAATAATCATATTAAAAACACTGAAGGCAGTTAAAAGACAATAATAGTGGTACAAAGTACAGCATAAGCAAACAAAATGGATGTTTATTTTATCCTGGAACTCCTGTACTCCTTTTCTTTTCACCCACAATCTCAACTAGCAATATAGTTCTTCATGAAGTTTCTTCTCAAAGAAACAATGAGTAATTTTAGTAATAGTCTTCCCACTTCAAGAAGGTCTTCAAAAACCTTGCCGTTACCACAATTACTTGCAATTTGGGACTTGTTCTGTGCAAAATTCACATAATGTTGTTTTGCAACGAAAACAGCATTTTATGTGAAAACAATATTCCTGTATAGAAATATTATTTTCTGCACAGGAAATGCTGTTACTGCACAAAAAAGGCTATTTTCTATATAAATCACCCCCACATAAATTTTGTGCATGGTAAGTCCCTAATGGCAGCATTTTCTGGGCAGAAAAGAGTTTTTTTTCTACACACCAAATTTCTGCATAGGAATATTTTCTGTGAAGAACATGCTGTTCTCTGTGGATAAAGCATTATTTTCTCTACAAAATAACCGCACGCACATTTAGGACAGAATATGTCTGAAACTGAAGAGTCTTATCAGTCTGGGATTCTTCTCATCATGGTTTTTTGATGCTTCAAAAACATATTTTTTGACATTTTTTCAAATATTTTCAAATATTTTTTCCATCCCTAATCTCAGTCCTCCAGAATGTGTTGTTATTATTGCTGTTCTTGTTGTTATGCGCCTTCAAGATGACTCTGATTTGTGGCAATCTTATCTTAGGGTTTTGTTGGCAACATTTATTCAGAGGAGATTTGCCTTGGCCTTCTTGTAACTCTGAGAAAGAATAACTGGGTTTCCCTGTCTGAGTTTAGATTTGAACCCTGATCTCCTAAAGTCCTGTCCAACATCCAAACCATAGATTAGATCAATACTAGCCCAAACCTGCCACCACCCTGAGAAAATCTTTGGCACCAACAAACAGTCTTACTGATGGACCCAAGTGGAAATGTATAATCTTGGTTGTCATCATTACACTTCACAGTCCTTGATCATTGTGATCTATGCATACTCTAAATTGGGCTGTATTATTTAAAATAATGAGTTTGGCTGGAATGATACTCATACATGTCTGTGAATATTAGCAACCTACCTGTCTAGCTTGGTTTAGGCACAGAGTGGGTACTTACCCTTAAAGTATAATTCGATGGTCTGAAATGTCAGATATAATGAGAGGTGATATTAGCTCCCACAGTAGAAGAGATGCACCTCTCAGTGTCATGTTCAAGATTAGGATAGATAGATTGGAAGCTCAGTTTTTGAAAAGCCCCCCCCCCCCAAATAAAAGGTGAGCTGGGAATTGAAATATATAATAATAATAATGTTCTGCACTTAGGTGATTCATACTCTTGATATGTAACAAGCTACATGCTGTGCGCATTGAAAAATAAGTGATTAAAAATACTCCCCAAACATGATGCACAACAAAAACAAGCTGATGGTGATACACAGAAAAATGGAGGAATTGGGTTGTTTGGGAGGGATGAAACCTTTGTAAGATAAATTCTTGGAAGTGAGTGAGGAAATTGCTTTGGGAGAAATGGTTCTGCTTTCCAAGGGCAACATCAGCAATTGATTTCCTGGAGGGACAAATTGGTTACCATATTTATTCATCTGTTTACCCCTCAACAAGTCTGACAATCAGTACTGATATAAAGATGCTGAACAATCACTACAATGTTCTTCTCCACAAACACTCTTGGTTGCCCATATCTGCTAACCTTGGACCAAATGGGGATGATCCAGCAGGAATTGAATGGGAAAAGCGCAGATTTGTCAAAGAGATTATCTCACTCAGGAGCCATCATGAAATTTCCAAGATAGAGCAGTTTAAAAACCAGATAGATCAATAATGAGCTCAGGGTGTAGTGGTTTGAGCACTGGACTATGACTCTGGAGACCAGGATTTGAAACACTATTCAGCCTCTGGTTGATCTTGGGCAGGTCACAGTCTCTCAGCCTCAGAGGATGGCAATGGCAAACTCTCTGTGAAGAAATTTGCTGAGAAAATCCTGTGATAGCATCACCATTAGTCTGAAATGACTGGAAGGAAAACAACATCACTACCAGAGAAAACCAAGGTACTGGAGATTCCCTATAGGGATGCTGTAGAAGTTGCGCTAGTACATACGACAGAGCTGACCTACTGTGGCCCTCGAGGTTTTTGGACTACAGTTCCCCAAAGACAGCACCATTGGCGATCATTATGATTATTGCCATAGTTGCCCACCCTTACCCAAGAATTGATGGTTTTATAGAAAAGATTGCTCTACATGTCTCTTGGACATTCCTAGACTGATTCAAAGCATGCATGCGAGCTTGTCTCCACCTCCTGTTAAGTCAGATGGAAGAGACCCCACCGATCATAGAATCATAAAGCTGTAAGGAATCACAGGGATCATCTAGCAATACATAACTGAAGTGCTTCTGAAAGATGGCCATCCAACCTCTGTTTAAAGACCTCTATTGTAGGAGAGTCAATTACCTTCTGAGGGAGTCTATTCCACTGTCAAATTATTTCTTGTAATTTGAACCCATTAATGCAGCATTAAAAAAGAAAAGAAGAAGAAAATCAACAAAAAACAAACAAAAAACAAGCTCATTCCATCTTCTGAATGTCATCCTTTGTGTTACAGTGGACCCTTGTTATACACTGGAGTTTGGTTCCAAGATCCCCCATGGATAACAAAATCTGTGGATGCTCAAGTCTCATTAAATATAATGACATAGCAAAATGATATCCATTATAAAAAATGGAAAATTAAGGTTTAATATTTGAAATTTATACTTTTTTTGAACATTTTCAAACTGTGTATGAATGAATCTGTGTATAAAAAATCAGTGTATAAAAGGGGCCGACTGTATTTAAATATTGGTTATCATGCCATCTCTCAGTCTTGTTTTTCCTGTTCTAAGTATGGCTATTTTTGAGCTGTTCCTCATAAGCTCTTACCAATTTCATTAACCTCTTCTGGACATGTTCCAGCTTGTCAGTATCTTCCTTGATGTGTAGTGCTCAGAACTGGACACAGTATTTCTGGTGAGGTCTGACCAAAGCAAAATACAGTGCTACTATTACTTCTCTTGGTCTGAACATAATACTCCTGTTGATGTAAACCAGAATTACACTGGCTTTTTGGCTGCTGTATCTTACTGTGTTTAACTTGTGGTCTACTAAAGTTATCAAACCAGACATCACTCTCCCATATTCATTTCTCCCCCTGTCTAAATCTATCACTTTACATTTATCCCTATTGAAATTAATTTGAGGGGGGGGGGGTTGGCCTACATATCCAGCTAATCATTTTAAATCCTAGTCCTAACCTGGCATATTAGCTACCACTCCTAATTTGATATCATTTGCAAATTTGATAAACATCACCTCTATTCCCCAATCCATCATCTAAGTCATTGATAAAAATGCTGAACAACATCAGGTGCATGACAGAAGCTGGTGGTACCCCTGTTAGTCACATCACTACAGCTAAGAACTATTGGTGAGTGCACTGTTGAGTTTGATTGGTCAAGCCATGATGGATTCACCTAAAATTAGCACTGTCTAGCCCACTGTCTAGCTTCCATGCAAAATTTATGAGGGACCTTGTTCAAATCCTTACTGAGATGAAGATAGCATCCACAGTATTTCTCTGATCTATCAAACCTGTAAATTTATCAAAAAGATAGGTCAGATAATGTTTGCATAACTTGTTTAAGTGATTGGTGCCTAATTTCTGAACCTGACCTTTGACATGAATCCTTCATCATGGAAGATGGCTTCTCAGTGATTATGTAGGTCCAGAAATCCTGATGGGAACCATTAATGAAACATGGGACCTTACTGCACAGGCTCCAGGAACGGAATGAGCATGGTCCAAAAGGGGGCGTGAAAGGAACGGAGTGAGTGGGGGATGCATTTAACTGCACACAGGAAGCCCCTCACTCATTCTGTTCCCTTCCCTTCCCTTCCAAATCCATCCCAGAGAAGGCAATTTTTGAGAATTGTTCTGAACAGTTCTCAAAAATCACATCCTCTGAGATGGATTGGGAATGGAAGGGAAGGGAACAGAACAGAATGGTGACTTCTGTGTGCAGTAAAATGTGTCCACCCCCTTGTCCCCTTCTGTTCTGTTCTTGTCCCATTCCTGGAGCCCCTGTTCAGTATGGTCCATGGTCTCTATTACATTCTCATCAGGTGGTCTGCCATCTATGAAGATGGCTTTTCACTATTCCTTAAGTCATCAAGCAGTTTACATCACCATCTGTGCTGGAGTCTCTCATATAAAACCACTTGTCCTCTAGAGAGCATGGCTTATTGGGTCCACTGTTTAAGTGATGTTAGTTCTTCATATTTAGATGACAGATGGCTACAAAAGAGCACGGGTCTTGTTCAGGACTTGCAAGCTGAATTTGCATATCCATGGAAATTTTGCCCACTTATCTTTCAAAAGATACTATAGGCTTACAAGGCAAAGAAAAAAAAGGCATTTAAAGTGACTAGGAACTAGAGAACCAGAATAATACTCCACTGATGGGATCAACAAATGGACTGCTAATAGGGGGGCTAATAAAATATAAAGTCACTTAGTTTGGCTTCTCAAATATTAGGACAAACTGACAATTTTCACAGTGTCCCCAAGGACTGGGATTAAACTGGAATTTATTAACATATGAATGCACTGAAACCAAGCTGAGTGCTGGAGTAGCCAACTTGGCACATGCCATGATGTTTTAAGACCAAATAGATTGTGTTAGAGTTAATTAGGAAAGCAGGATTCAAAACAGAATAGCTAGTAGCCTAATGACTCTATTTATCATCTGTCTGTCTAACTGTCAAGCTGTCTTTTGGTGTAGTTTCATTTGGAGCACTACATATAAACCTGCTATCCAGCCCAGAGAAGATAGTATCCATTGCAGAAAACACAGAAAGTGTATAGACAAGAGGAAACAGGAGGATCAAACTGTTGGGTACCCTTATTTTATGAAGAAAGACTGGAGCCAGGTTGGGCAAAATGAAGTCCCAGGGCTAGCTCTGAACAACTTTTCTTCCAGGCCTCAATCCCTGAAGATTGACAACCAGCCATTTCCCATTTCTGGTCTTGCAAGGGTGGCCTGTGGGACACAGACAGCTCCAGGGTTGTTTTGTGGCCGACAACACTTTGGAGGGTCCTAAATGGCTCTAGAACATGGGTGAACATTGCCATGTTTTAGGTCCCCAGGGCTGCTTAGGTCCTAGGTAAGGGTTTAAGCAGGAAAAGCACTGGAAGTATGGGAGCAAAACAAGTCAATTGGGAAGTGTAATGGGACATAAGTAGCCCTATAGAAGGAATGGGGAAAGCGCCACCCATAAACTAGACATTGGTGAGGACTCGAAAGACAGCCTTTTGCATGGCTGCTCCCAGATTGTAGAACTCACTTCCAGGGGAGGTCAAGTCAGGTTTGGTTGCCCCCTCCAGTTCTCTTTTCTCTAGCAGCTGAAGAAATTCTTATTTAGGCAGGTTTTTGGTGTGTGAATTTTACTTATGTATTATGTATGTATGTGTGTAAATGGAGTGCTGTTTGAAATGCTTTAGTGGTGTTTTTTTTTTACTTTTTTAAAAAGTAACTATCCTGTGTTTTTAACTGTTATGCTTTAATATTAGTATTAAAGGATACAGACCTCAGACCCACTACAGTTCCTCATCCCTGGGATAAAGGATTATGGGCTCATAATTTGTGAAACAGAATTAAGCATTCAGTTTCTGGTTGTTGCTGTGTTGTTGGTGTTTTAAAAGAAAGTCACTATTATTATTTTTATTTGTGTACTTGTCACCTTTTAAAACATAACATAATTTAATAATTCTTAATTTTTTGTAACCCAGCCTAAATACCATTTGGGGAGAAAGGTGAGATCTAAATCCAATAAACAAACAAACTAAATTTAGCTGAGACATTGGGACATCCTTCTAAAACCCGGCCGGGACATTCCCAAAGGCTGAAAAATTGGAAATGTCCCAGCCAAACCAAGGATATGGCAACCCTGCCCTCACTCCCAGCTGATGATTAAAAAAGGCTGAATTTATCTGTCTGAAAACTCCTGGGAGTGTCAATTCACCTTTCAAATAATGTTTAAGGCTCCATTGCACTGTTTGTTTAAAAATACTCAAAACAGAAGTACATTTTTGTTGGCTTCCATAAAGCTTTGAATGCACTTTCATGGCACTGCGTGTGGGCCTCTTCGTGTGGTCCCTAGGTCAGCACATTGGTTCTCAAACCCACTGCAGCTCCCCATCCCTGGGCTAAAGGATTATGAACTCATAATTTGCAAAACAGAATTAAGTTTATTTAATTTCTGGTTGCTGCTGTGTTGTTGTTCTTTTAAAAGAAAGTTGCTGTTATTTTGTTTTTGTTTGTTTCCTGGCACCTTTTAAAATTGCTGCATTTCACTTTCACTTTTAACTTGGCTCTCTTACTAGTAAGTACAGAAATGTATTGCTCCTCGATCCCTAGTGGAGGGATGCATTTCCTGTAATTCTGGTCTCTTGACACCTTGGTCATCTTTTAGATCATGTCCCTTCCAAGGTCCCTGAGATGTCAACCCATGGAGCAATACACTATCCTCTAGAGCCTTTGTTTTCAGTTATATTACACCTCTTTCTGACTCATACACACAGCATGAAAGGTTTAATAACTGCTTCTACTTCAGAAAAAACAACTCTGTCCATGACTTACTTATGCCTACACTGAGCAATAAAAAAAAAAATCATTGACTTTGCTGACCACCTGTCCCTTGGGAACATCTTTCACCTTCTGAGGTTGATTTTCAGAACATTCACCTTCTGAAGCGTGCAATTTGCACAGCCCAGTTAGTAAACCTCCAAATGGTACCTTTCTTGGGTCACAGTCACATTACCACCCTTTTTTCTGTCCAGATTTATATATACAAAGAATAGAAATAAAGCTACACTTTCTGGATTTAGGTTGTGATATCTTCTGTGGTAAACTGTGTCAGGGTCTGTTTTAGAATTCAAAGATATAACTGTGTTAGTCTGTAGAATCAATATGTAGAGAGATTTTGTAGCATCTTTGAGACTAACTGAAAGCAAGATTTTGGCAGCGTGAGATTTGTAGATTTCAGTCTACTTCCTCTGATGTTTTTGCAATTTTTAAAAAATTTATCACTGAACTAGAAAAGAGAAGAAGGTCTTTCAGGTGAATCCTCCACACATGGGAAGCTTCAGGTGTGGAAAGAGGGCCCAAAGACCAAGGCAGGAATTCTCTTGGTGACTTATGCCAGCATAACACTCTCTTATGCTGGCATAATGCTCTCACACACTAGTGTAATGCCTTTGTATGATAGCATAACACCCTTATGCCAGTATAATGCTGCCTTATGGCAGGATAACACTCTTACATGAGCATAACACCCTGCTATACTATGCTAGCATTACTTTTTCTTACACTGAATTAATCTACTCTTGCTCTTAACTGCCTTTGAGTCAACCTTGACTCATGGTGACCCTGTGGATGCAAACCTGAACAAAGCAGTAGATGACTTGGGCTCTTGGTTTTCTCTCAGGCATCGGGTCACCATAAGTCAAAGTCAACTTGATGGCAAACAACAACAATAACAGAGTATAGCTCTATGCAATACTTGCCACAAACTTCAAACTCTCCAGAAGTTAATAATAAAGTTTGCTAGTTTGCTTTGTGACTAATTAATGAATTACCCTCATTGCAATAATTTATTCCATGTACACATCTTGAGTTTCTTTGGTACTGAATTGAAAATGTCAACAATATTTTTCTAACTGTTTCCATACAGGAGGCCCAGCAAGCTGCACAGTGAGTTCATTTCCAACTCAGCTTCTTCCCAGGGTGAAAAATGCCAAGAAAAAACTGGCAACCTACAACTATCAGGTTACTCTAGCTAACAAAATCCCAAAGGTTTTTAGCCCATTATCCATAGAACTGCTTGTTCATTAACTGTATTATATCTCACCATGTAATGAAAAGTGAGTCATTCTAGACATTTTGATTGTTACATTACTTTTCCCACCAAGTGACTTCTCTGGGATATCCATTATATATCTATCAATTATTAGTGGCTGAAGTGTGCATGGATATTTTTAACAGCTATGCAGAGAGAATAAATGGCTTTGCCTTGAAACTTTTAATGTCTTATATTCTCTTTGGAGATAAAGGTTTTGGGATCTATCACCAAAAAAAAAAAAAAAAAAAAAAAGGGGGGGGGGAGGACTTGTTCAGTGTGCTTCTTTTCACTTGAAAGGGAGATTTGAAGGAGCAGTCTAATGATTTCAGACCAAAGGTAGTTCTAATACAAAAAGTCACAGAGTTGGAACAGAATGAAAGAACCATCTAATGCAATCCATGCAGAAAAACACTGCTACAGCACTTTTGAAAGATGTCTATCTAACCTCTGTTCAAATCCTCCAATAAAAGTGAGTCCATCACCTTCCACAATCAAATAGCTCTGGCTGTCAGAGTGTCCTTCCTAATGTTTAGTGAGAATCTGTTTTCTTGTGATTTAAATCCATTTCTTCAGGTCCTATTCCCCCGGAGCATCAGAAAGCAAGTTCTATTCCTCATCTACATGACAGCTCTTCAGTCATTTAAGGATGGCTGTCATCTTTCCTTGCAGTCTTCTTCAGACACCCTCAGGTATTCCACAAAGGTTTTCAGAAACTTTAAAATTTCAATCACCTTCTTCAAAATACAGTCCAGCTTGTCAATATTCTTCTTACACTCTGATCCCAAAAACTGGACACAGAATTCCAGGTGAGGTCTATCCAAAACAGAACAGAGTGGTAGTGTTATATCCTTTCACCAGGACACTAGTTGTGTAGATGCAGACTGGAACTGCATTGGCTTTTTATTGGTTCATCACACTATTGATTTGTGTTTAATTTTGTACTCTACCAAGATCCCCAAATCCTTTTCACACATACCTCTGTCAATTCAAATCTCACTCACATTTGTGTGTTTAATGTTTCCTGTGCAAATATGATTCCTTACTCTTCTTATTGAAATTTTTATTACTTTTTGCTTATCTCTCCAGTTTGTTAAATTCATCTTGGACTGCATCTGTACTGTAGAAATAATTCAAGTTGACATCACTTTAACTACCATGGCTCAGTGCTATGAAATTCTGGGATTTGTAGTTTTGTGAGACATTTAGCCTTGTCTGTCAGGGCACTCTGGTGCCACAACAAGCTACAATTTCCAGAATTCCATAGCATTGGAGACATAGCAGTTAAAGTGATGTCAACCTGGATTAATTCTCAGTTGCAGATGTAGCCTTGGATAATGACTCTGTCAATGAGGGAATAGCTCCCCCCACCAATTTCGTGCTATCTATACATTTAATGTTAAGGAAAAAGCAACATGGGTTATACAGTAAGAGAAATAAAACTTGTATGTGAAGAGTCAGAGTGACTCAGCAGAAGCCAATTGAGAACCACACAGGTGTGAATAGTAATACAATTAACTAGTCCTAAATGCCAAGGACAAGAAGTGCATAGTAGATAATTGGACACACCTGACAATTGTTAAGTGGTCAAGGCTGAGATGATGAAATCATTAATTGTGGGATGAACAAGGAGAACCAATGGAAATGATGTACACGCCTACTGGGTGGAAACAGACAACAGTAGGTGGTACCATACTTTGACTATAATAATGACTATACATCCCAGTGCATTTCGTGGGTTGTAGTTGTGGATTGTAGTAGTGGATTGGAGAGTGAGGAGTTGAGTATTGTTTGGAGCTGTGTATATAGTAGAATAAAGTAGATCTTTTATATAAGACTACTGAGTTGTCTGGTGTCTTGGGTGAAGCTACAAGAACCAGCAGGACCCTGGTGAAGAAGGGTGAAGACTTCTGTGGAAGCAAGAGTGAGAAGGCTTGGAGAGTTTGTCGGGGTCTTCAGCCTGATCTCTGCAACTCTTGCAAAGATACAACAACTGGCCAAAACTGGTCAGCGTGGTGCACAACCAGGTGGTGAGTTCCAGGCCAGGTGAAGAGCCACAACTCCCATCATCCCTAACAAGTATGGTCTCTCTTCCATCATCCACGTAATTTATTAAGATGTTGAACAGCTAAAGAATCATGAGGCACAACTTATCTTTTTTCTTCAGGAGGAAAATGAACCATTGATGAGCATTCTTTAGTTCAGTCCATCAATCAGCTGCAAATCCACATAAAAGCAATATTATCTAGACCACATTTCACCAGTTTTGTGAGGATATCATGGAGGACCTTGTGCAAAGCCTCTTAGCTGGGAAGGTTGGGGTAGAGGTCACCAGCGGATGCCTTCCTTAGGATGAATGTTTTTGAGATACTTCTGTTCCAGCAGAGTGCTTCTGTTTCAAGACATAAGGTTCCCTCCCTGTACTAAAGGAAGGACTATAACACTCAGTATTCCTGCCTAGGTTAAGCACATCCAAGGCCCAGAGATTTCCACAAAACCTAAGAAGTAAGGACAGACCCAGTGATATCACAGAGGGCAGAACCTGGTAATCAGATGCAAAGAGCATGTCCTTCAGGTAATGCAAATATTAACAAATGAGATAAAGATGGGAGGGGAAGACATATTTGGACAGTTTAAAATAGATTCTCCAAAGCATACTGCTGCACTGGGGACCAATAGCCTGAATACCCTGAAGGCACCAGATCTTGTCTGATCTTAGAAACTAAGCAGGGCCAGGCCACTATGAAATATCAGGTACTGCAAGCTACATTTCAGAGGAAGGTAATGGTAAACTGCCTCTGATTATTCCTTGTCTTAAAAACTTCTAGGATATTCATGGGGTTGTCCTAAGTCAACAGGCAACTTAAAGGCAGACAGTGTCTTGTGCCAATGAGCAGCAAGTGTCCAAAGAGACAGATTATCCTAAAAGAATCAACTATAGGGAAATCCAAGTCATGTACAGAAAATCCAAGAAGATGAAGGAAGGTGCAGGGGCAATGTCTTAGCCAGTCCAGAAATCATCACTCAAAGCCAATAGTCCAGAGAACCAAAGGCAGAAAGGGATGAAAGAAGGATTAATGAAACTCTAGCAGTTCAAAATTCCAGGAAATATATGAATACATGCTGGGATTGATAGGTGGCTGCCACTAAGCATCAGATGTTTGATGGGTCAGTGTCTTCTACTCAACAGTCACTGCTGGCAGCAAAGCTTCTCATTCTTCCTTCACTAGACTTCAAAGGACAGTGTCTCTTCAGAATCTACCACAAACTTCTAAGGAAGGAGCTCCTCAGCTGCTTTGATCATGACCACCTCAGATTCTGTAAGGGAGACAGACACTTCTTACAATCCAAGTCCTCACCATCAGATTCTTCAGATTCAAGTGGGGTAGTAAAGTGGACCCTTGTTATACGCTGGGGTTTGGTTCCAAGATCACCCGTGTATAACAAAATCCGTGTATGCTCAAGTCCCATTAAATATAATGAGATAGCAAAATGGTGTCTCTTATAAAAAATGAAAAATCAAGGTTTGATATTTGAAATGTATACTTTTTTGGAACATTTTCAAACCATGTATGCTCGAATCCGTTTATAAAAAATCCGTGTATAAGAAGGGCCGACTATATACACACAGAGCACACAGTTTTGTCAGTGTGTCTTTCAGGCCAGTGCTCTTGCCCTGAGATTCCTCCCCCCAGCCTGTAACCAGGAGAAAAGGCACCAGAATTTGATCCTCTGGGCTAGGCCCTGAGGTGTGGCAACTCTATTCCCAAACTTTGCTGAGCATGCTGGGAGCAATGGCAATTGGGAGTGATGAGAGATGAAATCCAAAACATCTAAACGACATGAGTTTGGAGATGGCTGCTGAATGTTGGCTGTTGGTATCAAAAAAGATGGCCTTGCCATCTTAAGGGGATTGCTAGCTCGAGTCTTTCACAGAACCTTTTAACATTCATTAACCAAAGAAGAACATTCAGCCTACCACACACTGATTACTCTTCTTCGTTCTGGATTACACAAATACATGAGTTGGCTTGTGATGAATACCTTTAATTTTTCTGGCTTCAGAATTCCCCCAGAAATGAGATGTACAGTCATGAATCACCAGTTTTGTGCCAGTGAATGGTGCTTGCTATTGAATTCGACACAATTTTAACCCAAAATGTCAGGATAATCTCTATATACCTACAAACCCTCCTATTGATTGTTTGGTCAGGGAACAGAACAAATAATTATTTAAAAAACCAAGGACAGTGTCTGTTTACACACTGATGACAGGACATAAAATGCATAGGTAGAAGTTTTGAAATACAAAACGAACATTTTAAGAAGTTGAAATGGTGCCTTCCCTGAATTAGGTAGGCAATAAATTACACCTGTTATTCTTTTTTTTTTAATGCCAGCAATACATCTTTAATGCCACGCTGTATTTAAGTGTGAGTTAAGACTTCAGACTAAGTTAGAAAATGAGAATATCTAATTGATACCAAAAGTGGGGTCTCCAAAAGACAAAGGTGGAGAATACCATAAAATTATCTGCTGTCTTTCTGTGAATGTTTTACCTTGAAAGATCACTTGACAGAAAGTTGCAGGAGGGACAGAAGAATTAAAAGACATTGCCAGAAGCTGCCCTGCATTTTAAAAAAAAAATTGTTTGTTTTATTTTAAGCAGGAAGCATTTATAATATTTGTTGTTGTTGTTGTTGTTGTGTGCCTCCAAGTCATTTCCGACTTGTGGTGACCCTAAGGCAAACCTATCACAGGGTTTTCTTGGCATGTTTCTTCAGAGAAGAGTTGCCTTTGCCATTCCCTCCATCTGAGTGACTTGCCCAAGGTGGGTTTAATGGCCAAGCTGGAAATTGAACCTTGCTCTCCATAGTCATAGTCCAACATATTGTTACCCCAAATGGTACTTGGGGTCCCCACCAACAGTGATAGAATATTTTGGGAAGTTTATTAGCTCAGCAGGGAGCCTGCGAGATGCTTGGTAACCTTGAGGATACTTTTCATCTATTAGGAATCCACATTTAATGAAGGAAGACATTATTATTATTATTATTATTATTATTATTATTATTATTATT
>NC_056525.1:8797850-8806288 GCF_019175285.1 Sceloporus undulatus | reverse complement strand
TATATTTCCTACCTCTCCCTGCACATAGAGTTGGGATTACATCCAGTAAAATACATACAAGAATATAAGCCCAACACCTTGTGCTGCACCCAGAAGCTGATTGGCAGCCAGTGAAGAGATTTAAGAACAGGTTTTATGTGGTCAGACCCAGATGAACCAGTGACCAAAAACATACAGATCTCAAGTCAAGTGTGTCATTAGTGCCAAATCAAGTCTAAGTCAAGTCTTTGAAGTGACATGAGTCTGATTTAATTCCAAGTCAATTGACTTGAGTCTACATCAGTGCCTCTTTGCACCCCAATCTGCAACTGAATAGAACTCCTTTGCCTGATGTGGCTGCCAGCTGTTCAGGTGTGCTGGAGAGCATGTTGAGCCAGGAGTTATGCATACATTACTAAATAGTTGATGTAGAATATCAGCAGTAGTTTCACAAGGTATTTAGAATTCCTGGCTAGAGAATTCTAATAGTATTATTCAGAAGAGGACTCTAGAGAATTCTAAGTACCCCTTAAAACACAAATCTCAGGATTCCATAGGATGCAGCCATGGCAATTAAAGTGGTACTCAAAGGTCATATCTCACTTAAAGGTTTGTTGTTGTTGTTGTTGTTTGCCTTTACATCATTTCTGACTTATGGCAACCCTAAGGTGACACTATCAAGGGTGATTTTCTTGTTAAGTGTCATCCAAGGTTTTCTTTCTTTCTTTTTTTTTTACATTATCGTCTTCTGAGGCTGAGAGAATGTGATTTTCCCAAAGTCATCCAATGGGTTTCATGGCCCAAGCCTGAATTCTGAGATCCCAGTTCTTCTGATGTTCTAAAGTACACATAAATGGTGTCTTTTCAATACATTTGGGATACTATTTGAATTTAATATTTAATTAGATTTTAAAAACCACTATTGCCACTGCAGTAAAAACATTTCCAAGGTCTCTGCTTACCCAATAGCTCTAGGAGCTCTTTATCTTCTTGTAGCTTTTGCTCAAGGACACATTTATGCTCTGTTAGAAGAAATGCATTTCAAATGTTAATTTTCTGTGCAAGGTATATGCAGAATTAGCAAATTGTGCTTAAAATGAAACTCCAGTGAAAATATTCCATTTATTTAATACTTCAGTAAGTTCAAACACTCCCCATGTTTTGTCTCAATAATGCTGACAACAGCCTGAGTTATTTCCATTTTATAGATGGGGGAAATGAACAAAGAGGAGGACTGAGATGGAGAGAGAGATAACCATTATTACTACCTTAAGTATCTTGAAAATCTAATTAGAAAGTAACTGCTCCACACATTTCTGAAATCAGAAGAAAATGTTAGTTCAGGGTGTCAGTCCAACTGACCAGTGAGTGTCCTGTGGTATTCCTAAGCAAGAGATGCCCTTTTGGTAAATGCATATACGCTGCTTAGACTCATTAATTGTTATTTTACATGTTACTTTCTATAAGTTTAGGTACAGCATATATTTATGGCAATTTTCTGTCTGTTAGGTTTTCTTCCTGCAACATGCTAACCAGCAGCCATTTTCTCTTTTCTCTCTCTTTCTCTTTCTCTTCCATTAGACTATATATTTGATTATGAACAAGTAATTTGCAATCAAAGCTACTTTTATACGTTTTAAACAAAAGAATGACCCATTTTTGTTTCTCTGCTAGAATGTGCAGGTGAGGCTGTGGGTCTGGTTGTTATTCATCTTCTGCCTTGCCAATTCATTGTTCTGCTTGAGAGGCCCATTGCTATCTCACACATTTCCCAACAGGTAGGATGGCAAACTGTCCATGCTTGAGAGAGGAGAATCTTTCATTTGCAGGGCCATCAGAAATAGCTCCAAGTCTAGTTTAAAGACTAGAAAGGAGAGGGACTTTGAAGCTGTCCTTTAGCATTTAGCAATTAGACGGCAAACTGAGCAAACAAACCTGGGCTGGAATCCTGTTGGTATCATGCACATCTGTAAGGTCATTTACATATGTGGCTGCATTTTTAGTAGTTGTGCAATTTAGTAGTTAGTTCACAGTTGCATAAGTGGATTTGCTCATGTGTAACCATTTCACACACTACTATGTATACTTGGATGGAGCCTAAGTATATATCAGTGCCGTCAACATACAAGTGCATTCACTGGGATTGCAAAAACAGCCATTGCACGTTCCCCATTAAATAATGAGACAATAAGCACATCACAGACTGTGGAACTCTCTTCCACAAGAAGTCTATTTGTCCCTGTTTTCTTTCCACCAGTTGATGAAGACATGTGTGTATGCCGTGATTTGCTGCATTTTCTTTAAAAAATTGCTAGAAATTATATTTTACATGTTTTAGTGGTTTTAACTATTTTAATCATTTTTTTGAAAAAAATGTTTAATTCTGTTTTCAACTTTTGTAAACTAATGCTTTGGCTTAATCTTTTTAAAATTAAGTTAAGTCATCTTGAATCCGATCTTGAAAGAAAGGTAGGATATAAATCCAATAAATAATCATACATAATTGAAGACTCATTTTTACTTACGACTTATTCCTTCTACGATTCCCCAGTACAAGCCACTGAAGCCTGGACATCGTGCCAGAACCTGTTCACCAACTGTGTACAGGTGGAAAGGCTTCCGTGGTTCCTTGATGTTTTCAATGTTGATAACACGGCTCCCATCTGGCCAGCTGATGAGGACATAAAGTTTGGCAGCCATTGTCAGATGGGATGCTTAAGGCGAAAAACAAAAAGGAAAAGATAGGGAAGATTAGGAGAAACAGTTAAGTGATTCCTTTCCTGATTTGGCAAAAGAGGGTTTTAACATGGGCTGGAATTCCACTAGTGTCTCAACCATGCATCAATTTTTTGTCTGATTTGGAAGCTCCACAAACCATCCAAGGTTGCAGAAGTGGATTTGCAAATATTATGCTGCTGTTCATTCAGTGCATGTATGAATGTGCATTCTGCATTAGGTTATGCATCTGGTGTCCTAGTTCAGTTGTGAAATGTTGCCATTTACCGTAATACAGGATTTGCATAGCACGATCAGTACATAACTGCATGCTGCAGCAATGGCAATTAAAGTGGTATCAAAGTACTAAGATTGTGTAGTATGAGAGTTCTGCCTAATGACGGGACCAGCTTTGCCTAGATCCCATTGTGACCATGGTACCAGTGATGGTGGCAATCAGACGCCTCCCATACTATTACCTAGACATGATAACTATGCTGGCAACATCTACCACCTTTCTTTCTTTCTTTCTTTCTTTCTTTCTTTCTTTCTTTCTTTCTTTCTTTCATCTTTGGGTCCTTGCAGCTGTACAAGATCAGGGACTTCATGGCAGGGACTCTGAGAAAGAATTAAAGCTTATGCAACATCACTAAAACAGCTGTGCATTCAGCAAATCCATTTCAGCTTCACTTCAGCACTTGAATACAGTATGTTCATTGTACCTGCTGAGAGTTTTATAGGAGTGTCACATATACTGTATCTTATTTTGTTGTAAACCGCCATGATCATAGGAACGGCGGTATATAAATAAAATTTCATTTCATTTCATTTCATATTTCCATTGATCTTTGGATGCTATGTTGAAGTAGGAATTTCACTGTGAAATGAACAAATTTATATAATGTGGTCTATGCCTCCACTGACACATCTTTGCACAATAATAATAATAATGGAATGAAGTAGGAGAAACATGCCACAGGAAAATGACCTTTATGGAACGGAAATTCCATTGTGATATGAAATGGCTTCTTATTTCATTCAAACTCTGTTCTCTCAGTGTCCCAATCCATCACTCAAACCACTATACCATCCTGGCTCTCTCCTTGCGATTAGGGTCTAGATTTTAATATACCCCCAGGCAGGAGGTGGATAAGATTCTAGAAGTTATTTGGAATGGTGTAGTAGCTTGAGTGTAGTGGTTGGAATGGTGTAGTGGCTATGACTCTGGGAAGCAGGGTTCAATTCCTAGCTCAGCCATGAAACCCACTGGGTGACCTTGAGCAAGTCACATGCTCTCAGCCTCAGGGGAAATTAATGGCAAACCTCCTCTGAACAAATCTTGCCAAGATGACCCCACACAGCACAGTACACAGTCCTCAAATCCATGGCTGGAGCTAAAAAAAAAATAGACTTATGTACAACATTGCTTCTTCTAGGTATTGCCTGTCTTTGTAAGAATGGTGTTCCAGAACATACAAAGAAATAAACAGATGTGTATACCAGGTGTTTTGATCATGGACCACTACCTCCTTATAGCAGCTGTTGATGGTCTAGGGAAAGAAAGACCCCAGTGATGGTTACCAAGCAACCACATCCTGCAGCATTTCTTTGGTTAGTTTCACAAATATGCCCAAGAAGTTTCTAACTGTGTGTGGTAAGAGTTGATATGGGTTGTCCAGCTGAGGCCTGCTAACCATCCACTGTCCATCGTAGCACTGAGCATCTAGTAGCCATAGGCAAAGACAGACCTAAGACCCATATATTCTTCTGCATGAAATGGACTTGCAAGTTGTCTTTTTTTCATAGTCTCTATGATGCTATGCATGCTAAAGAATCCCCTTGATAAATTTAGGTAACATTACTGAGACCGTCCAGCCATACTCAGAGGTTTGTAGAACTGATACTGGGAGGAGGGACCAAGTTTTGACCCCAGCATTGTATCACACATATATAAGTTTCCCTTTCAGGGAGTTCCTTTCAATACATCTATGAAAGTTTTAGAGCCAACACAGAGCTGGCCGCGCTGGCTAGGAATTCTGGGACTCATAGGTGAAAATGTAAATTTTACAGGCTTTGAACTAGCAGAGTCCAACCCACTCTCCACATGTAATACCTAACAGCCATATAATGTGAAGTAGAAGATAAGTAGAAGATACATTCTTTATAGAGTTTCTTTTTCTCCTAGTCCTTTAGATGTTTCTGGCCAGACATCTGACGATAGGTCTATTAATTGCTATTGGCCACAACAGTAAAATGTAGCCTCCATGTTAAGAGGCAGTGTACCACTGAAGATCAATTGCTACAACAAAAAAAGAAACTAAGAAGAACTATTGACTTCAGAGTTTGCTTGTGGGTTTCCTTAAAACCTCTTAATTGGACTTTTTAAAAAATTTTGTTAAAGAGGATTCTGTAGTAGATGAGCCATTGGTCCAGCCCAGGACAGCTCCTATGCAGAGCTTGGAAACGTTACCTTGTAGGACTACAAGCCATCACTGCAGATCTTGGAAACAAGCCTATGCAGATCTTGGAAATATTACCTTATAAGACTACGAGCCATCATTGCCATCAACCATGTCACAGCTCATGTCAAAAAGATTTTTTTTCTAGGCTATGCTATTATATGATTTATTCTCCAAATGTGCCTTTCTATTTTACTTTCAGATAATTTTAGAGGCAATTTAAGGAGATAGCAATCCTACATTGGTAGGCAAGTTGCAGGCACACACAAACACACACATGCACACACACATACAAAACAACCCACTTTATCAAAGGATGTACTTTATGAAAGTCATCTTTTCCCTTCCTAGGATTGGTTTGCCCAAGGTGAAAGCTTCACGTTTCACTTTGGGCAAAAATCCAGAGCCATCCTACCAGCTATCTTACCGATTATCTTACCAACCCAACAACAAGGCAGCACAATAGGATATATGATTGTTCAGCCATGAGAGACTCTAACAGCTCCCCTCTGTACCCAGCATTTGAAACTGAGAGGAAGCCTCTAGGGACAAAAGTATGAGTCTTTATGGGCTTACATATCCCTCATGTCAGGGACGTAAATCACTGTTTCTAGCTGGAGAGAACAGCTCTTAGAGAAACACTCCCTGATAACAGCAGGTGGTCTTCACTTCTAATCCTACTCTGCTTTCTTCCTCTTCCCTTCCAATTTTTAGTTTCAGAGTAACAGAGAGACAACTAAATCATGCATCTTATACAGAGAGGAGTATGGGAGAAGAAGGGGGGAAAGATTAAAGTCTTGTAGGTAACAGAAAAGTAAGGAGTCATACAAAGTCCTTGCCTGCTTCACTTCGGAGTCTTCTTACAAAATGTCTTCTGTCTGTTCACCATTCAGTTGTTGGTTGTAGGAGAAGGGAACTGTCTTGTGTTTCTCTTGCTGTCTTTCTTCAACATCACAGATCCATGATGGCCTTCTTTTTCTTTGGAACAAAACCAGACACACACACGTTCATATCCTGATGTACTGTATTTTTTTTAACCCACATTAACTTTTCTTACCAATAACCCCCCCTCCTCCCCCCCAAAAAACTCACAAGACAAATGAATGCTTGGCTTTCGGAAACTACCCTGAGAATACTGTGTCAATAGCACTCCTTTACAGAAAAGGACAACAGAAAAATAAACACAGGCAAGCTTTAAGAAAAAAAGAAGAGCGGGGGTAGGAAAGATTATTTTTATTTAAAAAATCTTGGTTGAGAAGGGGGCCTTCTCTCTCCCACCCCTTTCCCTCCTCTTTTTTCCTAGAGCATGAATAAACCTTGCATTTCCATGAATAATTCATGAATTATTCATAGGGGAGAAATGCATGATTAATTCAGGTTCATGAATTATTCAGGAATAATTCTCGAACATTCGTGGTTAATTCATGTTTGCAGAGAGAAAGGGTGAGTCAGGCTGCTGGCTCCTTCCTTTCAGAAAGGAAAAGGGAGAGAGAGGTGGGGTGCCCCACAGAAAAAGGTTTGCAACTGTTTGCAACTGTTGTCCAGAAGTAGCCCGTAGAACCTTTCGAAATGACCAAATTGGAAAGGTGGTTGTTTTAAAGTTCGCTACACTTTTCTGGATCTCAAAGGTAGAAAAATCTCACAGGTAAAATATGGGGGAGGGAGGAGAAGCTTGAACAATATAGACTGATATCCTCTTGGTGACAGATGCATGCATAAATCATGCTACCCATTGGGTCAAATTATTCACCATATCACAACAAACACATTCTACTGACAGCAGTGGAAGTGGACTTGGACATACAACAGTGTTGCATGTTGTGGCTGTGCATTTCACCTTGTGCATTGCACAATGGCACCCAGTCATTGTCATGTGTTGTACAATTTTGCTATTTTGCCTGGGCGTTGCATAACACTGCCTTAGCTTATCTCCACATGCAGATTACACTGCACTGAGCGGATGCTGGATTGTAGCCACAGAGTGAGTCAGATGGCTAGGAAGGGACACATTTTTAAAGCAGAGCAGCAGCCCTGCCACATGCAGGGGAACTTTCACCTTTTGCAGATGGTAGCCTCCATAGTGATCAATTTGTAAGGCCAATGAGCAATAGCATTTACATTGCTATGCCACTTATCAGTGAACTCAGCACTCTCTAAGTAGTTTACTATCTGTAAGCCAATTGCCAACAAGCTGGGTTCTCATTTTACCAACCTATGAAAGAATGAAAGGCTGAGTCAACCTTGGAGCCCTGGGATCAAACTCACAACCTTGTGGCATTTAACCACGGTGCCACCAGGGCTCCTTAATGAGAATTTTAGTTGAGTCTAACAAGGCTATTGAAGTGATAGCTTCTGTAAAATCTGGACTAAATCACAACATTTTTACCAGCCGGCTAGCATGAAAGCCAACATCTAAGTGTTGGTTATCACCTTTAAAGCCCTACATGGCTTGGGCCCAACCTATCTAAGGGATCACCTGCTTCCATATAATCCGCCCCATACACTCAGGTCCTCTGGGAGGAATTTATTACAGCCCTTAAAGACCAGGTTGACGGCGACCTCCCAGAGGACATTTTCTGCAGCCGCTCCCAACTTGATCCGTCAAATTACCAATCTAGAGAGCTTTAAAAAGGCCATTAAGATGGATCTCTTCCAGCAAGCCTTCCCAAAATAAAATGCTCGGCCACAAATAAGACTTCCCATCCAGTGAACTCTGCCCATGATGATTTTTATTTAGCTTTGTCGGTTTTAATATGTAGTTTTTAATCATACATTGTTTAATCTTGTTTTAAGGGGGGGCATTATGTATATATGGATGTATTTTAACCTGTTGTATGCCACTTTGATTGCCTGGCAAAAAACGGGATAGAAATTTAAAAATTATTATTTTATTATTATTAATTTATCTACTAACTGATTTTGGGGGTTGGATGAAGGGGGGGATTTTTTGGCAAAATGCTTCCTTTTCCCATCTCCTGCAAACCTGGTGTTCACACTCCTGCTGAGTATTTACAGATTCCTTGGCATTACTCTCTCTTATTCTCATGGCATTTTCTTGCCAAGTTTCTTCAGAGGGGAGGTTTGCCATCGCCATCATCTGAGGCTGTGAGAGTGTGACTTGCTCAAAGTAACCCAATGAGTTTTCATGGCTGAGCTGGGATTCAAACCCTTGTCCCCATAGTCCAACGCTCAAACCACTACACCTAACAGGCTCTCAGAAGAGCTCCAGACTACAAAATCAGATTTCAAATTAAACCTGTCAGCATCCAGAATTCAAAATGACCT
>NC_056525.1:8795660-8797750 GCF_019175285.1 Sceloporus undulatus | reverse complement strand
GCTTAAAGCCAGCATGGTGCATTGGTTTGAGCATTGAACTATGACTGGAGCTCAGAGTTTGATTCCCTGCTTGGCCATGGAAACCCACTATGTAATCTTTAGTGAGTCACACACTCTCAGCCCCAGAAAACCCCGTGATAGGTTTGCATTAGGGTTACTGTAAATCAGAAATCACTTGAAGTAACGACAACAACAACATACCTGGGCCATTAAAACCAATCAATTGTTCACAGATATACTGAGCAATAACAAAATTAAAGAATGCTTTATAATTTAGATGAAGCTTGGAAAGGTTACTTTCTTAGACAATAATTCCCAGAATCCCCCAGCCAACATGATTGTATGAGGGGTTTTTTAAAATCCAAGCTGCAATTGGAATGGAGTACTATTTCAGCAATACAGTTTATCTTTGCATGAATTTCTTTATGGATTTTGTTTGTCTCAAAAATTGCACCCTGAAATATAATCAGACGATCAATATTTGATTTCTTTTAAGTGCCGTAAGGCACAGTTCGCGTTTGTATAGTTTTGTTCCCTGGGGCTCTATTACCTGGTTGTACCGATTCGTTTCTGACACAGTTCTACAAGATCATCTGACTTCTTCCTTGTTACTATGGTAGTGCAATCTTTAGAAACAAAACAAAATAAGGAAGGATTAGTTAGCATTCACATGCAATGAAGCACCCTTATTGTTTCCAGTGGAAGGACAATTTCATGATAGAAGTCCCACAGATTCATCACACTAAAAGGATATGAAAATCCCTGTTTGATCAGACCCAAGTGTAAGCTAGCATCATTTTCCCCACAGTAGCCAATCATAAACCAGGGATCTCCTATTTATAAATTTTGGAAGCCTCTTCTTTCTCAACCGATAGATCCACAAATCAAAATTCATCATAAAAATGGTAGTTCTGGAAGGACCTTCAGTGTAAAAAAGAGATCTTGTAAAATTAATTGATGGATATTTAATTAAACATGAGACATTAAGCCCATGCAGTTTGTCATCTGAAATGCTACCTGTTGTAGCAGCTCTTCTAAGAAACAAGTAACAGACAGTAACCTCACTCTCCACCCTGCAGATTTCTTGCCTTTGACTAGCATTGTGTATTGCAGGTATGGATGTGTAATCTGAAAGTATGGCTCTGTATTCACTACATGGTTAGTGACCACTCCATGGTTAGGGAGCACTGGTGGCACAGTGGTTAAATGTCAGTACTGCAACCACAAGGTTGTGAATTTGATCCCAGGGCTTGAAGCTAACTCCATCCTCAATATGACATCCCTTCAAATATTTAAACAGGGTCATCATTAATGTTTCCATCCTTCTCCCTCCAAGCAGTGAAAGAGACTGTGACAATCAGGAGGACTCTTGTTACAATTGCTTGTAGCCTCACTCACTGACAGTAAGGAATGGAAACGTAATTCCCCTACACTCTGAACAGACTGGTGCAGCTGCTGCCTAGTCAGGTAGGTTTTTGGGAGGGTTAGTCCACAACATGTTACTTGAGCCCGAAACAGACAGGCCAAATGATGCTGTTCCCTGCCATGTTCAGGACATCACATTTAGATGATGCATGCCCCAAATGCAGCAGGAAACCATGTCAGATCCACGTCATTGGACAGGAACTGGGCCAAAATGAGCAGTAAAACCACTCCTTTTTGGGGTCTGGTTCAGGACCGCGGAAGCAGCCCAGATTGGGGCCAGGCATGTGCAGTCGCCATGGCCCTGGCGCAAATCATGCTGGCCCCAATGTGGTCCTTTTGGCCCATCTGTTTTGGGCCTAGGTTACATATTAATAACCAAGTAGGCAATGTAGAACATGGGATCTTATCTTTAGTACAGAGGAAAGGAATTTATTAAAAAACTGGTTGATGAGGGGTAATTTATTCATTATATACACACACACACACACACACAGGAGTATGTGTGTGTGTGTATGCACACACAGGTTGAATCTCCGTTATCCAGAATTCTGAAATCCAAAATATTCCAAAAAGTAATGTTTTTCTATGGGATAGAATCATAGAATCATAGAATCATAGAATCATAGAGTTGGAAGAGACCACTAGGGCCATCCAGTCCAACCCCC
>NC_056525.1:8778847-8795560 GCF_019175285.1 Sceloporus undulatus | reverse complement strand
CTTGTTTTTCTTTTATTATGTGCCTTCTAGTTCTGTGACTTATGACAATCCTGCCATCAGTTTTTTTCAGAGGATGGCTGAATTGGCCTTCCTCTTAAGCTGATAGTGTGTGACTTGCCCTAGATCGCCCATTCAGCTTCCATGGCTGAACAGTGATTTCAACCCTGGTTTCCTGGAGTTCTGGTCCAAAATTCAGACCACTACACCATGCTGGCTCTTGGTGTTTTACACACATGTAAATTCTCTTACACATATGGTCATACTTTTTTGGTTATTGTTGTAATTCACTGGAAGAGGAGAGAAAACATGTGAGTAATTAAAAGTCCAGAGTTCAAGAAGCCAAGGAAGCAGCCAGCAGTCAGAAAAATCAAGATAGCCAGAGCAACATGTAAAAAGATCATAGAATCATAGAATCATAACTAATAGAATTGGAAGAGACCACATGGGTCATCCAGTCCAACGCCCTGCCATGCAGGAACTCTCAATCAAAGCATACCCGACAGATGGCTATCCAGCCTCTGCTTAAAGACCTCCAAGGAGGGAGACTCCACTACTCCCCGAAGAAGGAGTGTGTTCCACTGTCAACAGTCATTACTATCAGGACGTTCCTCCTAATGTTGAGGTGGAATCTCTAGTTCCAAAGGTTCAGAAAGCAGGGCAGAGTCTCCAAGCTGACTTCTCACATAGTGGATGAATGACATTACTTCCCGCAGCTGACAAATGTTTTCTCCCTGCCTTACCTAGGCAAGCTGATTGTTCAGTAAGAATGGATGAGGAAGCATCACCTGAGCTGCAGGTGTACCAAACTGCTCCCTAGACACTCTTGTATTTCTGCCACCCCAGAGGGAGACATGACAGTTCTGATGTAACATCTGTATTTCGTTCACATCCAGTAAGCAACGTTCCACAAGTGCAACCATTGCACATGCAGTCACGCATGCGTGGATGATGGGTAACTACTCATGACAAGGAGCAACATTTAAATACTTGAAGGGATGTCATATTGAGGAGGGAGCAACCTTGTTTGCTGCTGCTCCAGAGACTTGAACATGGAACAATGGATGCAAGCTACAGAAAAAGAGATTCCACCTCAACATTAGGAGGAACTACCTGACAGTAAGGGCTGTTCGACAGTGGAACACACTTCCTAGGAGTGTAGTACAGTCTCCTTCCTTGGAGGTCTTTAAGCAGAGGCAGATGGCCATCTGTCAGGGATGCTTTGATTGAGAGTTCCTGGATGGCAGAATGGGGTTGGACTGGATGGCCCTTGCAGTCTCTTCCAACTCTATGATTCTATGACTCTCTTCAGTGTGCCACTTGGTTCACTGGGACTTCAGAAACAGCTAGAATATTCACAGGTACACAATAAGCCACACAATACACTTTAGGATGTGAGTGTAGATTCACAGCATACAAGCACCACATAGCAACTTGGGTTTTGATTTTTTTTGCTGGATTTTTTGTGCTACTGATGACAGTGAGAGAAGCTGTGGAATAATCTACAAAGGGACATTCTGTATAGCTCAGTGTGGCTTCTACTATTTTAGTACCAAGTGGGGACTGAATATTTGAAAAATATATTCAGATATTGGAGTATCAAGCATGAACACTGTAAGCAATATCCTCTGGAAAGCAAATATAATTGCAGCCCATCCCCCGCAAAATGTGCTATTGTCATGCAAAGACACTGCAGTAACAATTCAAAGACTCAAAAGTAACGTTTTGAGATATTTCAAAATTAATACTTTATATGGAGTTATGTTATATTAAAAAGTCTGAAGATCTACATGGAATATACTTAGGCACAAAGGGTGGAAATTGGTTAGAAACATAGGAGAGTATGTGGCCTTATACTCCAGCTAGCCCAGCCTTGTGTAATACAGAGCTTAGGAAAGTTAATTTTATGACTCCCAAAATCATTCTGGAGAATTCTGGCAATTTTAGCTCAAAAAGGAACCTTACTGTTGCTCTAGGGACAAAGGCCTGAAACAGTTGGGCAGACAGAAGTAGCTTTTAGCCACTACGGGGGCACCGGGACCACCCAGAACCTGCCCTGGGACCACCCTGTGGCCACCTAAGGTGGCCCAAATCTGACCTTAAAAGGAGTGGATCTTTTCTGTTCCTATTTAGGGCCATGGCAGGAGATGCCCTTGGGGTCACAGCATGTGTTCACCATGGCCCTGGGGCGATCAGGCTGGGAGTGGCTTCTGACCACTCCTTCCTGCCGATCTGCTTTGCCCCTAAAACAAGGAGCAACATATGCAAACTGCAGGAGAAGAGATTCTACTTAAACATTAGGGAAAATGTCCTGATGGTAAGACACTGCCTCAGAGTCTGGCAGAATCTCCTCCTTTGGGGTTTTTTTTTTTTTTAAACAAAGGCTGAATAGCAATCTATCAGGGTTGCTTTGATTCTGTGTTCCTGCATGGCAGAATGAGATTGGTCTGGAGGGCCCTTGTGGTCCCTTCCAACTCTTTCATTCTATAATTCTATTACAGTCGGCCCTTCTTATACACGGATTTTTTTATACATGGATTCAAGCATACACGGTTTGAAAATGTTCCAAAAAAGTATAAATTTACCTTGATTTTCCATTTTTTATAAGGGACACCATTGTGCTATGTCATTATATTTAATGAGACTTGAGCATACATGGATTTTGTTATACACGGGGGATCTTGGAACCAAACCCCAGCGTATAACAAGGGTCCACTGTATTATGTTTGCTTTGGATTTCAATCTGAACTTTAAAGAAGCTGGCCAAGTTGCTGAAGCAATTATGCTGATAGGATTCAACACTTTTAATGTTCAAACTAAAACACAAAGTGGATTCATTGCCCAGCTGACATGAAAGTTACTGTGTACTTCCATTTCACTTGGCTCAAAGGGAGAGCTTTAGAAATATTTAAATTCTATCTTGTATTTTTCTAAGGACCTTAACATTTGGGGAAAATTGGGGGTTTAAACAGTGATTATCCCATGCAAAATGTGATATCACAATTACGATTTTCACATACATTGCTATTACACAAGCAAGAAACAAGCATTAGACATCAACAAATCATTTTGGGGATTTCCCTGTGAATGATTTGTTCTTTACTGCCTGTTTATTGCCTGATTATTGCCTGTTTAATAGTGATGTTGTGTGAAAATATTAATTGCAGTATCGTGTTTTGCATGGGATAATTGCTGTTTAAACTCCCAATTTCCCCTGATTTTCCCTGTGTGATAAGATCCTAAGGAAAGAAGATGAAGCCCTTTCTACTGTCTCTGGCTTTTAGCAGAGTTTGGACTTTATTGTTATTGGCAGAATGCACTGCCTGGACAGATACTCTACTTCAGATATTATTTTGCATCTCTATGCCTAAGAAAATTGAACATGATGTTGCACAGGCAAAAACGGTATAATCCTCTTGAGGATAATAAATTAAAATCCAGACCGGCTTGTTCCCTAGCTGTGATGAGTCAAAGGGCACCAATTCCCTGGAAATTGATGGTTTGGAAAGCCATTGAAAGGGAAAGGTAATTTGGCCATGAGGATGCCATCTGGCTTTAATTGCATTTCCAGCATCTTGGAAGAATATAATGGGATTTTGATTAGACATGCCTGAAAACCTAATAGCAATTTTCATGCTTGCAAGGCAAGCAGCTGTACTGTTGAATGGATTTCTAGCTAGAACCTCTTTCAGTTCTGTATTGTCATGCATTGGTCATGAGGTCTAAGCACTGAAATATTTTAAAGCCAGACACTTTCTCATAAACATTCCTCTGGAAAATACTACAGTTTTGCCACTGGAACTGCCTTGGAATGTCTCAACACTACACTCCTGTATTGACTTTGCCATAGTCAGACACAACTACCTGTGTCATGGCTCTCTTCATAAATTTGGTTTATTTAAAATCCATCATATATTCCTACTTGCAAAATATATCACTGTTATTTAGAAAACTGATAAAAGAACAGATCCAAGAAGGATTGGCAGCTGATGACTTCCAATAGTAGACCTGCTCATAGCTTCAAGGGAGCTCTTAACATGTAATCTTTAATACTGTACTAGATCCAGAGACAGAGAAAGACAAGTGTGTGTGTGTGTGTGTGTGTTTCACAATACATGACTATAGCACTGTGATTCCACTTTAATTGCAGTGGCAACATCCTATGGAATCTAGGGATCTGCAGTTTAGGGAAAGGGTTAGACTTCTCAGCCAGAGAGCTCTGGTATTCCATAGGATACAGTTATACTATTTTAAGTAGAATCATAGCACTAGAATTCTGTAATGTGAAGAGAGAGATACAATGCTGGCAAGCTTACAATAAACTATACATAACAGCAGGCAAATTCATTTTTTGTTGAATCACAGAACTGGAAGGTACCGTAAAGGCCATCTAGGCTGCAGACTGAAGAAATAGCCCAACAAACTACAAATTCCAGAATTCCATAGCATTAAGGCATGGCAGTTAAAGTGGTGTCAAAGTGCACTGCAGATTAGACTCAAGTCATTTCTTTAAAAACAACAACAACTAAGGAGTCTTCAAGTAGGTCTAGGGGGGAAATAATGCTTGAAAGTTTCTTGAAAAATTGGTGCCTATCAGAATTGATAATATTGGGCGACATGGGCCAATAATCTGGTTAAAAACAAGGGAGCTTCCTTTGTTCTGAAGAGATATCTCTCTCCTCCTCACAATGTTTAGGCTTCCTTATCATGCCATCATGATTGCTTTTCTGATGCTCCACAGTGATCACATACATAAAGCAACAGATTAAAGAAGGTTCTGCATTATTTCTGCAGTGCAAATTAGACCTTAAAGGCACTCAACAATAACAACCTGTACAGCAGTGTTCCCAAACTTTAGTCCTCTGGGTGTTTTGGACTTCAGATCCCAGAATTCCTGACCTTTACACAAGTTGCTGGGGCTGTGGAAGTTGAGGTTCAAAACACTTGGTGGAAAAAAGTTTGGGAGCCACTGCTATATAGAATCAGGCCCTTCATGGAGTTCATGGTCTCAGTTGGATTAAGCACCTGTGCAAATGTTGGGAAAGGATGTTTATTTGGGTTAGCAGTCCCAGAATTCTGAAAAGTGGCTGCAGAATTCTGGGAACTGTAGTCTGGAAAAATAACATTTCCCTGCTCAGCACCAGTAATGGCTTCCAAGTCAATAATGACATTCTTGGTGTTAGTCTACAGTACACAGTAAATGAACTATTCAAGGCAGTTAACTCTGGTGTCCAATAAGTTCAGAACATTGGACAGCTCTTTGAGAGTAAACTTAAACTGAGACTGACCTGGAATCCCCCAGCTATCACTGTTTACTACCTAGCTATGGGCACAAATACAGAGACAGGTTATATGGCAGAAGCAACATCAACAGTGATAGAAGCATGTAACATCCTGTGCTTACACATATGCATAGATTTCCAACACCTGTCTATTGCACTCAGCCACCTGACCCAATATTTCACCAGCCAGATGGTAACTGTCAGTGCCTATCTCAGACAGGCAGATTCATACCTTGAGAGACATAATTTTAAAGAGACAACATTTCCATCTGAGTTGCTGAGAATCTTCAGTGTTACTCTCTTGAGAAAGAATGTTCTGAAGTTTCCGCCATCTGCAAATCTTCTGCTCCACTGCAAACTGAAACTGGGAGAGGCAATAATAATGACTTTTACTGAAGGCTTTAACACAGGGGTGGAAATCATGAAACATTCCAGATGATGTTGGACTGTATGTTAGCAGCCCTAACCAGCATAGCAGACAGTGAATAATGATGGGAGGTACCATTCAACCTCTGGAGGACTGCAAGACTCCCATCCCTGCTTTAAGGGAACTATTTCAGCCCCAAAGCTCTTGAGGACCCATTTCTCAAGAGGTATGGAGCCTGAAGGATATGTGGGATGTGGTGGCTGAGTAGTTAAGATGCCAGTTCTGACAACTGAAGATTGGAAGGTTGGCAGTTCGAGGCGTCAGTGCTGCATGATAAGGTCAGCTCCCGTCACTTGTCCCAGCTTCTGCCAACCTAACAGCTTGAAAGCATGCAAATGCAGGCAGATAAATAGGTACAATTTAATAATAATACAATATTATGTATAAATATAACATTAAAAACCAGTTAAACCATTTAAAAAGTTAAAACAGTTATGAAAACGAATACGTTAAAAATACAACCTTAAAATTTCATTAGGACAACATTCCAGCAACGTCGAAGGCTTTTCATGGTGGCATCCATAGTTTTTGTGGTTTTTATGGCTATGTGGCCATGTTCTAGCAGATTCTTTCTACATGTGCGCAGCCACAGATGCTGGCAAACATCAAAAGAAACCTCTGCTAGAACATGGCCACATAGCCCGAAAACCCACAAAAAACTACATTCCTAGCCGTATTAGTTTTTTTCAAAGGCCTGTCAACCGATGGCCCCTTGCCCATAGGCGTATAAAAATAAAATATATATTATGATTATTATATTAATTATTATAATTATTATAGATTATATTATTAGTCACCAACAAGAATGTCTTTTCTGCTGCCTGAAAGGACAGCAGAGGAATGGAGCCATCCTGGCCTCCCTAGGGAGGGAGTTCCAAAACTTGGGAGCAGCCACTGAGAAGACCCTCTCTCTTGTTCCCACCAAACACACCTGACAGAGAGAAGGACCTCTCCAGATGATCTTGCTGGATAGGTTATGACCTATAAAACCCTATACTGCTTAGATCCAGGCAGTCTCAAAGACTGTATCTCCCTATACAAGCCTACCTGAGTTTTAAGATCTTTTGGGAAGGACTCTCTCTTGGTCCTACCAACATCACAAGCACATCTGTCATGGAGCTGGGAGAGAGCCATTGTGTTGGTTGCTCCAAGCCTCTGGAACTCTCTGCCAGGGAACTTTGACTGGTCTTCTTCCTGCTCTCTTTTTGCCAGCAAAGACGTTTAAACAGGCCTTCAACTTTTAACTGGTTGGGGTAGTGCAATGGGTGTGATGGTTCTTGATGTATAAAAGGGTTTAACATGTTTTAATTCTGCTAAATAAATGGTTTTAAGTTTAATTTTTTTTTTAAAAAAAATGAATTTCAGACTGTTTTATCTATGTTGTTTTAACATAGAGTGTAAGCTGTTTTGGGTCCCATATGGAACGAAAGCAGGATATAAATTAAACAAACAAATAAGCAAACAAATAAGGGGTGGCAAATGAGTTCCATTTCAGTGAGATGGCAAATCCACCCTGGGTATAAGTCCAGAAACTAGAGAGGCTATTCAGGATGAAGTAACTTTTTCCCTTAAAGAGATTTAATACTGTGAATAGCTTCTTTCAAGCTTGCACTGAAACCTGGAATGGATTCACCGCTCCACTGGCATAGAAGTCAGAGGCAATTGCTTATTAAACCTCCTGTCCCATTACATATGATATCTGGAGGACCACCATGGCATGGTATTACCAGTCTACTAGAGAAGGTTCCCCTCCTGCCATTTTCCTCCAAATTTACCCCCCCCCCCAAACCTGCATACAAGTCCATTTTTAATGGCATGTTCTTGCTTGACCCTTCCAGGGAAGACAAGATTGAACAGTTGGAACAAATGGTCTTGGTCCTCCAGCGAGAAGTCCTCTCCTTGAAACAGAAAGTGCAGCACCTGGAAGCCACCTCTCTCAAGGAGCAGGAACCTGTGTGCCAGCCTTGTGAGGTCCCTGAACTATTCAATGGGTATACCAGGGACCAACTCAAAGAGGCTATCCGGTTTGACCAAAAAATCAGCACTGCTTGCAAAACTCTCCTTTACAAGCTCTTCACATCAGACTATATCCAAAGCCATTCCATCACTGGGAGGCGAGGAAACACTTTCCGGGAGGCTAAGCCCATGATGGATGAAAGGTGCATCAAAATCATCCGAGTGTTGCTAAAGCAGAAGTTTGGGGACCATCTGAGTGATACAGTCATCACAGAGAAGATCCAAAATGTGCAGAAAGCTCTGAGGCAGAAATTTAAGACAGAATGTCTCTAATTCTCTGGAATCAAGACATAATCCCTCTGCATATAAAGATAAAGCTTCATAATATACTGAACAACATTTCTGTCACCACTGACAAAGAATTTGAAATTACTATTGCATTGCTATTGTTAACTGCCAACATGTTGACTTCTACTTATGGCAACTCTTGGAATGAGAGACTTCCAAGTCATCCTATCATCCACAGCCCTGCTCAAGTGTTGCAAAGCCAGGGCTGTGGCTTCCTTGATTGAGTCTATCCACCTGTAATATAGGCTTCCTCTTTTTCTACTGCCTTCTATCTTACAAAGCATTGTTGTATTTTCTAGTGAATTATGTCCTCTCATGATATGGGCAAAATATGTCAATCTCAGTTTAGACATTTTGGTTTCTAGAGAGAGTTAAGGTTTAATTTGCTCTAGGACCCATTTATTTGTTGCTGGGTTTTTTGGCCATCTATGGTATCCGTAGAGCTCTTCTCCAGCACCATAATTCAAATGAGCTGATTTTCTTCCTATCAGCTTTCTTCACTGTTTCACTTTCACGACCATACATAGAGAGTGGAAATACAATGACATGTACAGTATTACTTGCTGGACCTTGGACTTACTTGTGAAGAAGGGAGAATGATGTGACAGCATCTATTTACCAACCAAACAGGTGAACCTCAATGGGTGCTACATAATGATATTTATTTACTGATGTTCTCCATTTTGCTTAATGCACCTCAAATACAGTTTACTCTTGAGAAGGGAATGCTATGGATGTACTGAATCTTGAACCCAAACGGTGTTCATCAGTGGGTCCTCTTCATCCTGGAGAGAAGTGACTAGCAGGGTGGCACAAGGTTCTGTCGAAGCCTCAGTGCTATTCAACATCTTTATCAGTGATTTGGATGATGGAATAGAGAGCATGTTTATCAAATTTGCAGATGACATAAAATTAGGAAAGGTAGCTAATACCCCAGAGGACAGGATCAGCATTCAAAATGACTTTAACAGATTAGAGAGTTGGGCCGAAACTAATTAAATGAATTTTAATGGGGAGACATGTAAGGTACTACACTTAGGCAGAAAAAAATGAAAGGCTAGGATATAGGATGGGTGACACCTGGCTTGACAACAGTACATTCAAGCTGAATATGAGTCAACAGTGTGATGCAGCAGCTAAAAAGGGCCAATTATGATCCTATGCTGTATCAGTAGGAGTGTAATATCTAGATCAAGGGAAGTAACTGTACTACTCAATTCTGCTTTAGTCAGACTTCTCCTGGAACATAAGGGCCAGAACAGGGCATCATCAGAATGCAGCATTTACACACTGTATGCTCTGATAATGCCCTGAAGCCACTTGGAAGCCAGGTGGCCACCCAGACATATTCAGCTTCAAGACACTCTGAGGCATGGTGTTTAGATGCTGCATGCTGCCAGAATGTCTTGGAGCCATCATAGGGTTGCAGTGCAGTCACTAAAGGCAGCTTTTCCACAGTCCAAAAAGGAGCAGATTTAGCAAACCCTCTTTGGGCTGGCTTCAAGGCAGATTCGAGTTGTGGGATGTGGATGCTGCAGCCCCCATCCATCTTATGAATGGGTGGCATCAAGCCACCCCTTTATCCCCATTTGTTTTGCCCCATTGTGTCCAAAATTGTGAAAGGTCTGGAAACTATGCCTTATGATGAGATGCTTAGAGAGCTAGTTATGTTTAGCCTGGGGAGGAGAAGTTTAAGAGGTGACATGGTAACCAAGTTTAAATATTTGAAGGGATGTCATATTGAAGATGACACAAGCTTGTTTTCTACTGCTCCAGAGACAAAAATATGGAGGAATGGATTCAAACTACAAGAAAAAACGATTCTACCTAAATATTAGAAAAAACCTCCTGATGGTTAGAGCTCTTTGACAGTGAAATACCTTGATTCAAAGTGTAACTGAGTCTCCTTCTTTGAAGGTTTTTAAACAGAGACTGGACGGCCATCTGTTGATACTGCTTTGATTGTGTATTTCTGCATGGCAGGGGTCTGGATGGCCCTTATGGTCTCCTCCAACTCTTTGATTCTTCACAAACCAGTTAGAGAACACTTCATTGCAGCAGAGGTGTATGTTGTGACATTTAAAACAAGGATGGTTTCATACAGCCACATGAGAGTATTTAGATATGTTTGTGAAGGGCTACTTGTGAGAGAGATATTGTGTCTGAGGGGTGGATATACCCAAACCCAAGGACAGCCATTGAATTTGAATGATGAGAAATTCAGAACAGATCAGAATTTCTTCCAAATAGAGTGCATAGATAAATTGTAGATTTCATTATGAAAAGATGGAGTGATGGCTTCCACCATAGATGGCTTTAAGTGGACATTGGATGAATTCATAGAATTGATAGAAAACTGAGCTATCATGGCTATATATATATATATATATATATATATATATATATATATATATATCCTCCAATACTTGAGGCAATACATCTGCATATACCACTGAGGAGTATGTGTAAAGTGTGCTTGTTCATTTGAGCATGAGTATGTGGGAAGTGGCACTCATATCCTGCTATTATAGGCAAATAAGTGTCCATTGTGTCCATGGGATCCTAGATGAGGGAGGCTGTTGGTCTGGTTCAGTATTACTCTTTTTATGTTGTCCTATGTAGCAAGCAACATCCAAAAAACCACATGACTTCTTTGCCTGGTTTATGTAGACAACTGTTGATATAATGTTAAAACATATTCTTACTTCGTAAAATATTGTGCTATCTGTAATTTCTGTGGTTTTAAATTTCTTCATTTTGGCTTCTGATATGTTTTATTGAAAAAAGAATCAACTGTACTTGAAAAAAGAAAAGCTGATTCTCATTCATGTATGTATATATGTGTGTTTGTATGTATGCCTGGGAAAAAACATTTTGGTGACCACAACTCTAGACTGGTGTTGTGAGCACAACACCATATATGGTGACTGCAAAACCATACACACACACACACACACATTTGCAAGCTTTGAAAAGGTCCCTATAGACTGTGGCTGCTTGGTTGGGGATTCTGGGAGTTGTAGTCACCAAACTATTTTTCCAGGCTTTTTTCTAACGCATTTGGAAGTTTAAGTCTCTCTCTTGACTAAGACGGTTGCTCCAGTCCTGCATTTCTGAAATCAATCTAGCTCTTGTATATTGCTGTAAAGTTAGGGAAATGACACATGAAGAACTTACGGAAGAGTCGAGTCATGATTTTTTGCTTTAATTTAAATAATTTAAATAAAGAGCCCTGGTGGCACAGTGGTTAAATGCTTGTACTGCAGCCACTCCCTCACAGACCACAAGGTTGTGAGTTCATTCCCAGCCAGGGGCTCAGGGTCCACTCAGCCTTGCATCCTTCCATAGGTCTCTAAAATGAGTCCCCAGCTTGTTGGGGGCAAATGGCTTACACTTTGTAAACTGCTTAGGGAGTGCTTAAGTGCATTGATAAGTGGCATAGAAATGTACTTTCTACTTGGTATTGCTGTAATGAATTATCTCACTCTTCCTTCACAGTCTCAGAAAAGGGTGATTTAGTCATGTTTGCTCTGTAATCCCCTTGATAGTTTCAAAGGTACATCTAACTTAAGTTAATTCTCACACATAAGTACTGTATCACATTTGCAAATTGAACTGTCCTCAGTAAGAGAGGCTGGTTTAACCCAATGAGACATCACATCAAGAAAGCAGCCATACTCCATGAGGATTTTTGTTGTTGTTGATGATGTTGTGTTTTTTTGTTTTGTTTCATTTCATTCTTTTATTTCAGGTCTTTCTCACACACAAAAAAACTTTTGCACAAAAGTTGTGAGTTATGTGTGTGCAGAAAAACACCTTTTTTGCAGAAAAAGACCACTTTGTGGGGAAAAAAAGGTATATTTTGTGCTAAAGACACAGTTTTCTTCCCATAACGTTTTTCTTGCATGTGTGCACACATACACACACAAACCTGGGGGAGGATTTGGACAAATGTTTCACATTGAAAAAATTCAAAATGTGAAATCTATTGTAATCTAACCACTAGGTGTGTGTGTGGGGGGGGGGGGAGAAATTGTGAGGTGAGAAATTCTGTTCCCACATGAAAGATCATAATAACAGAAGATTTACATGCCTAATTACCACTTATTTGCAGTTGCACTCCCCCAACTGAGCCCTGTTGCTTGTACTTTCCCATTCTTAGTAATAAGTCACTTAGGCCCTATACAGACAGGCCAAAATAAAGCTGCTTCAGGTCACTTTGGAGGTATGGTGTTTCAGTGATGCATGTGTCCTAAGAGTCTGGAAGCTGCACCAAAGCTGCACTCCTGTAGCGTGGCTTTGGTGCGGCTTCCGGACTCTTAGGACGCATGCATCATTGAAACACCATACCTCCAAAGTGACCTGAAGCAGCTTATTGTTGGCCTGTCTGTTCAGGCCTAAGTTACTCTCAGAATGGTTCCCTGCTAAATTCTTCTGGTGTCTTGCTCTGTCATTTTACAGGAGTCCTAGCTTGAATTATAGTAGCAGAAAGAGAAAAGGCCAAATGGGAATGGGGCAACAAATTGTGCAAGAACTCAAAAAGTATTGAAGATGCCTTCCTTATAGCTGAGACAAATACCATACCTCTCCCACCCCAGAATAGGCACATACCTTTTATTATTTGTTTTGTGTTTTTCACGCTCCCTGAAGCCAACATTGTCTTCTCGGCTCCTCCTGGCAGCATTATTTCACACTTACAATGCAATTCCAACATCAGGGATACATCATGAATGAACTAGCCCATAAATCAGCTGCATAACAGCATGAATACAGGCAAAAGCTCCCAGCCTGTTTACAGTGGGCCTCCTGAGACCCTGCATGGGCCCATTCACAACCCATTCATAGGAATCTGAAGTTGGAAGAGATGTGTCATTTGAACCATGTTTTTGAGGCACCCAAAATTGTGGGAACCATATGCCTAAATCAGTGGGTGGGAATCATGGCAACACTATGATGGATGGACTTCAACTCCCAACAGCCTAAACTAGCATAGGCCCGTTACAATGGGCATAAAGTACGGACTGGGTCCGTATTAGGATTGGAAAGGGTGTCACTTCCAATGCCCCTAACCCAATACGGACCGAGTCCGTACAAAATGATGCCGCCCTTCCACATGGGGACCGCCATGTTTATGTACGGACGCGCTGCGTCCGCACGTCACACACACATATAACACTGCAAGTGCACCATTGCACCTCGCAGCATCATACCGCGCCGCAAAGAGAAGCGCCATTTCGGCCTCTTATTTGCAGTGTGAGGAGCCTCGCAGTTTGGACACTGGGGCTCCTCCGCGCTGCAAAGGAAGGCGGCGGCAGACCGCCCCTTCTGGTTGGTCTGTAACGCGCCATATCGATAGTGAATAATGGCTTGGAGTTGCAGTCCTGCTTGACATTTGGAAGAGTTCCTAATTTCCATGCAATAACTTGAAAAGATTGACACTAAAACACGTAGCTTTGTTCCCAGAGGCCTTCTGGAAGAGGGAGGATGGGAGATAGTTTCCTCTATGGGCTGCTGATGCTACTCCATCAGTACTTAATCAGTATGAGCACTATTGTGTTAAAATTTAAGAATTGTTTTTCCATCAATAGCGGGACCGTCAACATAGCTAATGCCACAGTGTATAAGGATCGAAGATCACTAGCTGGCCTTTTCTGTCTAACTGAACCTTGCTGCAGTCAGGCATTATCAGTCAAGAGATCATCCAGGATCCTGACATGATGGAACACTAGAAAGGCCAGACTTTTCCCTTTAACAATAGTGCCATTCTCTCTCAACCCTGATCAGGCATACAGACACACATTCTAGATTTTAGGAGAGCAGATTTCAGTAAACTTAGGCCTGTTACAGACTGCCAAAATAAAGCTGCTCGGGTCTCTTGGAGGTATGCTGTTTAAATGATGCATGCATCCTAAGATCTGGAAGCTGCACCAAAAAGCTGCACCCGGTGCTTAGGAATGGAGTGTGGCTTTGTGCGAACTCCGGACCTTAGGACCTATGCATCATTTAAATAGCATACCTCCAAAGAGACCTGAAGCAGCTTTATTTGGCAGTCTGTAACAGGCCCACGAGAAGTATTGAGGTGATCCCGTTGTCAGAAATACTAAAAGAGAGGGAGTTCAGGACGGATGGGAGTTTCCAAAAGGGAGATACTGAAGGCACAATTTCAAAAGTTCCAGTGAGAAGAAAAATCGGAGGTGTCTCAAGAAACCAGGATGGATGACTAAGGAACTTTCTACTGAGCTGAGTTTGAAACGGAAATGTATAAGAAATGGAAAAGGGGGAAATGACGAGAAAGGAATTCAAAGAAATAGCAGGCATGTAGGGGTAAAGTCCAGAAAAGCTAAAGCACAGAATGACTCAGGCTTGCTAGAGAGGTTAAAAAGAATAAAAGGGCTTTTTGGATGTCTGCAACAAAGGAAGAAGAAGGAAACGGTAGGGCCACTGCGTGGAGAAGATGGCAAAATGCTAACAGAAGACAGAGAAAAGGCAGAATTACTCAACACTTTCTTTGCCTCAGTCTTCTCAGAAAAGGAAAAGGGTGCTCAACCTGAGGAAAGTGGAGTGGAGGACAGAATGGGGGAATTTCAGCACAGAATAAGTAAAGAGATAGTACAGGAGTACCTTGTTAATCTAAATGAATTTAAGTCTCCAGGACCAGATGAACTACATCCAAGAGTACTAAAAGAACTGGCAAACATAATCTCAGAGCCATTGGCAATCATATTTGAAAACTCCTAGAAAACAGGAGAAATCCCAGCAGACTGGAGGAGGGCAAACATTTTCCCCATTTTCAAAAAGGGGGGGAAAGAGGATTCAAACAATTATCATCCAGTTAGTCTGACATCAATACCAGGAAAGATTCTGGAGCAGATCATTAAACAGAGAGTCTGTGAACATCTAGAAGGCAATGCCATGATCACAAAAAGTGAGCATGGATTTCAGAGAAAGAAGTCATGCCAGACAAATCTAATCTCTTTCTTTGATAAAATTATCAGTTTGGTAGATGAAGGGAATGCTGTGGATATAGTATATCTTGATTTCACTAAGGCCTTTGACAAAGTTCCCCATGACATTCTTGCAAACAATGTGAAATGTGGGCTAGGCAAGGTAACTATTACATGGATTTGTAACTGGTTGACCGGCCGAACCCAAAGGGTGCTCAATAATGGCTCCTTTTCATCCTGGAGGGAAGTGACCAGTGGGGTCCTACAGGGCTCTGTCCTGGGCCCAGTGCTATTCAGCATCTTTATCAATGACATGGATGAGAGAATTGGGGGCATACTTATCAAATCTGCATATGACACCAAATTAGGAGTAGCAAATATCCCAGAGGACAGGATCAAAATTCAAAATGACCCCAAGAGATTAGAAAGCTGGGTCAGAGCTAACAAAATGAAATTCAACACAAAGAAAGTACTGCACTGGGGGTGGAAAAGTGAAATGCACAGATATAGGATGGGTGACACCTGGCTGAATGAGACTACATGTGAAAGGGATCTAGGAGTCCTAATAGATAAAAGGTTAAACATGAGTCAGCTGTGCGATGGTGGCAGCTAAAAAATTTAGGTTGCATCAATAGAAGTATGGTGTCTTGATTAAGTGAAGTAATAGTGCCACTGTATTCTACTTTGGTCAGCCCCACCTCCACACAGACAAAGGCAATGACAACTGCCTTCTGAACAAATCTTGCCAGGAAACCACCTTAGGGTTTCTATAAGTTAGAAATGACTTGAATGCAATCAGCAACCATGTCACCATGTAAGTAAATCCCAGTAGGATTCAGGAACTTATTATGTTGTTGGTTTGTTCTTTTTTGTTCTTTTTTTATGTAGAGAATAGTAGCCTGTGAAACATTGTCTACTTATGTTTTTCATCTTTCAGGTGTATACTTCCTAGGGTTAATGATGCATACTTTGTCAACCAAGCATTTAATCAATTTCACACTGGTAGAAAACAGTTCTCTCTTCAGATTTTCCATTTGTGGCTGCAGAGAACAGATGCGCTCATCAGAAAGTTCTATTTCTCTGTCTAGTAGTGTTTGAACATTTGATTGAAGATGTGGTAATTAAACGCTAGTCTTTCTGCCACTGCAGTAAGTCACATTAGTTTCATCATGAAATTTTCTGGAAAGAGACAGAATATTTTAAGCCCTAAAAATCAACATGTCTCTTGTTTTGTTGTTGTGTGCCTCCAAGTTACTTCTGAGTTATGGTGATCCTAAGATGAAGCTATCACAGGTTTTTCTTCATAGGATTTGTTTGGGCAGGAGGTGCCTTTGCCTCCCTCTGAGGCTGAGACAATGTGGCTTGTCTAAGATTGCCCAGAGGGTTTCCATGGTTGAGCAGGGATTTGAACTCTGGTCTCCCTGTGTCCTAACCCAACACTCAAACCACTGAACCATGGTGGCTCTCTGTGTATGTTGTACATCAGCATATATCAATATATCAGCTTCATATACAGTTGGCCCTCTGTTTTTACAGGGGATCTGTTCTGCTGCCCCACCCCCCCGTGAAAATGGAGGCCCGCGCTTATTCAAGCCCCAAAGAAAGAAAGAAAGAAAGAGATTCAATTTCCATACCTCTATTTCTGTTAGCCTTTTATGGCATCTTAGATTGAATTGTTGATGCATGTTTGTATGCTCTCTTGCCTATTTCTAAATAATAATAATAATAATAATAATAATAATAATAATAATAATAATAA
>NC_056525.1:8764288-8778747 GCF_019175285.1 Sceloporus undulatus | reverse complement strand
CGTCTGCCTCCTTCAACCACAGACCCATTAAGGAGTAATATTTGCTCAGAGAAAAGAGCCAGGCACTCCAGTCTGTTAAAGAACAACCAAATCTCATCCACAGTGCAAACATTTTTTTTCCCCGGAGGTGGTTCTCCAAGGTCTGTCAGGAGGGGACTCATGGCTTTCTGTTTACTGTCAGGATGGACTAGAGATCAACCATTCCCCCAGCCATCTGTTAGGCCAGCACTGATGGTCTCATTAACCTAGTTGGCAAAGCAGGCATTTCAACAGCAGATTGGATGCATTAAGTGTGGTTTGCTGGACTTGGGCAAAAGCAACCTTCCTCCTCATTATAGTGCAGGTGTTCGACTCAGTGGCCCAAGAGGCACCTTCCTGCGCTATGATTCTGTGAGTCCTAGTCCAGCACTCAGACCATTACACTACACTAGCATTATTCAATATTGCTAGTTAATCAAAATTATTTAAATACAATGGTCTGGAATATTTCTAGTAGCAATTATTATGGCTTATATAGTAGAGAGTGCGACAACATCCGATAGTCCTGATGAGAAATCTGTACTCAGGACAAAAGGCTACTGAGAACAAGGAGAAACAGAATGATTCCCAATTGGAAAAGGAGTCAGACAAGGCTGCATCTTAACACTCTACCTGTTCAAACCTATATGCAGGACATATTGTAAGAAAAGCAAGCTTGGACAGAGGAGGAGGAGGAGGAGGAGTGAAAATAGGAGGAAGAAATATCAGCAGTCTAAGATATGCAGACGACACCATAACATGAACAGAGAACCTCCCAGACCTGGAACAACTGCTAAGGAAGTTCAAGGGGAAAAAGTGCAAAAGCAAGCTTACTGCTGAACATAAAGAAAACAAAAATAATGACCACAGAGAATCTACACAAATTCAACCTAGACAATGAGGAAGTAGAAAAAGTAAAAAAATCTCATACCTCGGATCAAACATTGATAAGAATGGGGATTTCAGGCAGAAGATTAAGAATAGGGAGACTATCAAAGAATTAGAAACAACTGTAAAATGTAAAGATATACAACTGAGAACAAAAGTTAGAATCATACAAGCCATTGTATTCCCTGTTACCGTACCATACATGGATGTGAGAGCTGGACAGTTAAAGAAGGAAAGAAGAAAATCAGTTCATTTGAGATGTAGTGCAGGAGGAGAGTGCTGAGGATCCCGTGGATGGCCTAAAAGACAAACAAACAGGTCCTAGAGCAGACCAAGCCAGAGGCTCCCAGGAAGCCAAAATGACAAAACTGAGGCCGTCGTACTTTGAACATATCATGAGAAGTCACGACTCACTGGGAAAAAACAATAATGCTGGGAAAGGTGGAGGGAAGAAGAAAGAGAGGAAGGCCACATGATAGATGGATGGACTCTATTAAGGAGGTCACCGATATGAGTTTACTGGAACCAAGCAGTGGAGGACAAGGAGGCTTGGCGCTGCCTCATCCACAGAGTTATCATGGGTCAAAGTCGACTTGAGGGTGGTTAACAATAACAAATATTGGGCCAAAACAGATGTCTGTAAAGGGGCAGCTCTACATCACCCCTTTGAGCACTAGTCTGTGCGGCAGGTGTTCCCAAAGGGCCGGGGCGGCGATGGAAAAGTCTTCCTCGCTCGGGAGGATCAAACCTACGCCCCTGGCACCCTAAGTAGTGCTGCCCAGATGTTTGAGGGGTGCCGGGGCGGAATGTCGGGGAGAGGGCGGTCCTTCAGGTATCCTGGGCGCCCAGCCCTTAAGGGCCTTTATAGGTCATCACCAACACCTTACTATTGTGCACCGGAAGCGAATGGCGCCAGTGCAGATCTTTGAGCCACCGGTGTAATATGGCTGGCCATGGAAGTTCCGTGACACAGCCGGCGTGGTGCCATATTCGTACCATTTGTAGCTTCGCGGCGTTTGTATAAGGGTTGCCCCCAGTGAGGACGTGCAAGAAGCCATCATCGAGGGTTACAAGACGCGCGCTGTACTCCCGTGTTCAAGGTCACCTACTGGGCACAGGTACGGGCCGACAGCTGGACGAATAAGCCAGAAGCTGATAACAGGTGTTACTTGACACGTCGCATTAACACCTGACGCAGTCAGGTGAAAGCGACGAGTCCAAGAAGACACCCACCAGACTGACGCACAGAGTCCTTCCGGGAAGGCTGACCACGTTCAGCGACAGGTGGCACTACCGCCACCTTCCTGGCACCAGGGGACCTATACACAAGAGCCCCGTTTCTTGGATCAGCCTTGAGTCGGTTTTTCCTTCATCCAGCCCATTACTGACTCCAGCCGCCACAAGAGGAGAGACACCATCCTCAGTCACTGCATCAGCGTCGGAGGACATAGCGAAAATTATTTGGGTGTCATCAGCGTACTGATAACCCCGCGCCCCCATGTCTCCGGATGATTCTCCCAGCGGTTTCATGTAAATGTTTAAATAGCATGGGAGACAGAATGGCCTCTTGAGGGACCCCGTTTTAAGGGCCCTCTCATCGGAGCACAGTCTCCCAGCCTGCCCCATCTGGGACCTCCCAGAGAGGTAGGACCGGAACCACTGTGAGCGCCCAGTGCCCCCGATTCCCAACTCTGCCAGGCGCCCCAGAAGGCGTACCATGGTCTATGGTATTGAAAGCCGCTGAGATGTCCAAGAGCCACCAACAGGGACACGCCTTCCCCTGTCGATGCCCAGACAGAGTCATCGACCAAGGCGGCATGGCACGTCTCACCCCGTAAGTCAACAAGCCAACTTGAAGGCACATACATGGGCTTCCCATACATGGACTTGAGGTCACCGGATAGGAAGCCCCATTTAGATGAATGGTGTGTGTGCCCATAGGACAGAGTGCTGTGCTATGCACAGGAGTGCACCCCATTACTAAATGGGACTTGAGCATGCACAGAATTTGCTTTACTGTGGGGGTGGGGTTCTGGAACCAGATCCCCCTGCATAAAGCAAGGGTCCACTGTATATACACAGACACAAAATAGTATTTGCCTCTTTTGCTGCAGCATCTCACTGCTCGGACCATATTCAATGTATGATCAGAAAATCCCAAAGTCCTTTTCACATGTAGTACATACTGAACCATGTATCTCCCATCTGTGCCATTTGGTTTTTGTGGCCTTAAATGTAGCATTTGCACTGTATCGAATTTCATTTCATTAATTTAGTTTTATTAATTTCCACCTCTGTGTATTCCTTGCTAAGAAAGCTCTATGAAAAATAATGGGGTCGCTATTATGGGATGTCAAGCGAATTAAAGCCCAATACATACACATGCCCTTCAGCATTTCACGATGAAAATCAGCACACAATCGCCAAGCAACATCAGCGTTGTGGTCAAGCTGCAGACAATTATTAAGGGAGAAGATCCCATCTAAGAGTGGTTTCAGCAGTTTGCTTTTGCCGGATCCTATTGGGAAGGGCAAAATTTTCTTCCCCTCTCGCTAGTGAATTGAGCACACTTTGAACTCAGGGGTTATTCAGATGTTGTTGTTTTTTAAAATGCAACAATGCCACATAATCTCACTCATGTATTCCAGTTTTGTTGTTCACACTACAGAACCATATTTATGCGCATCTCGCAAGTTCAGTTGCTCACACATGTCAGCACTTGATAAAGATGGAATCAATGAGGCGGACTATCTGAAATGTTCAAGCCATGTAGAGTTTTATCCTGGTTTGTCCTGAGTCTATTTTTCATCGGTCATTCACACAAGCCAACGATGGGAATCTTTTGAAAAAAACTTGCGGAAAAACTCATGATAGATTATCCCAGGTTAAGTTCGGGTTTTGAGCAAAAACTTAATCAATGGATTAGAAATGCATGTGAACAACAAGATGCTCCTTGAATATTTTCACTCTCTGAATAACTTCTCAGGTTTACAGTAAATGAAGTAAGTGGAGGACAAAGGGGAAAGTGAAAAGTGAAAAGAGAAGTGTGGACACTTAAAAGCGATGAACATGTGGGAAGACAGAGGATTAATTTGGATTAATTGGGAAGGAATGGCAAAACTACCTCTGATAGCCTTGCTAAGAAAACTATGAAATTCATGAGATCACCGAATAGCATGGTGGCTTGAAAGCAGTGCTGAAGGCTTATGAAAGTAATAACACTCAAATGCTGCTAGGTCTGCACTGGTGTTCTCTCCCCTGTACTTCCCAGAGAGTATGCATCAGAAATTCCAGCTGCTCCTCCCTCATCCTGAACTGAAACCAAAGTTATTTTAGATGTAATATTTTTGCAAGTACCGTACTTGCCAGAGCCAAGAGTAGAGAGGGGAGAGCAGCTTAAAAAAACCATTTGCCTTTGGAAAGTTGGTATTAATAAGTGCAGGAAGGACGGTTCTGGTTCATTACAATCTGCCCAAAAAGCTCTTGCTGTCAAATAAATAACTTTGCGGCCACATACGGAGAGCGGAAGGCAGAGGATGCACCTGTTGAATATCTGCCTGAAAACTATATTGCTTACCATGTTGCTGTTACAAAGGCCACACAGGAAAGAGAAGAACATGATATAGTAGTGACCATATGAAAAACATGATGCTTTTCAAAATGTTCAACATATTTGAATTTGTTGAATGCAGCATTCAACAAAAATGTGGAGGAGGATTTAACAAACAAAGTGGCAATACAAGGGTCAACTTAATATGAGATGAAAGCTCCCAAGCAAGCAACATATTTCTTCTAAAGTTATCTGTGCCAATCGCCATCCCCACACCCTGGAGCAGCAAATTAATTACTATTAATTTATGTGTTGTGCATCCTGTATCTATGCCCAGTCATTTCAACACGCTAATGAGTCCAGTACTTCAATCTCTCCCACTACTTCTTCATTATCCCAAAGGCCCCAGATCCCGTCCGATTGGCAGCCTAAGAAGGGTAGCCCAGGTGCCCAATAGTGTATATTCAGAGGAAGAAACTAGCAAAACCACTTCGTGTATTCCTTGCCTAAGAAACCCCTAAGAAATGCATAGAGTTGCCATAAGTCACAGGCGGTTACGACACACACCCCACATTTCCATATCATTCCTAATTGATTTCCTTTTCAGCGAAACCAAACAAATGAAAAATTTTTTCAAGTGCGGGCCGTTTTTCTTGTTCCGTACCTTCAAGTCATTTGTGAGTTAAGGTGACACTACGGCAAACATATCATAGAGTTTACATTGGCAGGATTTATTCAGGGAGGAGTTGCCTGGCCTTCCTCTGACAAGAGTGCAAATTTGCCTCAGGTTATCCAGTGGTGTTTCTGTGGTTGATACACATTTGAACCTGGTCTCCCAGAGTCCCGTCTAACATTCAGATCACGGCAATGGCTCTTGTAGGGATAATATCTTCAATAATTTGCATAATTTGCCCTGCACTTTTCTGCCCCTTTGCTATCTCTATTATATTATTTTTAAAACAGTACCAGGATCTGAACCAAAATACACAGGATTGTGCAATGTTTCTTGCCGTCTATGTATCCATGGATTCTTATCCCAGATCCATGCCTTGAAAATATTAAAAATATATAAATTCTAAAAAGCAAACCCTTTTTTGGCACTTTTATATCTAAGGGACATCATTTACTACATCATTGTATTTAATGGGACTTGAGCATCTATGGATTTGGGTATCCATGGGGGCATCCTGCGAACCAACCCAAGACATATCAAGGGCCCACTGTACTCTCCAATATTCACAGATGAAAGCCAGGACACAGCTGCCTGAGCAAACATCGAGTGTGCTCAGATGGCAAAAGTTATTAATGAGACAGGAAAAATAAACTGGGCGAGGTTGCGAGAAGTTTGCTTTTGTCTGAGCCTATGGGAAGGACCAGATTCCACCTTTCTTTTCTCTCCCATCTGATGAGTTAATTGAGTGCAAACTACTTTTGCATGTTGAAGTTTTGCATGTTGGCCTTTTCAAGCAATTGAAGTAAGCTGAGGACAAAGGGGAAGTGCAAGGCAGAGGAGGGAGAAAACTCGGACATTTTAAAACAGCTGCAAAAGTGGGAAGACAGAGATTAATTGGGACAATTGAAGGGCATGTTAATTATTGTTGCCAACTCTTTAAAACCCTCCAAAATCATATATTATCTATCCTGCAATTGCACTGGCAAACAAAGTAGATGGCTTTCTTACTTTCTGTAAAGTTTTTGCTTAATAAGCAGCCTTCAGGCCAAGCTAAGGGTATGTAGCTGTGGTATGGTGTGTTCTGGCAGTTGGCAAACCCTACAGCTAATGGAGGCTGACCTTGCGTTGTTTTCAAGTTGGCCAAATCAGGATTGGGAAAGGTTTGCTGGAAAAGCAGGCAGGCCACGTGCTATCAAAATTAGACGGAACCACGTGCTGCGAAGCCTGATTCAACTCAAAGACTCTTCCAGGACATTGCCTCCCTTTCAAGATCCAAATATCACTAAAGGCTGCTGGCTGCAGAGCAAAGCACAAGCTGGTTTAATATACTCAGACATGACACAAAACCGCTCCATATCCATCATTGTTCCCTTAAAGTTGCAAGTCACGGTGATTGCTAAGTGACAGCAGATGCTGCAACTAGTGGAAATTCTGGTGAGGACTTATTTAGATGTCTGCTCAGTACTCTTGCCTCCTTTGCTTTGACCTGCTCTCTTTTTCCTGCCAGGCTGCACCTACCTTTGCCTCATATTCGTTCAGCCACCTCCCTGCTCCCCAAGCAAACTGCAAAGGGTATGTCCCTGGCTGTACTTCTTAACCAGTCAGGTCAGAGGCTCAACAGGTTTATCACACTCGGACTCATTTTGGCATTAAAGAGAGAGTAAAGTGCATTTAAAAGCAACCCGCCAAATAAAGCTGAAAATGGTGAATAATGCGTGAATAATTATCACCACACAATTGTGACAATAAAGTGATATCGGAAATGCATCACTGAAATCCCGAAAGTAAAAAGTGTGTTGATGCTTCTTTGCTAACCTTTAATGGTGGGTTTTTTGCGACTTGTGTCAAATCGTTTTGCCACAATTACACAATTTTCGAGCTATTCACAGGATGAAACTCCTGATCTCCTTGATGTGAATAAACTTCTTAGTGGAAGATATCTTTGCAAGTTGCTAGCAAAAACTACTGCTAAGTCAAGTCTAGGAGGAGACAAATCTCTGCATGCTCCTGATCACCTAAACAGACTTCAGTAAATATTTCACCATTCCATGTCATTTTGTTTCACCATTTCATGTATTCTAATTTTTTAGACCTTCATAAAACTTTTATTTCAGAGCCAGTATGGGGTAGTGCGTTTGAGCATTGGACTATGACTCGGAGCCCAGCTTGGCTGTATACCCACTGAGGGGACCTTGGGCAAATCACACTCTCTCAGGCTCCAGAGGCAAACCCCTCTGAAGAAACCTGCCAAAAAAACTCGATGATAGGTTGCTTGGGTCGCCATAAGTCAGAACGACTTGAAGGCCACACACAACAACAACAATTTTTTTTTTATTTTGTGCAAGATAAACATCTTGAACACACAGGTTTGGGGGCAATAGGGGAGTGCTTGAGCCTGAGGCTATGCCGCTGTATTTTATTTTTTCCTTGCGTCTATGGCATTGCTGATCTGCTGTTCAGTCTGGTTGTTCAGGCAACAAGAAAAGCTGCCAGCGCCAATTATATGAAAAGTGTCCATCAGGAGCCGCCTCTAAGGAAAGTTGCCTAGTATGAAACCCTTGGCTTGGCTGAGGGACCATATGCAATTATGTAGAGGCAATTTGTCCTTAAAACAGTCACTATGGTAATCCTGCCCCTTTTTATATCCCCTAGAGCCCTTGCCCCAATACCCCTCTGCGACTGAATTTGGACAAAGCCAAAATGGATGGCAAACTGTCTTCTGCTTCTGGTTTGTTTTGTGAGTTCAGCATATGAACGTGTTGATATCACAAGTGAAACCAAATCGTCAGTTGAAGAAGAAGAAGAGTCAGAATGACTGGACTTTATCACCAGAGGAAATTGGAAGTTTAAATGGGGTTTTATCCCATGAAAATTGCGCATTACTATTAAACCTCGCAATTATGGATTTTCAGACCGTGTTAAAAAGCCATTATCCTGGGAATAACCAGAGAATAACCACGGCCAAACTAGCCCCAGAACAGAAAGAACATGCATTTTTGGGATTTTCCCATGACTGAGTTGTTGTTGTTTTTGCCTGTTATTCACAGGTTACTGCCACTTTAATCGCTTTTAATGTGACGTCGTGTGAAAAGCCTTTATCGCAATGTGTGATATTTCTGGGATATTCCTGGGATAATGTGGCCATTTAATTGCAACATCACACTTCATTCCTTTCTTCTCTATATCTACTGACATTACTGAAAACGACTATCAACTGGCCATCCAAACTTTTCCAACAATCACTACTCACTCCAGCCCTTTCCTTAATACAAGGTGGTGTAGTGGTTTCAATGTTCAAACTACAGCTCTGTTGAACTGGCTTTGAATCCCTGCTCGCCATAGTAACCTACTGGGTACACCTTGGCGCAAGTCACACTCTCTCAGCTTGAGAGCGGTAACCAGCCCCAATGGTCCAGCCAGGTGCCCCAGGGTTGCCCTCAAACCTCTCTTACCACACCATCTGTTTTGCTTTCCCCTATCCACGCTGCCCTAATTTTTCATGTCCCTCTTTATCTGGCCTGCGACCCAGCAACACTAAAATACAGTAATGTCATGTCTTGGTACACTGTTTTTGGCTATGTGCAACCTGACAGTGGCACTTCCACGTTTAGTACCCTCTGCTGGGAAAAAAGAAAGAATTACAACATCATGCGAAAGAGCCAACTTGGCATAGTGGTTGAGTGTTGGGCTATGACTCTGGCAGACCCAAGGTTCAAATCCATGCTTACCCATGGAGAACCCACCTTGGGCACGTCACACTTGTTATGTGTTGTGTGCCTTAAGTCATTTCTGACTTTGGCAACCCTAAGGCCAACCTATCCTGGGGTTTTGTGGCACGATTTGTTCAGAGGAGGTTTGTCATTGCCTTCTCCTGAGGCTGAGAGCATGTGATTGCCCCCAAGATGACCCAGTGGATTTCATGGCTGGCTGGAAATCACCCTGGTCTCCAGTCGTAGTCTGGACGCAAACCATGTAATGTCTTGATACACTATTTTGCACTCTGTCATGCTGGCTCTACTTAATTAAATTGTCTAAAGTGATACAGTTTTGCGGAATGGATCATCCCTGAGTTGGCATCCTTTTTCTGACATTGTTGTTGTTGTGGTCTTCATTTCAGATTTAGTGTGCCCCTGGGAATTTATGTGACAATATTTCTTCAGAGAGGTTTGCCTGCCTTCTTCTTGGTCTGAAAGAATTGCTCTGCCCAAAGTCACCCAGGGGGTTTCTGTGGCCTGAGTGGGATTTGAGCCACTGGGCTCCAGAATGATCGCCTAATACTCAACCACGAAACGGCACTGGCTATCTGCCTTTACCTCTTGTTGTGTGCCCTCAAGTCATTTCCGACTTCTGGCCACCCTAAGACCAAAACCTATCATGGGGTTTTCTTGGGCAAGATTTGCAGACGGAAGTTTGCCATTACCTGACCCTGAGGTGAGTAAGTGTGGACTGTCCAAGGTCCCCATGGGTTTCCATGGCCTGCGCGATCTCCAGAGTCCAATTCCTCTGCTCAGCCACTAAACCATCTTATTCTTTTTCTAGTGAGCAGGGACGTAGCTAAGGGGGGGGGGGTTCAGGGGTCGGACCCCCCCCTTCAACAGGAGGAGAAGAAACGGGCACTGTTCGGAGGCCCGCCCGTATATGCTCGCAGCCCCAAATAAATGCCAGGCGCCCACTTGCTCTGCCTCTCCTCTAGGCTTCAGGAGGAGCCGAAGTGGTGCCCTGGGTTTGTTTGGGGCTGTGCGTGTGCACGCGGCATGCTCGCCACAACAAGCACCTTTTTCTCTCCTCCTGGTCCTGGCAAGCCAGGAGGAGCCGAAGTGCGCCCCTAAACTTTTTGCGGGGCCTGAGGGGGAGGGAGCCCAAACGCCTGGGGAGAGGGAGGAGGGAGGGAGGGACAAGAGGCTGCATCAGGCTGCATCCACACTAAGAAAAACAGGTTTGGCCAGCGATTTAACTCTTTTGTGGCTCATGGCTATGGAATTCTGGGAGCTTGAGTAGTTCTGGGGTCCAGATATCGAGGCTTGGCTCCTTTCTGGCTCATGGCTATGGAATTCTGGGAGTTAGAGTATGTTCTGGGGTCCAGATACGAGGCTGGCCTCTATCTGGCTCATGGCTATGGATTCTGGGAATTAGAGTATGTTCTGGGGTCCAGATATTGGGCATGGCTCTTTTCTGGCCTCCTTTTATAGGACACTCCTAACATTTCGATTTCTGCCCAGAAGAATTTCAAAAGTCCTCATTTTTTTGTAAGATGACCAGATGTCCTCCTTTTCTAGGACGTATCCATGTTTCAACCTTCTGGCCTGGATGAATGTAAAAATGTCTTCCAATTTGGTAGGATGACACACGTCCTCCTTTATCCAGGATACGACACACATTTCAGCCCAGGAGCAATGTCAAACCATCCTCCGTTTTATCAGGGTGCACAGACATCATCACTTTACCCAGGACCCACACCCTACATTCACCCAGCGGGAATTTCAAAGCATCCTGGTTTCAGAGTTGCCTTGCCAGTCTTCCTGAGGCTGAGAGTGTCGTGGACTTACATGCATAGCTGGGTTTCTTGGTTTGTTCAGAGCGTTTGCCTTTGGTGGATTGGGTGTGTGCGGAGTGTGCGCCTTAAGAGGTTTTCTTGGAGGCTTGTTCAGAGATGGTTTGACTTTGACATCCTCTGAGGACTGAGAGAATGTGACTGCCCAATGGTTTTCGGGGATTTGCCTTCACCCTTCCCTTAAGGCTGAGAGAGTGTGACAAGTGCTGTGATGTCCCTTGTGCGCCACACCATTTGGACATGATGCATGCGCCACATCATCGACACGTACCCATGTAAGATATTTAGCCTCTCCTGTTGGAGGAATCAGATTTCATCCGAATCCTGGTCTCCAGGTCATAGAATGTAGAGTTGGAAGAGACTGCAAGGGTCACCCAGTCCAACCCCTTTTTCTGCCCATGCAGGAACTCTCATCAAACCCTCCCCATGACAGATGGCCATCCAGCCTCTGCTTAAAGACCTCCAAAGAAGGAGACTCTGCTGCACCCGCGGAAGGAGTGTGTTCCACTGTTGAACAGCCCTACTCTCAGGATGTTCCTCTCTAAAACACAAGCATATACCAACCTCTTTCCAGGAAGATGTTAAATGTTCTCCATTTTGAGCATGACTGAGAACATGAATTTATATTGTTTTTATTAATGTTTTTGGCTTTTCGTGTGGGTGTGTTCTCCATTTTTGAACATCCTACAATTGTCCTACATTTTATCGCTGCATCATGTCCTACATTTTTTCATACATTTTGTCGTCTGGGGGTGCTCTTAGCCTCTCAAAATGTGGCACTTAGTCTGGACCCCCCCCCCTTCCCAAAATCCTGGCTATGTCCCTGTAGTGAGTCATGTCTTACTGATGGCATTGTTCACATGTGGGTTGCCCCTGAAAGATGCATGCCGGGTTCCATCAAAAAAGCCTCCAAGTATGCCATCTGTCAAAGGCCCTCATTATGAAAATTGGGCTTACAACAAAGTGATTACTAAACAGGATGGTTGTTTGTAGGTTGCAGAAGTGGAATTTTGTGTGCAGTACTGTTGCGCTTTTGGATGTGACCTGAGTTGTGCATTCAGCTACATGTTCTGTTGTCCAGTGTTGCCATTTGACACACAAGCCTTGCTTTGCAGAATCAATGTGCCATTTTGCCCATGGGTATTTATCTGATTCAACCCCCAGTTTAAGACACTGATCAATGTTTTTGTAGAAACCTTATGTGGGAACTGCCTCAGGGGAAACAAACACATTCAAAGCCGCATGTATGTTTAAACCAAGCCCTTTTATTTGCTAAAGGTGTAACTCCAATTGGCTGTTCCCAAAGCAGCCCTGATCGTATCAACTATTTGTTTGATGTACTACACAATTGAATTCGGCCTCACTCAAATCTTGATCCAGTTATACAGTCCTGTAAACAGGTTTATACAAGGCTACACACAAGGAAACAGCAGTCTGATAGCTGTTGTTATGTACAGGGTTGACTGCACAACTTGGAGTCCATTAAGGCCCAAATCAATACTATATTGCACCTTTTGCCTTGACAACCTACTTGTCTACCTGGTATATTGTTGTTGAATCTCTGGGTCTGGCCCTGAGTCTCCAGTTTTCATGGCTCATTTCCAAGTGGGAGATAAGGGCTGCATCTACACTGCAGAATTGATGCAGTTTGATGCTGCTTCAACTGCCATGGCTCAATGCTATAGAGTTCTGCAAATTGTAGTTTTGTGAGAGATGTAGCCTTCTCTGTCAAAGAGCTTTAATGGCACAACAAATTACAAACCCCAGGATTCCATAGGATGGAGCCATGACAATTAAAGCAGTGTCAAACTGCATTGATTCTGCAGTGTGGTAGCAACCAAGGTTGCAAACTCTCCAGTTCTGAGGGGTTCAGCTCCAGGCAAGAGGAAAGGGCTTGTGTTCAAATGTCCTGCTCAGCTCATAGAGCAACAGCCTGCTATAATTCACAAGGATTAATTGATTTATTGCCTATCACAGAGTGTCTTGGAAGTCTCTCATTCATAGAGAGACTTCTCTATAAGTCATAAGTCAAAGCTGACATGATGGCAAATAACAAGGACAAAGATGATTTGTTGCTGCAACCTGGAAAGGCTCCCCTGGGTGTCTATGTATTTACTTAGGGTTTGTCTATACTTGCCAGAATACTCTGTCCCCAGAATATTCTGACCATGAATTTCCCAAGATTTCATCCATTACCTTGTGGGTTTCCAGCTCTCTTCCCCAGCAGCAATGGGTAGCTGCTTCCCCATGCAATCCCTGTTCATTGCCCAGCTCCACTGCTGAAATCAGAATGAGGTGCCAAGCCATGCTATCAACTCTGGGCACATTGTTCTGATCTGAAAATGATGGACCATCAGTGAAAAGTGAAAAGGAAGGGGGGGGGGAACAGAAAATCTGCAGCAAAAGATGAGTTATTTAAATGCAGTATAGGGGGGGAAAGCCCTGAATTGAGTGCAGCCATCATGAAGACAGTCCATACCCAATTCAGAGTTTTGGCCCTGGTGTAACCAAGATGCAGTGAGCCCATAGGGACTTTGGCGTAAATCATCAAGGCCTTAGTTAGTGTTCTATTTCTCTCCCTGTCTTTGTGGTACCAGAGCTCACCCTCCATCCTACTCTGCATCTACCTGCTGCTTAGATGCAAGTAGGCTAGATTAAATATTCCTTATGCTGGCTCCCTAAATATGTAAAATGAAATAATCCCCTCATTTCATTTGGAAACAGCTTTTTTAGCTAAGATTCCTGTCTTTAATTTCCAAACAAGCACATAGGTCCTCTGTGCATGTCTGGGTGTTTGAATGACAAGCTGTCAGCAACTGTGGTTGGTTCTTAATGCATAATGCTCAATGCCATCACCAGGAGCCACCCCTAGGTCTCAGGTTTTGGCCCAGAAACCTCAGAGCCTGGGATGATCCTGAACAGGCAACCCTGAAATGAACTGAGATGTCTGGGTATTTTATTTTATTGAAGTTTTGTCATGTAAACACCTATGCAGACTGAAATGGTACAGCCAGGACATGTTTTACTACCCCTTTAAGCAGCTGGGATGGGAGGCTGCCAATGAATACCAAGTGCTAGAGGCTATATTTAAGAGGAAGGAACTGGCAAAGCCACAGCTGAGTATTCCTTACCTAAGAAAACCCTATAAAATTCATGGGGTCAACATAAAAGTTTTTAATAAATAATAAAAGTTTTATTTTTATACCGCCCTTCCGAAGATCAGGGCGGTTAACAACATAATAAAAACACAACATATACATCAACATCAAAATTAAAAACAAATACACAGACCAGAATAAAACCCCCGTTAGCCAGTCCTCTTTGCCACAGAAGAGGAGGGGAGGCCCACTGGACTTTAGTCGGGGAATGCAAGCTGGAATAGAAAGGTTTTGAGATCCTTTCTGAATTGGGCCAGGGAGGTGGCCGAGCGGAGCTCTGTGGGCAGCGTGTTCCAAAGGGCCGGGGCGGCGATGGAAAATGTCTTCCTCGCTGTGGAGGTCAACCTAGCCCCTGGCACCCTAAGTAGTTGCTGCCCAGATGTTCTGAGGGTGCGGGGCGGAATGTACGGGGAGAGGCGGTCCTTCAGGTATCCTGGGCCCAAGCCATTAAGGGCTTTATAGGTCATCACCAACACCTTATATTGTGCCCGGAAGCGAATAGGCAGCCAGTGCAGATCTTTGAGCACCGGTGTAATATGGCTGGCCCTGGAAGTTCCAGTGACCAGCCTGGCTGCCATATTCTGTACCATTTGTAGCTTCCGGGTTTGGTATAAGGGTTGC
>NC_056525.1:8760964-8764188 GCF_019175285.1 Sceloporus undulatus | reverse complement strand
AAGGTTAAGAGGTGATATGATAGCTCTGTTTAAATATTTGAAGGGATGTCATATTGAGGAGGGAGCAAGCTTGTTTTCTGCTGCTCCAGAGACTAGGATCTGGAGCAAGGGATGCAAGCTGCAGGAAAAGAGATTCCACCTCAACATTAGGAGGAACTTCCTGACAGTAAGGGCTGTTTGACAGTGGAACACACTTCCTCGGAGTGTAATGGAGTCTCCCTCCTTGGAGGTCTTCAAACGGAGGCTGGATGGCCATCTGTCGGGGATGCTTTGATCTGGATTTCCTGAATGGCAGGGGGTTGGACTGGATGGCCCTTGCGGTCTCTTCCAGCTCTATGATTCTATGATCCTGTTTCTCAAAGCAGCCAACTCAATCAGAAAATCAGAAAATCTTTGAGTTGGAAGGGACCACAAGGGTCATCTAATACAATCCACTACAACATGACTAAAGCCATCCTGACAGATGCTTATCCAGCTTCTGTTTAAAAACCTCCAAAGAACAAGACTCCACCACCCTCTGAAGCAGTCCATTCCACTATTGAACAGCTTTTACAGTAAAGAGGTTCTTCCTAATGTTTAGGTCAAATTTCTCATGTTGTAATTTGAATCCATTGGTTCTCATTCTAGTTTCTAGAGCAACATAAAACAGGCTTGCTCTTCACTCAATATGACATCCCTTCAAATATTCCAACATGGCTTTCATGTCACCTCTTAACCTTCTCTTCTCCAGGCTAAACATACCCAGCTCCCTAAGCCTCTCTTCATAGGGCATGGTTTCCAGTCCACCATTTTGGTTTTCCTTCTATGGACACTTTCCAATTTGTCAATATCCTTCTTCAACTGTAGAGCCCAGAATTGGGCACTGTGTTCCAGATGAGATCTGACTAAAGCATGCTTCCCTTGATCTGGACACCACACTCCTGTTAATGGCTCCAGAAGATCCACTGGTTGGGAATGAAGGCAAGAGCTAGCCAGATACTGTACCTGGTATCCAGGTATATACTCTTTCTGGAAAATCCATGATCTTTATTGGCTTCTCCAGCAATTTGTTATAAGAAGTGCAGGTGTATGAAGTCATATGATACTAGCTGTTATTCAACAAAGATGCAGTGTTATATAGGGCTGCACAATTTTATGTTGCTTGTCATGACATGCAGAGAAGAATAGCTCTTTCATAATATTCTCTTCAGTGTAGATGACTACAAGATCTCTGTGTAGTGTTCTCATATATTTGCATTCTGAGCTCTTTGGAGAAAATATTCTACACAAAACATACTATTGTTCTGTGGAAAACCTCATTTTGTGTGTGCAGGAAACAGTGTTTCCTGTGGAAAACATATAGCTTTCCTCTGAAGAAAACATGTTTTTTTTTGTGGAAGAAACATATTTTTGCCCAGAAACATGGGCCAGAATTCTGTTAGTGTCTTATGTAATACGCCTATTTCCCTCCAGAAGTAGCTGAATATTTTTGGTAGTGAAAAATCTCCCTATTCAGTTCAACTTTGGAGAGGTTGAATAATGCATGTGGTGTCATTGTTCGTGTACTGTACACTGATGAACATACACATGGCACATCATTGAAACACATCACAATCATCAATGAAGCAGTTGTTAAGGAAAAAGCAACATGGGATATACAGTAAATGAAATAAAACAAAGGGCGAATCTGAGATGGGGCAGAGGAAATCCTGAGCTGGGACAGCAGACCTTCACTACCAGAACAGAGGGCCTGGTGGGAAGGTGAAGGAAAGAAGTCTGATAACAGGAGGGGCCAGCCCATGGAGGGCTTTAAACGTCGACAGCAGGAGCTTGTACGGAATGCGGAAAGGAGGGGGGGCAGTGAAGGGATGCCAACCAGGAGAGATATGGTCACAGCGTGCGGATTGATAATGAGTGCAGCTGAATGCTGGACAGAATTAAAGACGGAGGTGAGAAAGAGGAAGCCAGCCAGAGGACATTACAGTATCAAGTCATGAGACCATAGGCATGGACCAGATTTGGCAGTAGAGGCAGAGAGATAAGGTCGGATTGGCATGTTGTATAAAAAGAATGTACAAGCTTGGCTGTGGTCTGGATCTGAGGAAACACGACAGAGAAGAATCAAAGATAAAACCAAACTGTGGGCTTGCTGGATTGGTTGAATAGAAATGTTTGCCACAGAGACAAAAAAGGAGTGTTGAAGGATGGACTTAGGGGGAAAGACAGAAGCTCCACTGGACATGTTGAGTTTCAGACGGCGATGGCACATCCACTGTGAGACAGCTGTAGACAAGATTAAATTTGCTGTTCAAGCCTTGGAGAAGGTCAGGAGTGGAAAGATAACAACTGTGTATCATCACCTACAGATGGTAGGAAAAACCAAAAGAGCTGTGAGTTTACCAAGGACAGTGTTTTTTTAGGCACTGGAGCTCTATGGTGCAGAACTCCGAAATCCCAGGAAATATGGCAGTTAATGGTGTTTCAAATGCTATGATTGCAGATCAAATGAAACCTGTTACAGACAGCCAAAATAAACTGCTTTGAGTCACAGTGGAGGTATGGTGTTTCAATGATGCATGCTTCCTAAGAGACCAGAAGACACACCAAAGTCACGCTCTAGTCCTTAGGGCTGAGTGTGGCTTTGGTGCGACTTCTGGACTCTTAGGACGCATGCATCATTGAAACACCATACCTCCACTGTGACTCAAAGCAGCTTTATTTGGCTGTCTGTAACAGGCCTCAGTAAAAGGCATCTTGGCATATTTATGGGTTTTCTCAAGCAATGGCACCATCTATTGGTCAGCTTCATTTATGTCTCTTAGGGAGATGCAAAGAACAAAGGGATGGTTTTCTGATCATAAGAAAAATCCCCAAACTTTATTCGGCTTTTGTTGTTGTTGCTGTGTGGCTTCAGGCATTCTGACTCACGCAACTGTAAGGCAAACCTATCACTGGGTTTCTTGCAATACGTGGTACCCGGGATACGAAATACCCAGGTTACGAAATTTCCGGGATACGAAAAAATCCCATAGGAAATAATTGTTCCGGTTACGAATGTTTTTTCTGGTTACGAAAAAATTTTGGTGCTTTTTCGGCTTTTTCGCAGAACAAACGCGGCTTTTCCCCATTAGCGCCTATGGACATTTGGCTTGCGAAGGCTTTGGGGTTACGAAAGCGGCGGCGGAACGAATTAAAAATTTCGTAAACCCGAGCACCACTGTATTTGGTCGAGGGATGCAATTATG
>NC_056525.1:8758698-8760939 GCF_019175285.1 Sceloporus undulatus | reverse complement strand
TATTTGTTCAGAGGGGAATTGCCATTGCCTTTTTCTGAAGATGAGAGTGTGTGACTTACCCAAGATCACCCAGAGGGTTCATGCCTCTCACACTTCTACACCACGCTGATTTTGTCCTTATTGATCTATGTTGGCAAATGACAGGAAACTAATGTCATTGATGCCTCAGGTATTCATTCATTTTCCCAAGAGCCCTCTGCCCACAATGGTCAGAAGCATTAACAACAGAGGGTTCTTGTCTGTTACAGCAGACCTTGCCATCTTTGAAGCTTTTGCCATGACCAATTTTTTGACACAGCAACACCCTGCCACATCCCAAATAGCTCCCTTGCAGATCAATTCAGGGCTTCCTTGCATGTTAACAAGTGAAATATCAGTTGTTTTGTTGTTTTCTTCATGACGTCATTACCAACCACACCAAGCTCCTCCAGCCACAGAAAAACCTACTCTTATGCAGAACATCAAAACATAAAAGCTTACTGACCAAAGAAGGGTAATTAAATCCAATTGCTTGTTTTCCAACCAGATGCCACTGGAGAGTGTGAAAGAAGGACTCAGGGGAAAAACAGTTCTGCTCTCTTACTGCTGCTCAACAAAACGTGGATTATTAAAAGCTACTAGCACTGATACCTATGTATTACCTCCAAGTCCAGAAGTAAATTGAGAGATAATTGAGATTGCCAGGCCAGGACTGTTCCAAGCCTGAGATTTCAGGGCCAAAACCTCAGGAAACATCCATCTGTGAAGTCATAAGGCATGGGCCCTGGTGATGCTATTAAGCATGGTACATTAAGCATTAACCACAGCTGCACAGGGTATGCCAGTCAAATAGTAAGGAAAACTCACCAAGGCTGCTGCCACACTGCAAAATTAATGCAGTTTGACACCTCTTTAACTCCCATGGCTCCATCCTATGGACTCCAGGGATTTGTAATTTGCTGTGACATCAGGATTCTCTGCCAGACAAGGTCAAGTATCTCAAAAAATTACAAATCCCTGTTTCTGTAGCATTGAATCATGGAAGTTAAAGCAGTGCTAAACAGCTTTATATCTGCAGTGTAGACGCAGCCCTAGTAACAAATAAGGGAACTATATATTGTTGTTGTTGACTGCCTTCAAGTTGATTTTGACTCACGGTGACCCTGTGGATGAAACATTTTCCTCTACTGTTCTGCTCAAGTCCTGCAGACTCAGGTCCATGTCTCTCCTTATTGAATCCAACCATCTGGCATGTGGTTCTCCTCTCTGTCTAATGCCTTCCACCTTTTCTAGCATCATTGTCTTTTCTAATGAGTCAAGCTTTCTTATGAAGTCCTATTGCCCTGAGATTCCTTCTCCTTGTCCTGAGGACTGGAGAAGGGCCAAGCCCTGAGATCTGACAGCCATAAAACATACATGTTTCAAGGCAGTGCTCTTGTCCTAATGTCTCTCTTCCTTTCCCTTAGGCCTGGAGAAGAGGGCTAAGCCCTAAGACTCAGGGCCAGACTCTGAAATCTGACCATAAAAGCAGTGTATCTTTATTTCAGTAAGGCCTTTTATAAGCTCCCCCAGGATATCCTTGCAAAAACAAAAACTAGTAAAATGTAGACAACATGACTGTTAGGTAGATTTGTAAATGGTTGACCAATTGAGCCCCAAGGGTATTCAACAATGGCTCCTCCTCATCCTGGAGACAAGTGACCAGTGGGGTGCTACAGGGCCCTAGATCCTGGGCTCAATGCTATTCAATATCTTTATCAATGACTTCAATGAAGGAATAGAGGACCTGCTTATCAAATTTGCAGATGACACCAAATTAGGAGTAGCAGCTAATACCCTAGAAGAGAGGATCAAATTTCAAAATGACCTGATCACATTACAAAGCTTGGCCAAAACTAACAAAATTAATTTCAACTGGGAGAAATGTACACTTAGGCAGTAAAAACGAAATGCACAGATGGATGACATCTGGTTTGACAGCAGTACCTACAAAAGAGATCTAGGAGTATTAGTGAACCACAGGCTCAACATGAGTCAACAGTGTAATGTAGCAGCTAAGAAAGCCAATGCAATTCTAGGCTGCATCAACAGACATATAGTGTCTAGACTAAGGGAAGCAATAGTATCATTCTATTCTGCTTTGGTCATACTTCAAATAGAATACTGTGTACAGTTCTGGCTATCACAATTCAAGAATAATGAGGACAAGCTGGAACATGTCCAGAAGAGGATGACCAAAATGGTGGATGGTCTGGAAGCCAT
>NC_056525.1:8755153-8758598 GCF_019175285.1 Sceloporus undulatus | reverse complement strand
TAATAATAATAATAATAATAATAATAATAATAATAATAATAATAATATTTATTTGTATCCCGCCTCTCCCTGTATTGGATCGAGGTGGGTAACAACAAACATAAGAACAATAAAAATAAAACACAACAAACCACAAGTAAAAACATAGCAAGACATATAAAATCCAATTCCCTATCTCCCTCCCACATTAAATACCATTAAAAACGACAATTCCCAACTGTAGAGTGAACATTCCTAGGAGGTCAATTTGGGAATGCCTGCCGGAAGAGATCCGTTTTTATTGCCTTCTTAAAGGCCTCCAAAGATGTTATAAGGCGGATCTCCTCCGGCAGGCCATTCTAGATTTTTGGAGCGGCAACAGAAAACGTCCTCTGGGAAGGTGTTACCAGTCTGGTTTTCTTAGACTGCAAGAGATTCTTCCCAGAGGATCTGAGAGTGCGGGAAGGATTGTATGGGAGGAGGTAAGCTGGACCCAAGCCATGCAGGGCTTTATAGGTAATGACCAACACCTTATACTGTGCCCAGAAGCTAATAGGCAGCCAGTGTAGGGATTTTACGATAGGTGTAATAGGATCAGATTTCAAACTCCCTGTAACCAATCTGGCTGCCATATTTTGGACCACTTGCAGCTTCCAAACGTGGCATGAGGGTTGCCCCATGTAGAACGCATTACAGAAATCGAGACGAGAGGTTACCAGTGAATGTACAACCATTTCCCATTCCAGGAAGGGTCATAGCTAGCATATCAGCCGAAGCTGTTAACAGGCACTCCTGGCTGTCGCATCCACCTGAGATGACAGCTGAAGTGACGAGTCCAGGAGTACCAGGAACCATGTCCGGCAAACTGCCCATGTCGAGTGTATTTACCTGACCCTGAAGGCCAGAGATAGTTTAGGGATTCTGTTGGTCTACCGGCCACCCCATGTGCTAACAGACTCCCTGGCCGAGCTGACACAGTTGATCTCGGAGCTGGTGTTGGAGTCCCCGAGGCTTCTTGTCCTGGGGGACCTCAACATCCCCTTCGAGCCCAGCTAAGGTCCATCCGGTGCAGGTCGGGAGTTCATGGCTACCATGACTGCCATGGGCCTATCTCAACTGGTATCAGGGCCCACGCATTTTGCTGCTAATACACTTGACATGGTCTTTTGTACGGACATGGAGAACCCGTGGGCGGAGGTAACTAACATCTCCGCCTTGTCATGGACGGATCACTTCCTGGTTGAGGCTAAACTCAAGGCTTCTACCCAGCTCTCCCCCCCCCCCCGGGGGGGTGGCGGACCTATTAGAATGGTCCACCCTCGAAGGCTGATGGAACCCAAAAGATTCCAAGAAGCCCTAGAGAGATATATGGTTGGTACTGACAGCGAATCTGTTGATGCCCTGACAAACACCTGGGATACTGATCTCTCCAAGGCTATACACAGTATCACTCCCAAGCGTCCTCTCAGGCCTGCTTCCACAAAAAAAAAGCCCTGGAATATGGAAGATCTCAGGGAAAGGAAGCGGGTTCTGTGATGACTAGAGCGCAAATGGCGAAGACACCAGGACTTAGCCGACAAGGCACTCCTAGATTCTCTCTTGGAGACCTATGGAATGGCGATAAGTGCAGCAAAGAACTCGTTCTTTTCTGCGCATATCGCGTCCACGGAGTCGCGTCCAGCAGAGCTGTTCAGGGTAGTGAGGGAGCTTACTCAGCTACCCTCCTCCCTGAACTCTATTCTGGAACCATCTAAAGCCTGCTGTGACGAATTTAACAACTTCTTAATGGATAAAACCTCTTGGCTAAGGGCTGATCTTGACGCCAGTATTTCTAAAGAATCCAGAATAGAGGTCTCCAGAGCTTCCGTGGACTTTATTGTACTGGATCAGTTTGAGTCCGTGAGTACTGAGGAAGTGGACAAGATCCTTAGAAGTGTTAGGAAGACAACCTGCTCTCTCGATCCCTGTCCCTCTTGGCTAGCAGTTCAGGGGGGTGCGACTGTAACTATTATGTTGTGTCGCATAATTAATTTATCCTTTAGGGAAGGGCGCTTTCCATCCAGCTTAAAATTGGCCATAGTAAAACCGCTGATAAAAAAGCCCTCCCTAGGCCCCCTGATTCATAACAATTATCGGCCTATTTCACTGCTGCCTTTTTTGGGAAAGGTGATCGAGAGGGCGGTTGACATTCAGCTTCAATCGGTCTTGGATGATACTGATTTTCTAGACCCATTTCAAAATGGCTTCAGGGCAGGCTATGGAGTTGAGACTGCCATGGTTGCCTTGGTCAATGATCTCCGTCTGGGCATGGACAGGGGTAGCGTGTCCCTGTTAGTGCTCTTAGGCATCTCAGCGGCTTTCGATATCATTGACCATGGTATCCTTCTGGAACGCCTGAGAGAGTTGGGAATTGGGGGCACTGCACTCCAGTGGTTCCATTCCTACCTCTCGGGTAGATTCCAGATGGTGCAGCTGGGGGACGTGTGCTCTGATAAGAGGGCTCTTACATCTGGTGTCCCTCAAGGAGCCATTCTGTCCCCCATGCTATTTAACATTTACATGAAACCGCTGGGAGAGATCATCCAGAGACACGGGGCGCGGTGTTATCAGTACGCTGATGACACCCAAATATGTTTCTCTGTGTCTCCGACTGATGCAGTGACCAGGGATGGCATCTCTCCTCTAGATGCCTGTCTGGAGTCAGTAATGGGCTGGATGAGGGAAAACAGACTCAGACTGAATCCAGAGAAAACGGAAGTACTCGTGATAGGTTCCTTGGGCCCAGGGTTGGAGATTTGCCCACCTGTCCTAAATGGGGTAACGCTTCCCCTGAAGGACTCTGTTCGCAGTCTGGGGGTGCTCCTGGACTCGTCGCTCCACCTTACATCTCAGGTGGATGCGACAGTCAGGAGTACCTGTTATCAGCTTCAGCTGATATGCCAGCTGCGACCCTACCTGGGCCGGGGGGACCTTGAAACAGTGGTACATGCTCTGGTAACCTCTCGGTTGGATTTCATGGGGCAACCCTTGTACCAAACCCGGAAGTTTCAATTAGTGCAGAACATGGCAGCAAGGCTGGTCACTGGATCTTCCAGGACCAGCCATATAACACCAGTCCTACAGGATCTACACTGGCTGCCTATTCGCTTCCGGGCGCAATACAAGGTATTGGTTATAACCTATAAAGCCCTAAATGGCTTGGGCCCAGGGTACTTGGAGGACCGCCTCTCCCCATATAATCCGCCTTGCACACTCAGATCGGTCGGGAAGCTACTCTTGAGGGTTCCAGATACTAAACATTCTATGACTGTACGGAGGGCATTTTCTATCTTGGCCCCGCAGCTTTGGAACTCCCTTCCCAACGAGCTCCGCTCGACCACCTCCCTCGCCTATTTAGGAAGAGATTAAAAACCTTTCTATTCAAACAAGCCTTCCCCCAGACACTGTAATGCCCCTTCCCCCCCCC
>NC_056525.1:8738567-8755053 GCF_019175285.1 Sceloporus undulatus | reverse complement strand
TGCTCTAGCTGCCTCCTGTTGCATTCTGGGATGTGCAGTTTTAAGGAAGAGTATTTAGAATTCTCAGGTATTCTAAATACTGTACCCCTCCTTAAAACTGCCAATACCAGAATGCAACAGGAGGCAGCTAGAGCAGTCAAAGTGGAATAGTAGCACTTTAAGAGTATAGTGTGATAAACATCTATGACTATTTGGAGTTCTGGACTTATTCTACCTTTTAAAAAAAACTATGGGGTTTTTCACATAAAACTTTTTTTCTGCACATGCATGTCCTTTTCTACAAAAAAAAATGCTTCATATACAGAAAGCACAATTTGGTCTGCTGAAAAGAATATTCCTGAGTATAAAATGTCACATGCAATTTTTGCACAGAGTAAGTCCAGAACTGTGAACAATCTCATTGCACCCAGGATTCACCTTTTCAGGTTTCCCACTGTTCAGAAATAGCTGTTCTTTTAATCTGTGATTTGGATATTTCTGAATAATCTTTCCATCTCTAGCCCACACAGCACACCTACACACTATGCTGCCCTCCTGGCATGCCACCAATGGAAGGTATGTATTTGTTTGTTTATATGTATGAAAGAGAGAGAATGTGAAGGGGCCATGCCCATTGTATATTTGATTCTGCCCATTTCTACAGGCATCTCTCCTGTCTCTGGCAATGTGACCATTAAGCTCAAAAAGATTCTCACACCAGTAGAGAGATTCTTCCACTTTTCCTCTGCCTGTAGTGTGTCACTATAGGGAAGATCAGTGTGCCTATGCACATATCAAATGAACATGCATAATCTTCTAGATTCTTGCCATTATCTTTTCCAAAATATTTTGCTTCATTCTAAAAAGTACATGAGGCTCACAGAAGAACATTTGGTGTCATAACTCACCCCATAGAAAGTGACAAATCCCACACAGAAAGGCTTCTGGCTCCAGATGATGCTCCCTACTTAAGCTGAGCAGCTGATGGTTGATACAGATGATGGGGAACTTCAGTAGAGTAGACCCTCCCACCTTGTCCAGAGGAGACACACCCATCACTTGTGGAACTACAGTATATCAGAATAAGCAACAGCACCAAGGAACCAAAGCCTCTTAAGTAAGAGATGCTAAAGAATTAAGCACCTGGAATCTCAAGGTCAGGTACCTATACACTCCACAGCAGTTGCTGGGAGTTTTTTGTTATTCACAACTATTTGTTCTCTCTGGCTTTCATGCACTTCCTGTGCATGGATGTTTTTGAATTCTTGACCTCTGGACTGGGTTACACTATATGTCTCTTTGTCTTTCCCTTGTGGCATCAGTTATTATTACTGCTGGATTCTGGAGCAGTACAATATCTCCCTTCAGCCTCTGCAAATTCCTTTGATTATCTGTGCATGACCTTGGGTTGGCTTGTCTCACTTATAATGGCTTCTCCCCACTATAAACTGCCTTTCCTGATACATGTTCCTTATAGACACAGGGCATTTGAGTGTTTTTTTTTCTTTTTCACCCAAAAAGTTGTGGGCTCCTTCTAGTGATAATGATCTGGAGTTGATCATTTTGAAAATATGCAGAGTGAGTTTAAAGCAATACTTGCCCAGATGCCTTCTTTGTGTGAACTGGATGGTTTATATGCAGTTTGCAAAATTTCCATGATGGAAAGAAACCACTTTCAACTGCTACTATTTCATGAATCTTGAAAGGCACGTATACACCATCCACATGCAGAGACTGGTTCTTCCAAATGGCACTTCCATATAATCATCACCAAGTGGTGGTGGCCCTGTACCACCGCCCATGCACAGGTGTGTGTGCCAGCTGCCTTTATGTACAAAGTAATCCCAACTTCAACGTTTACTTCCATATAAAAAAGCTTTCCTTCTCTCTCTCTCTTTATTTTTTTTTTTTTTCATTCTTTAAGACCAACCTGGTAACCAAATTTCCTTTAAACAAACATCCAAATGGTAGGCAACATTGTAGAAAAGATTATTATGAATTTTTTGGTATTTTCAACTCTCGCCAGTGAGTTGTGGATTTTATAGAAAAATGCCTTATTTCATTAGCTGCTAGGTGTGGACAATGGAAGCTGCAGGATGTGAGCAGCCCAGTTTCCATCCAGTTGTTTATGTCAATTATATCACCTCTTTTCAGGACTCTCAGTTCAGAGAGTTGCTTCTGGCAATTTCCCAGTTCAGCATCTGGACAGCTGCCTACTTGATGATCACAACAGAGAATGAAAGAAGGACATCTGCTTCTATCAGTGGTTCAGTGGTGATGATGGCAGAAGGAGAGATATCAAAATGCAGAACATCTATTTGACTGTTCAACTTCTTGTAAATGCCTGAGCCATATGGAAATGTTACATGGCAGATAAAATGCAGCCCTTCTGCTCAAAACTGAGGTAGGATGTCAAAATGTCTCCAATGTTTCTGTTTCAATTCCAATTTCCTTAAGAGATCTCTCTCTCTCTCTGGATTTTAGGTAGAAATGGAAAACATCAACATGATCAAAACTTGATCACACAGAGATATGTTTCTGAAGGTGAAGCATAATTAAATTTCCTTTAATTATTGTGGGGTCATAACTGCTGTTCTCTTGCTTTGAATAATGATGTTTCCTAACTGCTTCTCATTTAATGCTGGGGGGGGGGGGGACTGTTTTTTTTAAAAAGTTGTCATGTATGTGAAGAATCCAATGCCAGTGATCTCCATGCAAAGATCCCAAGTAAGCAAAGGAGTGATGGCAAATGGATTAGTATAATAAATAATAAATAAAATGTGAACCTAAACTTTCCAATACATTGTTAATGTCATTGTTTCTGTTGTTCTTGCCCCTACTCTGGTGCCATAGATCAGTAACACTTTGCATGCAGAAGGGTCCATGTACAATTTTTGGTACCCAGTGACTTCCTAGCAAACCATACCATCGGCAATGTCCTTGATGAAGCTATTGTTCCTGCAGAAACCTCAACTTCCAACATGCCAGTAGCAACATTTCCAGTATATCTGTTGCCTTGGCTCCAAGCCACACATTCTCCCCTACACACACACACACACACTGAAGAACTGCCCAAACACATGAGACTATTAGTCATATGAGGTTTGTCATATGGGGTTTGCCATTGCCATCCCCGGAAGCTGAGAACATATAACTTGCCCAGGGTCACCAACATAGAAATAGAAGGGTTGGCTGACTGGAGAGGGAGAGGGATTTGTAGCTTTTAAAAAAAATTCCTGGGATTTGTAGCTTTACAAAGGTCTTTAGCCTTCACTGCCCTACAGAAACTACATATCCTAGGATTCCAGAGGACGATAGAGTTTTCAAAGGCACCAAACTGCATTATTTCCTGGAATATGTAGTTTTACAGAGCATTTTCAGAAAACTAAACAGAGAGATTCAACGTGTATTGTCAAATTAGAAGGACCTGGGAAGATATGCAGTCTGACCCCCTGCCATTGCCTTCCCCTGAGGCTGAGAAAGTGTGACCTACCCAAGACATTCCATGGCTGCAGAGGTATTTGAACCCTGGTCTTTACCTTTACTAATTCCAACGCCACACTAGAGACTAAGGTTCGAATCCCTGCCATGGAAACTGACTGGGTGACCCTGGGCATGTCACATGCTCTCAGCCTCAGAGGATGGCAATGGCAAAACATCTCTAAAGAAACTTGTAGGTCACAATCTAAATAAGCCTGCATTTGTACTGCAGACATCATGTAGTTTGACACCACTGACATGGCTCAGTATTTTGGAATCCTGGGATGTGTAGCTTGTTGTGGCACCAGAGCTCTCTGACAAAGAAGGTTAAATATCCCACAAACTACAAATCCTAGAATTCCATAGCACTGAGCCATGTCAGTTAAAGCAGTGTCAAACTGCATTATTGCTGCAGTTTAGATGCAACCAAAGACATGACACACTAGGAAAGGGAGGTTACAGTGGGGGAGATTATTAAGATCAGCAGATGCTTTTTTCTCTCTCAGAGAGCTCACCAGTAGCAATTGGAAAGTAAGAAGGACCTCTTACCAGCTGCTGAGGCATATTATTATTATTATTATTATTATTATTATTATTATTATTATTATTATTATTCTCAGGCACACTGGGCACAGGCGCATAGAGCTAAGTCATGAGTTATTCATGGGAGAGGGTGGGGGTGAATAAGTTCCGTGGAGAAGAAAAACTGAAAACAACACAGGCATAATCTTTTCCAGGACTCCTTTTGTTGTGCCTCTTACCTCTGACACAAAAATGTTGTTTTCCACCAGTAGGAAGGCACTTGCTAGGGTTTTTCCTATCTATCTATCTATCTTATCTATCGATTGCGTCTATCTAGCATCTACAAATAAACGCTGTATTTGGGCCTTGTTTTTGTTCTTGATCCCAGAGGATGCAGTTAGTCCACTAGTGTACTATGTCTTGAGTGATTAGCTTGAAACTTTATAATGAATGAGCAAATGTTTCAGCTTCTGCCTCCTTCAGGTTTGCTGCAAGTAAAGTGAGCTGTATGATTCCATGGTGGCCATTGTGAACACTATCTTGGGATGGCTGTGTACTTGAAAGAAGCTGATGGTATGCTTTGAAAGTAGATAGCTGAGATCCCTGATGAGGGTTGCAAGTTGCTTGGGTTATTAATGAGCAGATGAATCGCACTTCTGACAGTTGTGTTCGGGATCGCCGGAGGTTGAAATGAATCACTAATAATACTGTTACAGTTATGCTCTTACATTGAATATGTTGTGCCCCTCCATGTCTATGGAGTGTTTTTATCATGGATGTCAACTGATGCAACGTTTTGAAATTTTTGTTCTTTAAATATGTTCCAAAAAGGGCAAACCTTGATGTTTGCACTTTATATAAGGGGACCCCTTTACTATGCCTTGTATTTAATGGTACTTGGAGCATCCAGCATTTTGGTTCCATGGGGGACTTCTGGAACCACAGATATCCCAGCAGATATCAGTGGTCCCACTTCTATTAGACTTTGAAGCACAAAGCAGGAAGTGTGGCCTGTCTGTGTTAAGCATAGTGGAAATGGTGAACTGATTTGGCCTGTACTTCTGTCCTCTGGGGAGGGGGGGAGTCGCGTTATTGCTGAACTGAAAATGGAACACTCCCTCACTACACACACCACCCCACTGAAAGGAGGAATGGGTGAACTGATGGAAAGCAAACAGACTTAACTATCTTTGTCCGACTTCCATTGAAATGTGACCTGCCAAACAGGCTCAGAATGGTACATACACATGGCCTTGTGAAGAAAGGTTGGCAACTTCCATCTGGATTTGGGAAGAGGGTCAGTATCTATGGCTTACTTGGGCTTCTCTGTATGCAGGCCACTGGTTCTCCATTGCCCGACCACTGTAAAAGACTTTATCAGTGCCTGAAGGGGACTGCTTCTCAGGCACATTGTGTTTGTTTTTTTAATCTTGCATAGAAAATTTGTTGTCTGTGTTGCCCAGCCCAAGGCACTCCCTTTCACTTTTAGAGACTGTCCCCGTTAGAAGGATTAAATTGCGACCACACAAGGTTTGCTCTCGTAGACTGTGCTTCCCTGTTCTGCTCTCCCAGCCATGCCTAGACTCCATGTTTGGATGGTAAGAAATTCCACAGGTGTTTTCGTGCTGTAGTCCCTTTTAAGCTTAGCTATGCCCTCTAGCCCCTTAGTCCTAGTTGAGGAGGTAGATTTGTTTAGCTTCCATTCTGTACCTCTCCCAATTTTTGCTTTGAGAGAACCTTTTCATTGAGTATAGATCGCTTCAGTTGTTTTCTACTGCCTATCCTTTTTCCTGTCCTTTTTATAAAGAAATAATTGTTATTGGCTGCAAATCAACATGGTCCTTCTATCTCATTTTCACTTTGGAGTCACCCCCGTTTTTAATTGTTCAGGCCTGTAAGGGTTTTCAGGGAGTTAGTTGCCTGGAGACCTGTTCCCCCCAAAACCCAGTCAAACAGTTGCCAGTGGCTTGCTTACATGATTGTACATATTTCGTTAGCTGATTCAGTCTCCATAATATATGAGAGTGTTTTTGGATCTTGAGTGACTTAAAACACCACATGTCCTTGGTTTGATAATACCATTATCTACTAAAGAATACTGGGTAAACAGTGCTCTAAACTGCCACCTTTGTATCAGGGTTTAGTTTGCAGGGACTTATGGTCCCCTGAGCATGGACTGGTCATTTTAGGAGTACAATGACTGGGCAGGATCTACTATATTGAACCTTTTCCTGCCAGTCCTGCAGTCTGCATTTGGCTGGTCGCTCATTTATTGTAGACATACAGGAGTGTTATGCTGCGTATCGTGGTAAAATTACCACAGGGACCTGCATGAGCACTTCAGGAAGGCACAATCTGAATCCTGACCGGCGCTGAAGCAACCGTGGTCTGGCATTTCAACACGTCATCACCGCTTCTCGGGGGGGGGGGGGGGGGTCTGATTGTGTCCCCTCTTTTGGTTTGAGTTTGCTATGCCTCTTTAGGCATTTGGTGGACAAACAGGGATTCATAGAGTTAAAACCTTGAGCGCCACATGGATTCAATCTGGACCCCCAAATCAGACGGAGGAATTGGATGATTTTTCTAGAACAGATGACCAGTCAGTAAAAGAGAGATGTGTAGTGAGGTGGGCGACTTCAACTATCCTGATTATTTGCTGGGAAGTGCAACTCAGCAAAATCCTCAAGGTCTGTAAATCCTCACTTGGGCCTGGAGACAATTTCATGGTCCCAGGTGGTGGAAGGGCACAAGGGAGTCAGCTATTTTAAGATTCTGTATTCCGAACCAACAAGGATGACTTGGTTATGGGGTGCATTGGTGGGATCTTAGGGTGGAGTGACCATGTTCTCCTGGAGTTTTGTAATTCAGTGGAAGGAGAAGCCAGGGCATAGTCGGGACACGTCATCCCTAGATCGTTGGAGAGTTGGATTTCAGTACTTAGAGAAGTGAGTGAGAGTGATTTTCCATGGTTCAGAATATACGAAGAAATAAAGGAGTTCATGGACGGATGGGGTTTCTCAAGGGAGATCTGAAGGCCACAATTGTCAACAGTTTCCAGTGAGAAAGAAAAACGGGAGGTGTCTCAAGAAACGTGCGATGAGGGATTTGACTAAGGACTTTCAACCGAGATGAGTTTGAAACGGAACATGGTTAAGAATGGAAAAAGGTGGGAAATCAAAAAGGATTCAAAGAATAGCAGGCATTGTGTAGGGGTGAATAGTCAGAAAAGCTAAAGCGCAGAACGAACTCAGGCTTGCTAGAGAGGTGAAGAACAATAAAAAAGCTTTTTTGGATAGGTCCGCAGCAAGAGGAAGAAGAAGGAAGCAGTAGGGCCACTTCGTGGAGAAGATGGCAAAATGCTAACAAAGACAGAGAAAAGGCAGAATTTACTCAACACCTTCTTTTGCCTCAGTCTTCTCAGAAAAAGAAAGGCTGCTCAACCTGAGGATAATGGGCAGAGGACACACATAGGGGATTTCAGCACAGAATAAGTAAAGAGATAGTAGAGGAACACCTTATTGAATCTAATGAATTTAAGTCTCCGGACCAGATGAACCCATCCAAGGTATTAAAAGAACTGGCAAATGTATATCGGAGCCATTGGTAATCAATTTGAAAACTCCTGGAAAAACAGGAGAGATCCCAGGCAGACTGGCGGAGGGCAAAACGTTGTCCCCATCTCAAAAAGGGGAAAAAGAAGGATCCCAACATTATCGTCCAGTTAGTCTGACATCAGTACTAGGAAAGATCTGGAGAAGATCATTAAACGAGAGTCTGTGAACATACAGAAGGCAATGCCATTAATCACAAAAAGTCCAACAGGGGTTTCAGAAAAACAGTCATGCCAGACAAACCTAATATCTTCTTTGTAAAAATTACCAGCTTGGTAGATGAAGGGAATGCTGTGGAGATAAGTATATCTGGATTTCAGTAAGGCCTTTGACAAGGTTTTCCCATGACATACTTGCAAACAAGCGGGTAAAATGTGGGCTAGACAAAGGAACTGTTAATGGATCTGGTAATTGGTTGAACGGCGCGGGCGAACCCAAAGGGTGTCAACAATGGCTCCTTTTCATCACCTGAGGAGAAGTGACCATGGGGGTCCCACAGGGTCTGTGGGCTGAATGGGCCCAGTGCTATTCAACATCTTTATCAGATGACCTGGATGACAGAATTGGGAAGCATACTTATCAAATTGGCAGATGATACCAAATTAGGGGGAAATACCAATACCCCGAGACAGGACAAGATAAAATGACCTGAATAGACTAGAAAGCGGGGCCAAAGCTAACAAAATGAATTCAACACGAGAAAGTAAGGTATTGCACTTAGGGCGGAAAATAAAATGCAAAGATAAGGATGGTGACACCTGGCTGAATGAAACTACGTGTGAAAGGATCTAGGAGTCCAAGTAGACCACAAAGTGGAACATGAGTGAACAGTGTGATGCGGCAGCTAAAAGGCCAATGCTATTTTAGGCTGCATCAATAGAAGTATAGTGTCAGATCCAGAGAAGTAATAGTGCCACTGTATTCTGCTTTGGGTCAGGCCCCACCTAGAAGATGTGTCCAGTTCTGGGCGCCACATTCAGAAAGGACATTGAGAAACTGGAGCGTGTCGCAGGGAGGGCGACAAAATGGTGAAGGTCTGGAAAACCAGGCCCTATGAGGAACGACTTAGGGAGCTGGGGATGTTTAGCCTGGAGAAAAGAAGGTTAAGAGGTGATATGATCGCCCGGTTTAATATTTGAAGGATGTCATAGTTGAAGAGGGATCAAGCTTGTTTTCGGCTGCTCCAGAGAACAGGACCCGAACAATGGATGCAAGCTGCAGGAAAAGAGATTCCACCGGAACATTAGGAGGAACTTCCTGACAGTTAGGGGCTGTTCGACAATGGAATGCACTTCCTCGGAAGGATAGAGGTCTCCTTCCTTGGAGGTCTTTAACAGAGGGCTGGATGCCATCTGTCAGGGATGCTTTGATTTGGATTTCCTGCATGGCAGGGGGTGGACTGGATGGCCCTAGTGGTCTCTTTTTCCAATCGCGTCTATGATGTCTATGATGGTCTATGTTTTTTCTGCACTGCAGAAATAATGACGCTTTATTTATTTTGTTTAGAGTATTTATACCCTGCTCTTCAGCCACAAAAGACCTCAAGAGGCTTACAGGTCTGTATTTGACAGTTCCCGGCCCTCAGGTTTACAATCTAAAAAAACATAACACAAAAGGTGAAGGGAATGACAGTGGGGAAGAGATCAAGTTAACAGATAACTGCCAGTTCTTCTCTCCCTCCTAGACCAGAAATTGTTAGTTGGAATGGAGGGAGGGTCCTCCATCTGCCTCTGGGCTCTTCTCTCTCTGAGCCCAGGGTGGTGAGCAATTTGACATGGCTTTAACTGCTATGCACAATGCTATGGGATTCTGAGATTGTAGTTTGTTATGGTCACCGAACTCTCTGACAGAAAGGTCGATAGCTCACAAGCACAATCCCAGAATTCCATAGCACTGAACATGCAGTTAAAGCAGTGTCCAACTGCATTATTTCTGCGTTCAGATTAGACCCCGAGGGATATGCCATTGTCCACTGAAGAATGTGAAAACAGAGTTTTGTTTAAATAGTCACACTGAGATGCAGCTCAGTATCTTCTTTAGCAGCTGAAGAAGGTGGACCCTGACATTGCTTTGACACTATTGTATTTTATTTTTAATAATAATAGAATTATTTTATTATATTAGTGATGTTTGTTAGTTGCTTCTGTCTCTGTGGGTATGTATATCTACACCCACACCTACACAAAGCAGTAATCAGCCATCTGAGGCCATCTCTTGTTTTAAGGCAAGAGACCTCTTTTTGCCCTTTCTCAACCAATCCATCAGTGATTTCCAATGTCTTTTCATAGCATCTGGTCAATGTCAAGAATTTCAAGATACCTGGAATGCATAATGACATAGAGCTCAATCAGACAGCTTTCACCTTTGCCATCAAAGGGGTAGAAAATCCATAACCACTGAATACAGAAAAAGGCATGTTTATAGGGAAACTCTTAGAGAAATAAACCTTCACCATTTTGCAGCATGAATATTGAAAGAGGAAAAGTGAAGTGTAACCAAATTAATCCCTCAAGGAGCCCATCAAATTCAACACAGAGACCCAAGGGATAGTGTGGGCCATCAATCTTGTTCAGGGTGCCTTATTAGAAATGTTTTTTTCCCCTCCCAATGTAGATTTTAGAGGAGTTTGCAAGAGAGCCCAGTAGCCTGTGTTACTCTGGATTCATGCCTCCACTTTAAAGAGTTCTGCAGACATAATCTTTCTCTTCCAGTGCTTATCAAGCTCTTAGAAGTTAAAAGACTGCCAAAGAGGGTTTTTGAAAAACCAGTCCAGGAACCAAGACATCCCAAGGAACAGAGTAATACCTTTGTCATTTGGTCCAGAAATATATCCCCACCGAGCAAGAGCTCATTGGACTTCATGGTTTGCATCTGAATATGAAAAACCAACACTGGAAAGTTTTGGAAGAATGAAAATGAGCCTCGCCTTGGAATGTGCTGGGCATGGGCTCTGGTGTAGCACCACTAATGAACTTGTTCTTCCACATTGAGTCTTGGATCATGTTGTTCATCTCCATTAGAGTAGTAGCTCCATTGTGTTAAATGTGAATTCCAATATTATGACTCACCACTCAACAATTAAGTCAATGGAACACTCACTTCAAACGAATCAATAAGGTTTAGGTCTTAGTGTCAATTTTTCCTTACTACCATTTCATAATCATGCACAAATGTAGCCTAATGTATGCATCATCTTCTGAATCCTTATAATAATCCATAAAATGAGTCACAAATATTATCTCTGGATTGGATGGTGGGATTCTGTGCCAGGGAATTGCCTTCCTAATTTACTTTTGGGAGTCGATGCCTGGTATCCTACTAGTGACAAGGACATACTTAAGTCATTACATATTTGGGTGTTATTCATATAACCCGAATGTATCTGCTGACAGCGTTTGGAACTGGGAATTGCTCCTCCAGCAGCATTATGCAGTGTGTTGCTCATTGCACAGGAGTGCTCCTGTTGCATATTGTACGCGCTTACCATGTGTTGTGTGTAATATTTCTATTCTGCATGGGGTTTATTCTAGAGCTTGACACGTGTAATAGCCGCATGATCATATTTACTCTCTGTTGGGAGATGATAAACTGAAACAGATGGAAGAAGTAAGTTTTGATGAGGGGTTTTATGCTTTATGTCTGTATGTCACTGACAGTATTCTGTGTCCTTATAGCTAAGTTGTTATTGATGTTTTACTTACTAATACAAGCGTGTGACTGTTTGTTGGTATTTTTTGTGTGATGGGGATGATTGTTGATCGGGTCTTTGTGTAACTTTAGGTTAAGATCCTACATCATTTTTACATAGTGTACTTCTCTGTTCCATAGTTATGTGGTGGTTGCACTACACCACCCTTCTGCTGAGCCCCCAACCCCCACAAAGCTGGGGAACGAATATAGGCCAGCTATTCTTTTTTACCTGAAAGAACACTTTCCTAGGCATCTGTAGGTCCCCCAATAAGACTCCGGTGGTCAAATTCGCCAAAGGCTGACCATAGAAAAGACCATGAGGAATCTAGCGATGCAATGGCTAAATGCCTGTACTGCAGCCACTCACCCACAAACCAAAATGTTCAATACCAGGCAGAGGCTCAGCGTGACTCCAGGCTTGCATCCTTCCAAGATTGCTAAAATGAGTACCCAGATTGTTGGGGGGCAATTAGCTTACACTTTGTAAACCGCTTAGAGAACGTTGTTAGGCAGTATGAAGCGGTGATATAAATGAAGCTGCTGTTGTGCTAGTAGAAAAAATGCTACAGGACCTGCAGATGCCCTCTCAGTTGTTGTTGTTAATGCCCCTTGATGTCAGCCTCAACTCATGGCAACCCTGTGGATGAGACACATCATTCCGGCCTATCCTCAGCCTCTCTGCTTAGGTGCTGCAGGCTCAGGCGGTGGCCTTCCCGACTGAATCTATCCATGCTGGCATATGGTCTTCCTCTCCTTTCTGCTTCTCCTCTGCGCTTCCCTAGCATCATTATTTTTCTAATGAGTCATGCCTTCTCATTATGTGGCCCAGTATGACAGCCTCGGTTTCATCATCTTGGTTCCAGGGAGAGTTCAGGTTTGATATGTTTCTGGGAGCCATTGTTTGTCTTTTTGGCACGATTTATCCTCAGTAGTCCTTCTCCAGCACCACAGCTCAAATGAGTTGGGTTTTCTTTCTGTTGCTTTTCCACTGTCCATCCGTACATGGTGATGGGGAATATAATGGTGTGTATGATTCTAACTTTAGTGGGTAAATTTTACATTTATTATCTTCTATAGTTTCCTTCATGGCTTGCCCTTCCCATTCCTAGTTTTTCTTAGTACGTGATTGCATTGTTCCATTCCCAATTCAATGTTTGATCCTAGGTTCAGGAACGGTTTTAACTATTTGATTTCCTCATTGTCTAGGGTGAATGTATGTAGGACCTCCAGTGAGCATTATGTTTAGCTTTCTTTATATTCAGTATTAAGACTGCCCATCCAAATAGCATTAATTCCGTCATTTCTTACTACACCACTTAAGAACAACACGTGCACCAGCCTATAAAAAAATTGTCCAACAAGACACTGAGTCTAAATTCTTGGAGAACATTATACAATCAAGTAATGTTGCATCCATAATTGAATGTGGATTTCATGGCCACAGGACTGTGGTGACAGCTGCAAATTTGGATGGCTTTTAATGGGGAATTGGATCAATTCATGGATGATGGGTTATCAATACTGCCGGCCTGAGAGGGAGTTTTGGCCAGGCAAGTCCGGCTCCTTCAGGACTAAGCCTGAAGGAAGGAGACTCGCCCTCCCACAACTGCCATCTGCCAGCCTGGAGGGAGTTTCGCCAGGCAAGTCCAGTCCCATCAGGGCTAGCCTGGAAGAAGGAAGTAGGCCTTCCCTCCAATCCATCTGCCTTGGTCCGGCCTTAGAGGGAGAGAAGAACCACTGGACCTCATCCTCTTTCCCTCCATCTTCCCTTCTCCTTTTGTTTCGTGTCTTTTAGATTGTAAGCCTGAGGAGGAACTGTCTGATTAAAATAATATTGTAAGCCGCCCGTGAGAGCCATTTAGGGCTGAAGGGTGGGATATAAATACCTAAATAAATAAATAAATAGAAAATTTATCAATGACTCCTAGTCAGGATAGATTTAGATGCCCTTGAGCATCAGTGACAGCATGCCCAAAACTCTGTATATCAGTTGGGCTAAGAATGCTATTGTTTGTGGCACCAGCTGTTGTTGTCAGGCTTCCCAGAGGCAACTAATTGCCACACCATGTGAACAGAATGTGGGCTACACAGTCCTTTGGTCTGATTCAGCACAGTACTTCTTGTATTCTTACTAAAGGAGTGGGCTACACGAAAGTGGTATTGCTATGGGATTTATTGCAACCAAACATGTTAAAATACCTTTAGAGGCACAAAACACTGACTGGAGCAAGGATGCTAAAGCTGAACTCGTTGTTGTAGTAGGCAGTGTGGTAGGGTTGTTGTTGTTGTGTTTGTTTTAAAAAAATACAACTGCTTACAACGGACCAGTCGATCTGAGAAGTGATATTCATGTTCCGTCCAGCAGCAAGATCCTTAAAGCTCCAGAGTCATCCTGAATTGGGTTTTCTCAGGCAGGAGTGCAGAATCAGGAACCTGCCCATGGATATTGGTAGCAATATCTGTCAGGGACAGTTAGAAAAATTGCAGATTTGCCTTTCTAGTGGAAAGCTGGTGGCTAATCAGGTAGGTATTGTCATCATACTTTGTTTTATTTTTTTAATGATTATTCTTGTTGTTATATTTAGCCTTTCTTAGCAAGAGCAAGACACTGTGATGCAAATCAGCCAGAGATTTCTCGTTTTCTTTGGCAGGGTTTTGAGCAAAAATGCTGTTTGGTTAATGGTAAAATGACATGCCTGAGGTTTTGAAAACTGAAATTAGAAAGTGAAATCGTCTTTTTCCATCAAGCTTTTCCCGCCCTTCGCCCAGAGAAAAGAAAGAGGGATACAAGGGAGAGAATCTGTAATAAATGTGAGTGTTCCAGGTGTCTCAAGAATGGGCAAGGAATGACACTGGGGGTGGAGGGGAAGTGAAGGCAGTTCTCATGTTTGAACGAGGAACAATGCAACGGTGGTGGGCTTTGGTCAGTTAATAAGGACAATGCAAGGGTGAAGCAAGGATTCTACCTCACTATTCCTGGAGGAATGTGGGAGTCACTGCCTGTTACTGGAGACCATGTTGCTCTGGGGACCTCGGGTTGTCATTATTGCCTTATTGACCTCCTGTGTTAGGTTTTAGATGTACTTTGTTCCATTTTGTTGCAACTTGCCTGAAGTAGGAAAATACTAACACGCACTACAGGTGGATTGATTCAAGCAGGGAAACCATGGCTGCCTGAGTTGCAAGATCTGAGCAGGGCAATTGATGACCAGTGCTCTGGGAGGTCTCTCACCCACGAGGTTGCCATAAATCGAAATCAACTTGATGGAAAATAACAACACAAATAAATAATAGAATCATAGAATCATAGAATCATAGAGTTGGAAGAGACCACTAGGGCCATCCAGTCCAACCCCTGCCATGCCAGGAAATCCAAATCAAAGCATCCCTGACAGATGGGCCATCCAGCCTCTGTTTAAAGACCTCCAAGGAAGGAGACCTCTATCCACCTTCCGAGGAAGTGCATTCCATGTTTGAACAGCCCTAACTGTCGGAGTTCCTCCTAATGTTCAGGTGGAATCTCTTTTCCTGCAGCTTGCATCCATTGTTCCGGGTCTGTTTCTGTGAGCAGCCGAAAACAAGCTTGCTCCCCTTCAATAGACATCCTCAATATTTAAACAGGGCGATCAATCACCTCTTAACCTTCTTTCTCCAGGCTAAACATCCCCAGCTCCCTAAGTCGTTCCCATAGGGCATGGTTTCCAGACCTTTTCACCATTTTGTTCGCCCCCTTTGGACACGTCCAGTTTTCTCAATGTCCTTCTGGATTGTGGCGCCCAGAACTGGACACAATATTCTAGTGGGGCCTGACCAAAGCAGAATACAGTGGCACTATTACTTCTCTTGATCTAACACTATACTTCTATTGATGCAGCCTAAAATAGCATTGGCCTTTTTAGCTGCCGCATCAAACTGTTCACTCATGTTCAACTTGGTGGTCTACTTGGACTCCCTAAGTCCCTTTCACATGTAGTTTTCATTTCAGCCAGGTGTCACCCATCCTATATCTGTGCATTTAGTTTTCCGCCCTAAGTGCAATACCTTACATTTCTCCGTGTGTGAATTTCATTGTGTTTTAGCTTTGGCCCAGCTTTCAGTCATTCAGGTCATTTTTGAATCTTGACCTGTCCTCTGGGGGTATTTAGCTATTCCCCCTAATTTGGTATCATCTGCAATTTGATAAGTATGCTTCCAATTCTGTCATCCAGGTCATTGATAAAGATGTTGAATAGCACTGGGGCCCAGGACAGAGCCCTGTGGGACCCCACTGGTCACTTTTCTCCAGGATGAAAAGGCCATTGTTGAGCACTCTTTGGCTTCGGCCGGTCAACCAATTACAGATCCAGTTTAACAGTTCCTTTGTCTAGCCCACATTTACAAGCTTGTTTGCAAGAATGTCATGGGGGAACCTTGTCAAAGGCCTTAGTGAAATCAAGAATACTGTATCCACAGCGTTCCCTTCATCTACAAGCTGGAATTTTATCAAAAGAAGAGATTAGGTTGTCTGGCATGACTTGTTTTCTCTGAAACCCATGTTGACTTTTTGTGATTATGGCATTGTGCCTTCTAGATGTTCACAGGACTCGCTGTTTGATGACTGCTCCAGAATCTTCCTAGTACTGATGTCAGACTGACTGGGATAATGTTGGGATCCTCTTTTTTCCCCTTTTTGAAGATGGGGACAACGTTGCCCTCCGCAGTCTGCTGGGATCTCTCCTGTTTGTTCCAGGAGGTTTTCAAATATGATTGCCAATGGCTCCGATATTACATTTGCCAGTTCTTTTATACCCTTGGAGGAAGTTCATCTGGTCCGGAGACTTAAATTCATTTAGACAAGGCCTTTTCTTTAATGTTAGGATTTTTCCTAAGGGTCTGAAGCTGAACTCTCCCTAGAAACCAAAAATGATCAAAATGAGGCTAGTGTGCTGGAACATATGAGTCACTGAAAAGACAATGTTTGGTAAAGTGGGAGACCCTAGGGAGAAGAGAGAAAAAAACTGCATTACAAGTGGATAAACTCAAACATAGAAGCCACACTCTGAGTCTGACAGGACCTGAGCAGGATTGCTGGTGCACAGGTGTCTTGGAGGTGTCTCATTTGTAGGATCTTCATAAGTCCAACATCAACAACACTGATAAGCTGCCTGAAGTCCTGTACCAGAAGAGGCAGGATATGAGTAAGGGGGGGGGAGCAGATAAAAGTT
>NC_056525.1:8733717-8738542 GCF_019175285.1 Sceloporus undulatus | reverse complement strand
AACAGTTTCAAGTAGCTCTGTCAGCAAATTCTGGTGTTCCCCCCTCTCCAGCAAAGACAAAAGGCTGCCCAAAGACACCTGGCTCAGCCTGAGCATCCTGCAGGCATTCAAGAGCTGCTGTGCTGCTAAGATTAAGTTGCATGATCAGCCAAAGCTCAGCAGATAAATATAGAGGTTTCACAGTCATGTAACTAACTTAATGTACTTCCAGAAACAACAGCAGCTGTGTGACGTCAGTCCAGCACACTCCTCAGAGTTCCTGCTACAGATGTTTCAGCACTCTGAGAACTTTGGTTGTGTGTGTGTCAAAAAAGTCTTTATGCCAAAGGATGTCACAAAGCTGATGCAAAACCAGTGGAGTGCTTTGGAACTTTTTCTTTCTTTCTTGGCTCTGTTGAAGAAAACATGTTCTTCCTGTTTGTTAATCAATTGAGACTGTCACCCTAAATGTAGGTACCAGGGTATCAGCCCTACTGAACACAGTAAGACTTACATCTGAGTAAATATATTCACAGGACTACTTTGGAAAACTGCAATCTTAACTCAAAGATTTTTTTCCCAAAATGTACTTCATTGATGAAAATTAGTATTATTCATTTGTGTTACAAACAAGAATTCTTCATTCTCTGAAGATGCCAGCCACAGATGCTGGTGAAAACATCAAGGAGAAAATCTTCATGGCCACACAGCCCGAAAAAACCCACAAAAAACTAAAAACTCTTCATGCTGGCTAACTAGCAAAGGGTATAAAAAAGACTAACAAGGAAAAAACATGGGCTAATGCAAAATATGGTAGAGGGATAAATTTGGAAGCCTTTATGTAAGTTCTTTGTGATTTGTTTACTTGGGCCTACAAGTTCATCCATGTGGATGAGCATCCATTTGCATTATAAGCTGTATCAACATATGAAACAAATGAGAGCCAGGTGGCTTCAAAACTATTAGAGTTCTTTTCTCCTTTGTTATACATTGGCCAAGATCCTACTCATGCTATGCTTGCATAATGTAAATGAACACTGTCATAGTTACACAGCAGTTGCATTACACCACCCTTCTTAAATAGTAACATTGTATAACTAATTGTGTATGTGTCAGTGGGCCTGCTAATTGTCTTCTTATACAATGAGGACTGGGTTGTGGCTGTTTCTACAATCTCAGGCCAGAATTTTGTATCATCTACTTTGTTAAGTGTACTTAATTGAGTAATTAGTCCTGACCCAACTCTCCCAAACCTGATAGAAATATCATTCAACCATGCTCCAATTGCTGGCCGAATGGACCTCACTCTCCCCACACAGCTGATGGAGATCAGGGGGAAGAAGTTATAACGTATTCTTCTACTAAGAGCCAACACTAATAACTGCTGGAATTTACAATGTGGAACTGTAAAGAAAAATACAGACAGACAGAAAAAGAAAGAAAGAATCTACAAGATGATGGGTGGTTGTTGTTGTTTTCCAAACCATAATTAATATGCTTATCAATCAGCAAAACAAAACAAACCTCCTCATTGATATCTATGTCAAAGTGAAAGTTATTGTATTTTTTTTCTTTAAGAGACACTTTGTCCTTTCTGAAGCTTTAAGTGGAATATCAACTTTGGTGATTTGCATGGAGAATGTTTTTCAAGTTGCATTTTTCTTGGGACATTTTCTACTATGTCCTAAAATGCCACAGGTAGACATTAAGTAGATTGCTGATTTCCCATCCCTTAGACTTAGACCACTGCAAATGTATTGGACTACAACTCTCACCACCACCAAACTAGCATGGTCTAAGCTCACGGCATCTCTCCAAGGCTTCTGACAGGGGAATGTTTCCTATCTCATGCTCTCTCAGACTGTATTGTCCATGGCCTTTGACCAATGACTGCTTGGTCATGTTTTTGGAAAAATGAGAGTTGTAGTTCCACCCATCTGGAGGGCACTAGATTCGTAGAGGTGATTTTCCTTAGCATTGATCCATCTTTGCAATGTGATGCTCACCCTCTTCTTTGCAACTATTCAGGAAGGATAAAAAAAGAGACAGCTGCATCACAGAGGGCTGTGACTGTAAGTGACTTACATAAGTAAGTGCCTTTTTCTCAACCTGAGTTGCTGGGTTGTCAAAAGCACTGCTTTTGTCATCATTTGTCATGCATGCTCCTTCTGTCTCCCTGGGGATATCCATGGAGACCATCATGATCTGTCATGGTCAGGGCATGTGGGAAATTCTGTCTCCTGTCACTTAAGGTGTGACAAAGTGAGGCTATTTCACATCAAAGCCTGGAAGTCACACTCCATCCAAATGTTAGAGGACAGTCAAAGGAGATAATTTTGCTGCTAGTGATATACAATTCCACTGTGGCCAAAAATGATGACATTTTATTATGCCACATAATATTGGAAGGAGCCCTTGTAGTAAAACTAAGGAGATGCACCTCAAAGAATACATAAGATAATTGTTATTTATTTACAAACATGCTTTGATTTATTATTATTATTATTGTCTGGCATTCCATGGTGCAGTTATGGCTTTGTAACCTTGAGTTATGGATCTGTAACTGCTCTGTATTCAGAGACATGGCTGTGTTAGTCTAGGATATCAGTATGCAAAGGGATCTTGGCACATCTTTGAAACTAACTATGGCACAGTACAGACCATCAAAAAATGTGTGGCTTCCCTGTGGAGGAAAAAGAACCAGCAAAAATCGGGTTCTTTTTCCCCTGCACCAGTTATGTCATGAGTGCACCAATGGTGCACTGGTGACGTAACTGGCAAGTTGTGACATGCTGACACTATGCGTCTGGTATGTCATAATGGCGGTGCCCATGTACATGGGGCACCAGCATTATTGCACTGCTGGTAAGTGCTTGGGTTAGGGACCGTGTGGTTGCTGCTCAGTCTCACAACCCTAGCACGGTGCTTTAGCACCATGTGTACCACACCTAATAATAATAATAATAATAATAATAATAATAATAATAATAATAATAATAATAATTTGTATCCCACCTCTCCCTGTATTGGATCGAGGCGGGTAAGAACAAACAAACCTGTGTGAAAGAAACTGCAACATAAGCTTTCACAGACTCTTTAGAAATAATGCAGTTTCATAGAATCATAGAATCATAGAGTTGGAAGAGACCACAAGGGCCATCCACTCCAACCCCATGCCATGCAGGAACTCTCAATCAAAGCATACCTGACAGATGGCCATCCAGCCTCTGCTTAAAGACCTCTAAGGAAGGAGACTCAACCACTCTCCAAGGACGTGTGTTCCACTGTTGAACAGCTCTTACTTTCAGGAAGGTCTTCCTAATGTTGAGGTGGAATCTGTTTTCCTGCATCCATTGTTCTGGGCCATATTCTCTGGAGCAGCAGAAAACAAGCTTGCTCCCTCCTCAATATGACATCCCTTCAAATATTTAAACAGAGCTATCATATCGCCTCTTAATTTCTTAACATCACTTATTTTGACACCACTTGTTTTGGATCCATCCTACCTAATCCTGGAATTTGTAGTTTTGTGAGGCATCAGCACTCTTGGGTAGGGAAGGGTAAAGCCCTTGTAAATCTACAACTCCCAGGATTTTATAGGATGGAGTTACAGCGCTTAAAGTGGTGTCAAACTGCATTATTTCCACAGTGTAGATGCACCCTTGGTCTACTTCCTTAGATGTATTCTTACGATCATAGACTCATATGGCTGAAAGGAACTATGTAGTCTTACTGCAAGTCTATGTAATGCCCCACCAGCCCATTTTAACAGCCAGCTTCCAGGTGAAGAAGATTTGTTCAGTTTCCCATTGAGGTGCAAGGAAGAGGACATTTCTTCTAGAACATGGCCACATAGTCCAAAAAATCCACAAAAAATATGGATATGGTCCATGAAAAGCCTTCGACTTCACATTTCTGGGCCCGTCCTTCCAGTGAGTGAAATTGTGGCCCTGTTTCAATTTCTTGTTGCAGCCTTGCTTGTTGATTGGAGCAGGCAAGAAATGCTATCCTTCTTGTATGCTGATGGGTAGCAGAACATAACATGTAACTATGTAGTCAATGTATGATATAGATGGCAATGGATGTGGTGGTGATGGTGATTCTAGCCTCCTGATGTCAGAAGTAGAATGCTCTACATCAGAGGCATAGTTACTTCTTGGATAGAATTGTATTGTTGATATAGGCTGGTGTAGTAACCACCTGTAATACCAGTGTGTGTGCTTTTATGTTCATCTCACAAGAAGGTGTTCAGTACCTCCTTGTTCAATAACACTCCTCTCCCACCTGCACAACTAACTTTTTCAATGCCAAAGTGCAGCCCCATATGGCAAGAGTAGCCAGGCAACATCTGGGCAAGCAAGCAGGAGAATCTTTTGAAACTAGGAACTACTACCTTAGAAGGTGGTGACCTTCCTTGGAGGGTTTTAGGCAGAGGTTAGATGGCCATCAGTTGGGGGTATTTTATCTGTGGATTCCTACATGGTAGGATTGAATTAAATGCCCCTTGGGATTCCTTTAAGCTCTATAGTTCTATGATCCTAAATTTACTCATATCACTACTGCTTCAATTGTAACTCCTCCTACCAACTACTATATTGGGCATCAGCTGCATAGGGAAAAGGAGAATCACTCTTCTGACCAATAAAGGGGGAGGGGGCAGAAGATGTTACTTAATTAAGTATACTTAACTTAGATCCAAAACACACTGCAGAAATAATCCAGTTTGAAGTTGAAGGTTTTCATGGCCGGCATCCATAGTTTTTCATGGGTTTTTCGGGCTATGTGGGCATGTTCTAGAAGAGTTTATGCCTGACGTTTCACCAGTATTTGTGGCTGGCATCTTCAG
>NC_056525.1:8729626-8733617 GCF_019175285.1 Sceloporus undulatus | reverse complement strand
CTCAATGGCTTGGGCCCAGGATACCTGAAGGACCGCCTCTCCCCGTACATTCCGTCCCGCACCCTCAGAACATCTGGGCAGCAACTCCTTAGGGTGCCAGGGGCCAGGCTTACCTCTACTACGAGGAAGTCTTTCTCTATCGCTGCCCCGGCCCTTTGGAACACGCTGCCCTCAGAGCTCCGCTCGGCCGCCTCCCTGGCTCAGTTTAGAAAGGATGCTAAAACCTTTCTGTTTAAGATCGCATTCCCCCAATCATAGTCCTAGCCTCCTTGTACTCCTTGTATCCTGCAAGAGGATTGGCTAACGGGGGCTTTGTCTTGTCTTGTTTTATATTTGATAGTGATGATGTTACTGTTTTTAAATCGTTATTTGCTTGTTTTATGTTGTAAACCGCCCTGATCTCAGGAAGGGCGGTATATAAATAAAAGTTTTATTATTATTATTATTAAACAATACATAACATACACAAACTAAAATTCCATCCCTCATCCCTTAACTAAAATACACCCATCATTAAACATTAAACAAAATTACACAACAAAGCAATATTAAATAAACTCAAATTACATACATAACATTGTACCAAGATAAAAAAGAAAAGAGAAAAATATGAATAATACAAAATACAATATAAAGCATAACAACATATAACCAATTAACAATAATCAAATCTACACTAGGGAGATAAAAAATTAAATACATTAACAATTTACATAAACACATGGATAATAATACAAACCTATACAAGCTAAAATTCCATCCCTCAACTAAAATATAATCATTAGGCATTTAAAAAAATAGAGGCATTTCCCTTTCTCGCAGTCTGGATTCGAAGAGCCTGCTGGCCTCAGCTTCTCTTGCCTCCTCAGTCCTTCTGCTTGCAGGTTTTATATGGCACAGCAGAAGGGCGGGGCTGGTGGTAAGTGCTGGTCCAAGGAACCTGCTGGCCTCAGCTTCTCTTGCTGAGGCAATGCCACACTTTGAATCTTAACACTGTAAGGAGACACAAAATCTAATCCTACTTTCCCTGATATAGGAATTAATAGAATCATAGGAATTAATAGAATCATAGAATAATAGAATTGGAAGAGACCACAAGGGCCATCCAGTCCAATCCCCTGCAATGCAGGAACTCAAAATCATATCATCCCTGACAGCTGGCCATCCAGCCTCTGTTTAAAGACCTCCAAGGAAGGAGACTCCATTACACTCTGAGGGAGTGTTAAACAGCTCCCACTGTCAGGAAGTGCCTCTTAATGTTCCTCTTAATGTTAAGGTGGAATATCTTTTCCTGCAGTTTGCATCCATTGCTCCATGTCCTATTCTCTGGAGCAACAGAAAACATCCTCAATATGACACCCTTTCAAATACCTAAAAAGAACTATCATATCACCTCTTAACCACCTCTTCTCCAGGCTAAACATACACAGTTCCTCATTCCTCATAGGGCATGGTTTCCAGACCTTTCACCATTTTAGTCGCCCTCCTTTGGACACGCTCCAGTTTCTCCACATCCTTTTTGAATTGTGGTGCCCAGAACTGGACACAGTATTCCAGGTGGGGCCTGACCAAAGCAGAATAGAGTGGCACTATTACTTCTCTTGATCCAGAGATAATACTTCTACTGATGCAGCCTAGAATCACATTGTCCTCTTTAACAGCTGCATCACACTGTTGACTCATGTTTAACTTGTGGTCTACTAGGACTCCTAGATCTCTTTCACTCATAGAATTGTTACTGTTGTTGTTGTTGTTGTTATTTACTGCCCTCAAGTCGATCTTGATTCATGGCGACCCTGTGGATGAGACATCTCCAAGACTCCCTTTTCTCCACTGCTCTACTTAGCTCCTGTAAACTCTCCTTAATAGACTCCAAGCATCCAGCATGTGGCCTTCCTCTTTTTCTACTTCCCTTCACATTTCCTAGCATTATTGTTTTTTCTAGTGTTTCCTCTCTTCCCATGATGTGTCTGATGTATGACAGCCTCGGTTTTGTCATCTTGGCCTCCAGGGAGATCTCTGGCTTGATCTGCTCTAAGATCTCCCCCCCCCCTTTTTTTTTTTTTGTCTTCTTGGCCATCCACAGGATCCTCAGCACTCTTCTCCAGCACCAGATCTCAAATACATTTATTTTCTTCCTATCCACTTTCTTCACTATCCAGCTCTCGCATCCATACATGGTAACAGGGAATACGATGGCTTGTATGATTCAAACTTTTGTGCTGAGTTGTATATCTTTGCATTTCAGAATCTTTTCTAGTTCTTTCAAAGCTGCTCTCCCCATTCTTACTCTTCTTCTGATTTCCTGGCTGCAGTCCCCATCTCTATCGGTATTTGATCCCAGGTATGAGAATTCTTTTACTACTTTTATTTCTTCATTGTCTAGGTTGAATTTGTCAAGATTTTCCATTGTCATTATTTTTGTTTTCTTTATGTTCAACAATAGACCTGCCTTTGCACTTTTTTCCTGGATCCTTCTTAGTAGTTGCTCCAGGTCTGGGAGGTTTTCTGCTAGTAGTATGGTGTCATCTGCATATCTTAGATTGCTGATATATTTTCCTCCTATTTTCACCCCTCCTTCTTTTTTGTCCAAGCCTGCTTTTCTTACAACATGCTCTGCATATAAGTTGAATAGGTAGGAATATACAATTAAAATAATCCTGAAGGATGCCCCTCCAACCTCTATTTAAAGACCTCCAAAGATGGAGAGGCCATTGCCCTCCAAGTCAGTCTATTCAACTGTCAAACAGTACTTACAGTGAAGATGTTCTTGCTAATGTCCTCTTCCTCCTAGATTTTGAATCCTGGGAGTTGTAAAACTCCCAAGAAATATGAAGTAAGATTATGATCAGCATCCTGTTGGTCACTTATTCTGGTTTAACTACCATTGCGAAAATGGTTTCACTATATAGGAGGTTGCACAAGTGTAGTGTAGCCCAAGAACCAGCCCTCAGTCACCTTTTTGTGACCCTGATATCAAATTAATATCAAAAGGGGTATTTTAGGCAAGCAGCAGAAAGGGGGCTCTCCAGCACAGGAAACTAGCCACAGCATATTGGGCATCTTGTGAGCTTGACATGGGGGAAGCCAAAAGTGCTTAGCCAGAATCTTTCAGAATCATAATACTTTCAGAGAAGAAGGTGATAGAGGAAAAACTGTACCTACAGCTTGTTTGTATATCCCAGATAAAGTAAGTTTCCTTTGGAGATTGGGACATCCTTTGTCTGGGGACATTCATGCCTATTATTCTCCTCCAGGAAAGCAGGTTAGGCCCATTAACTCCTAAAATCCTGCCCTTAGGAGCCATTTCTGGGTATAAATATGGGTGCACACAGGCACTAGCAATTTGGCCTAGTCTGAGATCTAACAGAATTTCCATCTGATTTCAACTCAGCACCTCAGTAAATGGCCACCCCATGTGCCTTGGTGGCTACTGAGCCATGTTCATTCTGGTATCCCAGCAATTGGAGCTACGCTTCAGGCTTGGTATAAGATTACATTTTAGCAACTCTGCAACTTGCTACCATTTACCATTTTTGCCTCATCAGTGTGTGTGAGTGACAGAGTGTGTTTGTGGGATTGTCAATTTCCCTTTTAAATAAAACTACATTAATTTGGAAATGCCCCTGGAGTTCTCTGGGTTTGGAACCATTAGACACAGGCAAGGTCCTCACTTTCTGAACAAGATTGTGGCCAAAGACTCTCTACTGTTGGGCTCTTGTATTATTGTTCTATTTTCCCCAGTATTACTGAGGCTATTGTAGGAACAACCAGTGGATTTCCATAGAATCAGAGAGTTGGAAAAGAACTCAAGGGCCATCCAGTTCAACTCCATGCTGCCATGCAGAAAGACACAAACAAAGCACTCCTGACAAATGGCCATCTTGCCACAGACTCCACCACACGCCGAGGCAGCATTTTCAACTGTTAAATAGCTCTTATTGTCAGGAAGTTTTTCCTAAAGGCTGAATGGAGATTCAAACTCTGGTCT
>NC_056525.1:8726122-8729526 GCF_019175285.1 Sceloporus undulatus | reverse complement strand
ACACCGGCCTCACCCCTAGCACGTGACGGGGGCGTAAAAATGGCGGCGCCCTATACACACGGGCGCCACCATTTTTACATTCCGGACGCATAGCGTCTGCATGTCGCACCCAGATATGATGCGTGAGTGCGCGAGTAGCGCCTCGCGGCGTCCCATCTGGGGCGCAAGAAGAAGCGCCATTTTGGGGCTTCTTTTTGCTCCGCGAGGGAGCCGCGTGGTTTGGCTGCTGCAGCTCCCTCACAGAGCAACCGGCAGCAGCGTGAGACCGCCCATTTTGGGCGGTCTGCAATGCGCCAATGTGTGTATATAAAAATGATAAAATATCTAATAAAAATATTACTTACAATTATTTTCCTCTTTTTCACCGTGGAGGTCTAAGGTGCCTCATGGTTAGAACGGGAGGCACTTCAGCCCAGTATATAATGTAACTCTTTCCCTTACTGAGACCACAAGGTGATTGTGATTAAAGTATAATTTAGTTATTTTATAAGTTTAAGGTAATCACTAGAATCCTGTTGTTGTTTTATACATTGCAAGTTCTCTTACAGAACCAGGGGGACATTTTTGTCTGAATTGCAAGGAGTGTGTTCAAAGCAAGATCACAAATGTAGGGTTGCAAATGTGGAGTTGCATTTGTTTATGTATTCAGTTGTGTATCTGGGTCAGCATTCAGTTGTACATTGATCTGAGCATTGCCATTCAACACAAGAGCTATGTAGCACAGCCAGTGTGCAACACCACACCTGAGGAGATTTATTTATTGCACATACATTCCACCTTTCTCCAAAAATAGGATCCAAGGCATAGCATCCATAGAAATGTATGCTATGAAACCTCACAAGAAACCAGCTGTGCAAAATTTGCCTCTTTTAAGCTGCACAAAATATTTAAAATGCAAACAGGTTCCTTTTCTCTTCTGCCATTAACCCAACAGAAAGGGTTTATTTGAAAGCTGCTTTGACACAGCTGTGATCACCTTCTAGACTTCTTCTGAAAGCCATTCCTTTGCAGACTTATGGAAAAGCTGGGACTGTTTGCCAGGCATGGTGAGATAAGTAAAACCAACAGGAGCTGAATGCTCACAGTTTTGAACTGGTGATTAGGGAATGCCATGTTCCTCTATTTTCATTTTGCATTAGACAACGAATTGTTTTTCTAGTTCTAATTAGCTGGATTTTATATCATAGGGAAAAGCTTGCCAAGAGCCCTCTTGAGTTAAAATCCAACTTTTTCACAAGCTGATATATGTTTTTTGTAAGGATTTTTTTAGACAACAATAAACAAGAAACACTCCTCCTTGAAACTGAGCATAGATATAACCTCCAAAACAAATATTTGCAAAAATACATGCTGCTTTGTCCTCATTGCAGTAGCAGTTTCCCCATAATTCTCCAACATCAGTGCTGCAGTAGACCCAGAGGTCACTGGATGGAACATAGAATCATAGAATCATAGAATCATAGAGTTGGAAGAGACCGCAAGGGCCATCCAGTCCAACCCCCTGCCATGCAGGAAATCCAGATCAAAGCATCGTCGACAGATGGCCATCCAGCCTCTGTTTGAATAAATCCATAGATTCACAGAACTAGAGTTGAAAGGGCATAAAGGGTAATCCACTTCAGCTTCCTACCCTGCAAAAATATACAACTAAAAAACTCCCAAGAGAGGGCCATCAGTCGTTCAAAGACCTCCAAAGAAAAGAGTCCACCACCCTTTGAGGCAATCTGTTCCACTGATGACTCACTCTGACTGACCAGAAGTTCTTCCTAAAGCATAGGCAGCATCTTCCTTCTTCATAATTTAAACCCATTGGTTCCTATCTTGTGCTTCAAAACAGCAGAAAACAAGCCTGATCCACCTTCTACATGATTTCAAAGATTTAAAGATGGCTATGTCATATCATATCTCAGTCTTCATTCCTCCAGGTTAAATGTTCTCTTAGCTTTTTCTCAAAAGGCCTTGGTTTCCAGACCTTTGCTGATCTTGGTTGTTCTGACAGCAATAGCAAGTAGATAGAGAAAGGGCTTCGCATTCCCTGCAACAATCTGGTTAATTCCAATTTGGCTAGACCCATTGACTCAATGGGATTTAGCTATGCCTTTTTATATCTCTTTATTAATTGTAATGCATATGAAATAATACATAACAAAATAATTAACATACCAAAAGACAAAGACAAAAACATACACACATAATAATATTTATTATGTACATATGTATTTCTTGATTGTGCCTATCCATCTGTAATGCAGACTTCCTCTTTTCATATTACTTTCTTCCTTACCAAGCATTATAGTCTGAAATAAATCTGCATTATTCTACTCAACAACAACACCCCCACACTTTTTGCACAGAAAATGGCATTTTTTGTACAAGACTGTTATTTTCTGTGCAAAAAACACTTTCTCTGCAGAAAGCAATATGTTTTCTAATAGAGAATAACAGAGTATTGCAGATTCTCCTTGCAGAAGAATACTTGTCAGGGTTTTGTCTGTTGATAAAGTACTGGTTAATATGTTTTTCATCCATGTCATAGACAGCGTAATCTACAATTCTTCCCCATGCATGTTTTCAGTGCATAGTTGAGAGACTTAAGTATTCATGGACCTCATTATTACTAGTAGAATATTTTCCCTCTTGCCTTTGTTTATAATTCGGTGACTAATATCCCCTGCTTTTCCCACTTTGAAAAATAAATCACCCATAGACCTCCCAAAAGCTCTTGGTTTGCATTCATGAATGATAGAGGCAAGCTACCAGCACTTTTCTAATTGGCTATACATTAAGCAGCTTGTGATGAAGTATTTATTTACGGCAAGAGGCTGTGGGTGGGAAAGAGTACTAATTACTAGAACCGTTGGCTTTGCTGTTAAGTGCTGTTCTCAGAACTAACCACTGCTTGAAACAAGTCACTTTTCAAACTTTGCTTCTGCATGGGTGGGATTTTCAATTAAGCGCCTGGTCGCATCACATCAAGAGACTGGGGATTTAGATAGGCGAGGAATATGTCACAAACATCTACAGCAACAACAAATATTGAGCCTTGTTGTTGTGCTTTTCAAGCACAGGTGGACGAATCTGTCGCTTTGTGATCTGTGTCACTTGTAGGAATATTCACTGGATTCATCCAAAGTCCAGTCTTAACACATAACTACTTAAATTGAAATAGTTATTTCCAGGTACTTAACCAACAAATCAACATATTAAATCTCATAGGAGAGAGCAACTAATTGAGACACAACTAGTTAACTGTAGTAATTTTCAAGGCCCAACAGTGAGTTCTTTTAACCAACAAACCTACTTGTTAACCCTCATAAGATGGAGGAAGTAAGTCATTGGCACATAACTAGTTACCTTTCAATTAGTTATTTCCAGGCTGAGATGGGGAGTACGCTTAACCAATA
>NC_056525.1:8721306-8726022 GCF_019175285.1 Sceloporus undulatus | reverse complement strand
GCTCCAGTCCTAAGGACAGGAGTGCAGCTTTGGTGTGGCTTTTGGACTCTTAGGACTCATGCATCATTGAAATACCATACCTCCAAAGTGACTCGAAGCAGCTTTATTTTGGCCTGTCTGTAACAGGCCTATGTTTCTACAACATCCTTCATAATCTCCTGAGGATCTTCTGGAGCTTACAGAGTGTCATATCCATCCTGGAAGAAGCCTCCTTAGGTGAGGAGAGGGGAGAAGTGTGCCCAGAGTATAGGCTCTAGTCAGAGTCAGAGGAGACTGACATCTCTCCCTTGAAGCCAGAAGAGTCTGACAGTCCTACCCTGGAAGCAGAACCTGGACCATCACATGTTGACCTGGAAGAGAGAGATGGAGGCCAAGTTACTTCATTCTTTGGAGAGTTGCAGACTAAGGACCTTATCAAATTACCTAACAGGCTGCAGCAAGGATGTGACATGGAGACAGTGATTATCACATTGTAACAAAAATTGCTGGGTGCCAGTATCCCATGTCCCAGCCATGTACAGCTGGTCCCTTTTTGAAAACAAAAGCTCTCAGAGTTTTAAAACAGGCCAGATTAGATCTTCTCAGCCAAATCAGAAGAAAGAATAATAACTAAAAAAAACCCCTGACCTGACCAGCTAATACACTCTCCTAATTCTATTCACAGATCAAATGAGATTTATAGTCCTTACTGTTCATGGATAGCAGGGAGTTTGACTCCAGTGTCCAGCCTCCAACAGTTTTCCCAAACCAGAGCTCTTGGCTCCAGGTGTTCCTTTGTTAGAAGCCCTTCATGGTCTGTTTAGAGAATATGGCCTCATGGTGCTTCAGGGTACCTATAACCTCTTCTCTGAAGCATATTGAAGGTTCACGCTTCTGCCCAACCGCTCATCTCATTGATGTCTCCTCACCGCTGTGATTATTAAAATGTAACTGAGCCTCTTCACATATTTTGAGGATGGTCAGATAATGAAGGAACCTGGGAAGGACTTCAAATTATCACACTCCTCTGAATCAATCTTGCCAAGAAAACTTTCAGAAAGAGTTGCTACAAGTTGGACTCAGCTTGAAGGTACATAGTAGTATTAATGAACACATTGTTGCTCTTATGCTTTTCATAGAACATATTGTCCTCAACCAAGTGAAGTCACAGCACTCTGTTTTATCAGTATTCTACCATTTCCATTAATTTTCAAGGCTTTTGGCATACCCTATTGATTCCAGGACAGGGAAACTAATGGGATGTCCCCACATACACCTGCAGCCCTACATTTTGGAGATAGATGGTGGCTTTTCGTGGGAGGAGAAGAAAGGAAAGTGCTTCAATGTCTAAAAGAAGGAGGAAATAAAACCTGGGGTCTCTGTTGCATGGAGTGAGTTTAAAAAATGACACAGCTATTTATCTTCAGAGGGAAGATAAAAAAGAACAGAAAAATGAATCATTATGGAATTGGCTTTTTAAATTACCTAGCTAAATGTTGGCTGAACTCCTTGCTGTGATCAATGGATCATCAGTGGCCTTTAAAGTATAGTTTGAACTAATTGCAAAGTGACAGCTGAAGACATCTTGCAGCAAGAGTGCCATTTCTCTCCAGCTTGTTCTGCTCACTGTAATCAGTCTATTCAAATGCTCCAAAGTGGTGAAAGGGAAGCAGTAACACCTACTTTATAGATGGCACCTGTTTAGTGTAGGATGTAATTCTTCACCAAATTTCTTCTCAAAGGAAACAACGAGTATTTTTAGCAATTTTCTTCCCACTGCAAGAAAGTTTAAATTAAATTGAAGCTGTAACCTGAAACATTTTAATTGGGACTTTTAGATGAACAATTGGAGAAGAAATATAGAAAACAACTACAATATAGGATAACTGCCTCCAGAAAACTTTACGCACAAAAATGGAAAGAGACAGTAATTCCTTCCTGGCTGTTAAAATTGTATTGTTTTGCAGAAATGGATAGTGGTACATGAGAAAACTTTAGATTATTTTCAGAAAGAATGGAAGATGTTCATTGATTATATGAAAAATAAGGGAAAGATCTGCAATGATTTGGGGTTTTTTATTTTTAGAAAAGGGACATATAAGTAGAAATTGTATTAAGTATGATATTTTTATTTAGTTTTTATATACCCTAGAACAGCGGTGGTGAACCTATGGCACACGTGCCAGAGGTGGCACTCAGAGCCCTCTCTGTGGGCACATGCACCATTGTCCCAACACAGAGTTCACTAGAGTTTGTCACTAGAAAGCCAGAGGGACGTGGCACTTTGCGATAAATAAGCGGGCTTTGGGTTGTAGTTTGGGCGCTCGGTCTCTAAAAAGTTCACCATCACTGCCCTGGAATGATAACATGTTTTTGTGGGGCAATCAGTCCTGAACTGCAAAGATTCTTGAGAGTCCAGGGTTCTTCTCATTGGGAAGATGTCTTTCTGGCACAACTACAATATGTCTCCTGATGCAACCCCTGCAAAATTCACATTTTTAGTGGCGTAGTTGCTCCAGCACAGCCATTTCCATGTCAGAGGAGGATCTGGGTGGGCTATAAAGAGGTATTTTAATCTGAATTTCAAAGTACTGAATTTATATGAGTGAAAAAACTCAACAGCTGAATATGCTGTCTGAATTCAAAACAGCATTAAAGACCATTTTCTTCTGTCAGGCTTCTCCAGATGATTTTTAAATTGTGAATTTTAAATGTGGGTTGTTTTAGTATGTTTATATCTTATTTGTCTTTTTTAACTGATGGGTGTTTTAACTGATGTTGCTTATCTGTTAATTGTTGTTGATCTATTGTGAGGCTGGTCAGTAATAATAATAAGAATAATAATAATAATAAGAAGAAGAAGAAGAAGAAGAAAGAGAATCATAGGCCCATTACAGACCGCTGAGAATCAGCGGCCTGCCGCTGCCACTGGTTGCAGTGTCCGGGAACCACAGCAGCCAAACGGCGTGGTTCCCGGACGCTGCAGAGAAGGAGCGCGAAAATTGCGCTCCTTCCTGGGCCCCGGAAGAGATGCCATGAGGCGCTAGTCACGCACTCGTGGTGTCACTTCTGGGGCGTGACGTGCGGACGCGGTGTCCGCTATGTCAAAATGGCAGCGGCCGTGTGGAACGGCCACTGCCATTTTGACATAGTCATTACGCACGTGGGGCAAGGCGCGTCAGGAAGCACCGCCCCTCGCGCGTGATGACGGTGCCTCATGGGCCCGTCTGTAACGTGCTATAGAGTTGAAAGAGACTGCAAGGGCCACCCGGTCCAACTTCATGCCATGCAAGAAGACACAATCAGAGCACACCTAACAGATTGTCACACAATCGGTAGCTTGAATCCATTGCTCCATGTCCTAGTCTATGGAGCAGTAGAAAACAAGTTTAATCCATCTTCAACAAGACATCCTTTCAAATATTTAAACATGGTTTCATGTGACCTCTTCACTTTCTCTTGCACTGGCAAAACATTCACAGCATCCTTAGAAAAATGTTTAGCCTAAGACCATTATATCCCAGTTGCTATATTCCTTAGCAAGCTGGGTATGTTTAGACTGAGAAATTCCTTGTTCCCACTTGGTCTCAAAGGTGCTACTCAATTCTCTTATGTCATTTTTATCCAAAAACAGACCATTATATCTGTCTCTTTGAATACAATTGGGTGGATAAAAGTTCAAACTAAAATCCAGGATGGATTCAGCAGCCCCACTGACATGGAAGCCATTGTATGTAGCATGAGGTCAACAACCAATCAAGCTCTTGCTCTTTTCTTATGGACCACATAGCATAGGTTGGCCAAATAGATAACAGTCCTCTTCTTTTAAGAAGAATCCAGACACAAGCTGAGTTAAAGATAAATGAAATACAAGATGTGAAGAGAACATACACCTTGGAGTTGCCTGAAAGGTATTAGTAGCTGGATAAGAGACTAGACAGCCAGGCATACAGAACAGCAATGAAATATATATTTTAGTTAAACTGTAGAGCTTGCATGTTTATATGTAAATTAGGATATACAGATCTGCTCCTTCTTTTGTCCAATTTTTGGTAATGAGGAAGTGGATAGGTTTAATGAAACATACCAAAGAAGTGAGATTGGTTTAGCATCTTGCTTGTGATGAAGCTTTCTAAATGTGCACCACAAAGTTTTTAGCACCAGAATCCAGAGCTATTAGAATGTAAATGAGCTGAAGGCACCAAGTGAATGTGCACTAAGAAAATGGCAAGTACTTCTGTTTCTCTTGCAAACTGTCAGGAAAAGACTGCTAATAAATGACCTAATGAACAGAATTGTAAAACAGGCAATTATTCCCTTGGGATGCTAATTTTTGCCACTTTTGTGTTTTCCAGTCTCACTCTTTCCTTTTTAAAAAAATTCAATTTGCAACGGCAGATGTAGTGGGCAATTATAATCTCTCTCACACAGTTAATTTCATATGTACAAGTTGTAGCCAAGGACCCATGTGCTCTCATGCACCTGTGCCATGGGGCCTATTACAGCCCAGCTGCTTCATGCATTTGGGCCTTGGCCCTATGCTAAAAGACACATGACAGCAAGAAATCAGTCATCAAGAAATCTCCCACAGTTTTAAATAGCATCTATAAATGTGAATCAGAATTGGATCCCATCTGTCATTGGTGGCTGGTAGCTCCCAGGCTATCCACTCAGGATTTTAGTCTAAACTTAAAGGCAGTCAGTTCCACTGTTGGACAGTCTTTGACTCTTCTCTGT
>NC_056525.1:8708879-8721206 GCF_019175285.1 Sceloporus undulatus | reverse complement strand
CAGCTTTATTTTGGCTGTCTGTAACAGGCCATAGTTGTATTAGTCTGGAATATCAGAATGCAAAGGGATCTTGTCACACCTTTAGGACTAACTGTGTGGAAGGGGTGCTAGCTTAAACTTTCGTAGACTTGGTCTACTTCCTCAGATGCAAGGTTGGCCGAGATAGTAACACTTTTGCTTTCTCATGATTTGGTATACACAAACTTTTGTTTCATCCACAAAATTATTTAAAATGTTATGCATAAAATTACCTTCAATCTATATGTATAAGGTGTATATGAAAAGATGGCTTTAGGAAGACAGGTTAAGGAACATTTAATCTAGCCGACTTGCCTCTAGCCAGAAGGTGGATGTAGAGCAGTGTGGAGGATGAGCCCTGGCACTGCGATGACTGGGAAGGCTAACTAAATAAATACTGGACCTCACTGGAAAGTCTTTGCAATTTGCATCAACAAATCAAGAAATCCTTGGCGAAAGTAGCAAGCTGCTGTTCTACTAGTAATTGAACTGGAGATGTGCACAGCCAACTCTTTTTGCCTGCAGCTGAGCCCACAAAAACCGGAGAATGTTCACCCTCGTCTGCCACTTGGAGATGAGCCATGAAAACTGGAGAAAGAGGCCTGGAGATCTGGCAATCCTAAGGTCCCACAACTCTCACCCCTGTACTATGGAAAAATGAAGATGAAGAATTGTATGTTTAACTCTTTGGGTGGTGAGGAGACCCCAAAAAGCCAGCCCCAAACAGCCAGAAGATGCCAGCCACAGATGCTGGCAAAATGTCAGGAAGAAACTCTTCTAGAACATGGCCACATAGCCTGAAAACCCCACAAAACACTATGGATGCCGGCCATGAAAGCCTTCGACTCCAGACCCCAAACACATGCTTGTTTCTCATCATTTTCTCCCTCCCCATCCCCACCCTTCCCTCCAGCCACAGTCAGTTCTTGCCTTCCCTATTTTGTAGCCACTGTGAGAAAGAGATATACTGTAAACCCCAAGATCCCCCCTTTTGGGAGCATGCAGGCTTCCTTTGCCAGTAGGTGGAAGGGAGTATTCTCCTTGCATTGGTGCCGACAGGCCGGCTGGCTGGCATGTGCTTCCCAAGGGAGGTGTTAGCAGGAGGCTGTGCGTTTCTGGGAATTGTGCAGCTCAGGGAAAGAGGCAGTCATTGTGTTCAAGTGAGACATTTACTTTCAGGAGCCTGGGTTCTGTGCTCATTGGGAGCAGTAGCAACAGAGAAGTGCAGTGAAAAGTCCAAAGAAACCATATTAACATTTTAATAGTGGTTGCAGAAACCCATCTGTGGGGTGAATTCAGAAACATAGGAGTTTATCACACAGGGAAAATCCCATGCAGAAACAGGGGTTTAAATTGGAAAAAAACTGCAAAAGTGGGTTGATTTTCACACAACGTCATTGTTGAAGTGGTGTTAACCTGAATGGAAAGTAGACGGAAAGTAGACAAAAGCCGCTGTTTTTTACTTTCAGAAAATCCTGAAAGTAAAAAGGAGTGGATTTTGTCTACTTTCCATTTGGGTTAACACCAGTTTAACAAGGACATGTATGAAAATCAACCTGCATTTGTGGTTTTTTTCCAGCTTTTAAATCCCGTTTTTGCATGGGATTTGCCTCATGTGATAAACTCCACTGTCTGGTTAATCTGGAATATCAGTATGCACCGTGCAAAACATTCTTGTAGCACCTCTGACACTAACTGTGCAAAAGAAGTTGTAGTCAGCCCTCCATATCCATGGATTTTTTCCCCATGGATTCAAGCATCCACAGTATGAAAATAATTTAAAAAATATAATTTCCAAAAAACAAAGCTTGATGTTGCCATTTTATATAAAGGACACCAAACTACTGGGCCATTGTATTTAATGGGACTTGAGCAGCCATAGATTTTGGCATCCATGAAACCAAACCCCAGCAGCTACAGTACAAAGGTTCCACTGTAGTATATGCTTTTGTAGACTTGGTCTACTTCCTCAGATGCATGTAGTGAACCAGGAAGGATCAGACTACAGTATATGAATAGCCATCGAAATACAAAACTTGAGGGTATGGTGATGAGGAGACATGTTTTTAACTATGGTCACTGAGGGGCAAAAGCAAGGGAAAGATGTTGCTTAAGGCCAGTGGCTCTTATTCCCTGAACTTGCAACTTCGTCTTGTGTGTCAGCAGACTGAACACCAGCTCAAAATTTTGCCCCTCACTTCAAGCATCAGGTAGAAATCTTCTGGCAGATGATCCACCTTTGGCTTTTTCCCCCCTGAAAAGGGGACATGTTGATATATTTACAGTGGATGTTATCACACAGGAGAAACTGGGGGAAATTGTAAGGTCAATGCAGTGTGATCCCAGACGCAATCATGCAGATTCATGTTATTGTGCAAGACGTTATCACACGTAATTGAAGTCAATGCTAGGTCAATTCGAACCCTATCCAGGGTCAACTGAAGAGTTTATCAAACAAGGGAAATTGGAAGTATAATCCAATGGCAATCTGAACGCAATCATGGGGTTTAACGTTATTGCATGATAGACTACCACACGCAATTTCGGGCAATGGGAAGTCAGTCCAAACGCAATCATGGGGGTTCACGTTATTGCATGCGAGGTGATCACATGCAATTTCGAGCAACGGCAAGCTATTTTTGAGCAATGGGAAGTCAGTTTGAAAGCAATTCGAATTCATGTAAATTCGCTGAACTAGTGAATTCAGGTGAATGCGTTCTGGCCCCACTTTCTTTTCATTCGAAATTAAGAGAAATTCCTCCTGTGTGACAAACTCCAAAGGAAAACAATGCTAAAGAACTTACAAAACATCAGCAGTTAACTGTTTGTGGTTACACTAAAGGCTGGATGGGTGAGAGAGAGTAGAGGGTGGTCACTGCTTCCAGGACAGATTATATTTTTGCCTTTCAACTGGGGATGGTTCCTTTGTTTTTTATAAGAGTTAAAATACTTTACTTACACTGTAGTTAATCATACGTTGGAAATCCTGTGTGAAAACAGGATTTAAAAGGTAGAAAAACCTCACAAAAGTGGGTTGATTTTCACACATGTTGCTGTTAAACTTGTGTCAACCCAAATGGAAAGTAAACAAAAGCCGCTCCTTTTTACTTTTGTGATTTTCCAATGTTAACCCAAATGGAAAGTGGAAGGAAAGTAGACAAAAGTAATTGTGATTTTCCAAAAGTAAAAAGGAGTGGCCTTTGTCTGCTTTCCTTCCACTTTCCGTTTGGGTTAACATTAGTTTAACAATGATGTCGTATGAAAATCAACCCGCTTTTGTGGGTTTTTTCCAATTTAAACCCCCGTTTTTGCATGGGATTCCCCCCGTGTGACAAACTCCATTGACCCATAGATAGGTTGGTTCAAGTTTTTTCGGTTGACTAAAATTTCTAGACTTATAGACTCATTAGTATATACAGTAAAAGCACTAATATAAATATAAATTCTTGCTTCTCAGCCAATGCTCAAAAGGGAGGACATTCTGAAATCCTTCCTGGACAGCAAGTTGAAATGTAGAACATGTCCTGGAAAAGGAGGATGTCTGGTCACCTGATCTCAGGGAAGATGGAAACATTTTAAACAAAGAAAGAAGTAGATGAGTTTCTTCAAACCAGGGGCAGGGATCCCACGACAGATGGATAGACTCAACCTAAGAAGCAAGGGATTTCAGTTTGCAAGACCTGAGCAGGGTAATGAACCAAGAGCCTGGGGAAAATCTGAGATTATACCGAGTGCTTGTCTCCCACCTCTCTGTCCCTGCTTTGCTGAAGTTTCTGGGAAGTGTATGTGTGTGTGTGTTGGGGGAGGTGGTTTAGGAAGCATGACATGTGCAAGCCCTCTGTGAGAGTTAGGGAGCCCCCGCCTTCCCACAGCCAGTTTTGCAGTGGCGCCATTGAGAGGAGGGCATTTGCTGAAGCCAAAAGGGAAGTCCAGGGACACCGGACTTCTCTGGGTCAAGGACAGTGAAAGAGTGGGCAGAGAGGCTGCAGGGTGAAGAACACAAATAGAATAGCCTAGCTTGCAGTTTCTGTGCATGCAGTGGAGAAAAAGGAAGCAGCAGAGCTCTAAAAGTTGCTTAAGAAAAGATAACTCCCAGAACCTCCAAAGGTGGCTGGGGAATTTTGGGAGCTGTTGTTTAAAAAAAGTAACTTTACCATGCATTGGGAAGAAATCAAGAAATATCTCCGTACACACACACACACGCACACCAGTGGCGTCACTAGGGGGGTGCAGACTGCACCAAGTGACACCTTAAAAGGGGGTGACACTGTTTCTTCTCACATACCTACCTTTTGGCAGAAATGGGCTCTGGCAGTCACCTGCTTCCCTTTAAAATGCATTAAGAGATAGTAGGAGTGGGGTGAAACTCAGTGGGAGAAGAAAGGAGAGGCCACAGAATTATTTCAAATTTCACATTTCAAAATTTTAATTTTTGAAAAAAAATAAATTTTATTTTTTAAAAGTCTTTTAAAATTTTCTTTAAAAACATCACATTTTAACCAAATCTTCACTATGCATATATAACTATGTTTCGGTTGTGCATATGATATTGTGATTTGAAGGTATGTTTTTAATTTTTATGGTACAACTATTAGCATTACATTCAGTGACATATGAGAATTATGATTTATGAGTAACATTAATAATAATAATAATAATAATAATAATAAAAATTTTATTTTTATACCGCCCTTCCCGTGATCAGGGCGGTGCTTTTTTAATTAAGGTAAGCCATCTGAATCTGATCTATAAAGAAGGGGTAGATATAAGCCAAAAAAAAAAAAAAAAAAAAAAAAAAAAAAAAAAAAAAAAAAAAAAAAAAAAAAAAAAAAAAAAAAAAAAAAAAAAAAAAAAAAAAAAAAAAAAAAAAAAAAAAAAAAAAAAAAAAAAAAAAAAAAAAAAAAAAAAAAAAAAAAAAAAAAAAAAAAAAAAAAAAAAAAAAAAAAAAAAAAAAAAAAAGAAAAAAAAAAAAAAAAAAAAAAATAAATAACATACATAATTGAAGACCTCATTTTTACTTACACTATTCCTCTACATTCCCCAGTACAAGCCACTGAAAGCTCTGGACATCGTTGCCAAAAACTGTTCACCAATACTGTGTACATGGAAAGGTTCCTTGGTTCTTGATGTTTCATTTGATAACACGGCTCCCATCTGGCCAGTGATGAGGACATAAAAGTTTGGCAGCATTGCAGATGGATCTTAAGGAAAAAACAAAAATGAAAAGATAGGGAAGATAGAGAACAGTAATGATTATTTCTTATTGGCAAAGAGGGTTTTTAACATGGGCTGGAAATTCCACTAGGTCTTCAACATGCATCAAATTTTTGTTGATTTGGAAGCATCCACAAACCATCCATAGTTTGAAGAAGTGGATTTGCAAAATATTATGCTGCTGTTCATTCAGTATGTATGAATGTGCATTCTGCATTAGTTATGCATCTGTTGTGTCCTAGTTCAGTTGTGAAATTTGCCTATTACCGTATTACAGTAAACAGAGATTTATTTGCATAGCAACGATCAGTACATAACTGATATGCTGCAGCAATGGCAATTAAAAGTGGTATCAAAGTACTAAGATTGTTAGTATGAGAAGTTCTGCCTAATGACAGGGAACAGCTTTGCTATAGATCCATTGTGACCATGGTAAAGTGATAAGTGGACAATCAACCCATCCTATTACTATTAACCTGATCATGAATAAATATGCTGGCAAACATCTACACTCTTTCTTTCTTTCTTTCTTTCGTTTCTTTCTTTTCATCTTTGGTCCTTCAGCTGTACAAGATCAGGGACTTCATGGCAGGACTCTGAGAAAAGAATTAAGTTATGCAACATCATTAAAAAGCTGTGCAATCACAAACCAATTTCAGCTTACACTTCAGCACTTGATTAACAGTATGTTCATTAAAAAAAAAAAAAAAAAAAATGTACCGCTGAGAGTTTATAGGAGGTCACATATTATTATCTTATTTTGTTGTAAACCCCTAGATCATAGGAACGGCGGTTAATATAAATAAAAATTTCATTTCTTATCATATATTCCTATGATCTTTGGATGCTAGTTGAAGAGGAATTCACGGAAAGAACAAATTAATATAAGTGTCTATGCCCCAGAACAATCTTTGCACAATAAATAATAAAAAATAATAAATGGAATGAAGTAGGAGAGAAACTGCACAGAAAATGACTTATGGAACGAAAATCCATGGATATGAAGGCTTCTTACATTCAAACTATGTTCTTCAGTGTCCAATCAATCACTCAAACCACATACATCGGCTCTCTCCTTGCGATTAGGTTAGATTTTTAATATACCCCCAGCAGGTAGGTGGATAAGATTTCTAAAGTTATTTGGAATGGTGTAGAGGCTTGTAAGTGTAGATGGTTGGAATGGGTTTTAGGGCTATGATTGGGAAGCAGGGTTAAATTCTAGCTCAGCCATGAAACCCAATGGGTGCCTTGAGCAAGTCACATCTTCAACTCAGGGAAATAATGGCAAACTCCTTGAACAAAATCTTAGCCAAGATGACACACCACAAGCACAGTACACAGTCCTAAATCCATGCTAGGAGTAAAAAAAATAAGAAACTATTACAAACATTGCTTCTTCTAGGTATTGCCTGTTTTTGTAAGATGGTTCCAGAAACATACAAAAAGAAATAAACAGATGTGTATAACCAGGTGTTTTGATAATTAGGACCATATCTACTATCTAAGCAATGTTATGGTTCAGGGAAAGAAACCCATGATGGTACCAAGCAACCACATCCGCAGCATTTCTTTGGTTAGTTTCACAAATATGCCAAAAGTTATCTAACTGTGTGTGTAAGAGTTATATGGGTTGTCAGCTGAGGCCTGCTAACCATCCAATGTTCCATCATAGCACTGAGCATTAGTAGCATAGGCAAGACAGACCTAAGACCCATAATATTTCTGCATGAAATGGACTGCAAGTTGTCTTTTTTTCATAGTCTCTATAGTATGCATGCTAAAGAAATCCCATTGATAAATTTAGGTATAAATTACTGAGAGTCAGCCATACTCAAGGTTTGTTAGAACTGATACTGGAGGAGGACCAATTTTGGCCCCAGCTTATGTATCACAAATATAAGTTTCCTTTCAGGGAGTTCCTTTTCAATACATCTATGAAAGTTTAGAGCCAACACAGAGCTGGCGCGCTGGCTAGGAATTAGGGACTCATAGGTGAAACTGTAAATTTTACAGGCTTTTAAATCAGCAGAGTCCAACCACTCTCCAATTAATACCTAACGCCATATAATGTGAAGTAGAATATAAGTAGAAGATAAATCTTTATAGAGTTTCTTTTCTCACTAGTCCTTATAGATGTTTCTGCCAGACATCTGAGGATAGGTCTATTAAATTGCTATTGGCCACAACATAAAATTAGCCTCATGTTAAGAGCAGTGTTACCACAAGAAGATCAATTGCTAAAACAAAAAAAAGAAAAGAAGAAACTATTGAATTCAAGTTTTGCTTGTGGGTTTCCTTAAAACCTCTTTTAATTGGACTTTTAAAAAATTTGTTTAAAGAGGATTCTGTATAGATGAGCATATGTCCAGACCAGGAAAGCTCCTATGCAGAGCTTGGAAAACGTACCTTTAGACTACAAGCCATCACTGCAGATTCTGGGAAAACAAGCCTATGCAGATCTTGGAAATATTACCTTATAAGACTACGACCACAATTGCCATTCAACATGTCAAGATCATGTCAAAAAAGATTTTTTTTATAGTATGCTATATATGATTTATTCTCCAAATGTGCCTTCTATTTTACTTTCAGATTATATTTAGAGGCAATTAAGGAATAGCAATCCTACATTGGTAGGCAATTGCAGGCACACACAAACACACACATGCAAAACACACATACAAAACAACCACTTTTAATCAAAGATTTTACTTTATGAAAGTTCATGTTTTCCCTTCCTAGATTGGTTGCCAAAGGGAAAGCTTCACGTTTACTTTGGGCAAAAATCCAGAGCTTTATCCTACCAGCTACTTACCGATTATCTTACCACCCAACAACAAAGCAGCACAATAGGATTATATATTGTTTAGCATGAGAGACTCTAAAAGCTACACTCTTACACCAGCATTTGAAACTGAGAGGAAGCTCAGGACAAAATTATGAGCTTTATGGGCTTACATATCCCTCTTATCAGGGACGTAAATCACTGTTTCTAGCTGGATGAGAACAGCTCTTAGAGAAACACATCTGATAAAAGCAGGTGGTCTTACAATTCTAATCCTAACTCTACTTTCTTCCTCTTCCCTTCCAAAAATTTAGTTTCAGAGTAAACAGAGAGACAATAAATCTATCTTATACAAGAGGATAATGGGAGAAAGAAGGGGGAAAGATAAAGTCTTGTAGGTAAAAGAAAGTAAGGAGTCATACAAAGTCTGCCGCTTCACTTGGAGTCTTCTTCCATAATGTCTTTGTACGTTCACCATTCAAGATTATTTGTTGTAGGAGAAGGGAACTGTCTTGTGTTTCCTTGCTGTCTTTCTTCAATATCACAGATCCATAGGGCCTTCTTTTTTTGGAAACTAACCAACACACACACGTTATATCCTGATAGTACTGTATTTTTTTAACCCACATACTTTTCTTACCAATAAACCCCCTCCTCCCCCCAAAAAAAACTCACAAGACAAATATGCTGCTTCGGAAACTTACCTGACAATACTGTGTCAATAGCATTCCTTTAAAGAAAAGGACAGCAGAAAAATAAACAAAGGCAAGCTTAAAGAAAAAAAGAAGAGGCGGGGGTAGAAAGATTATTTTATTAAAAAATCTTGGTTAGAAGGGGGCTTCTCTCTCCACCCCTTTACCTCCTCTTTTTTCCTAAGCATGAATTAAACCTTGCATTTATGAATAATTCATGAATAATTCATAGGAGAATAGCAATAGATATTCAAGGTTCATGAATTATTTCAGAATATTCTCGAAAACATTCGTGGTTAATTCATGTTGCAGAGAAAGGGTAGTCAGGTGTGGCCTTCCTTTCAGAAAGGAAAAAGGGAAAGAGAGGAGGGTGCCCCAACAGAAAAAGGTTTGCAACTGTTATGCAAAAATTTGTCCAGAAAAAAAGTAGCCGTAGAACCTTCGAAATGACCAAATTGGAAAGTTGGTTGTTTTAAAGTTCGCTAACTTTTCTGGATCTCAAAGGTTAAGAAAAATCTCACAGGTAAAATAGGGGGAGGAGAGTAAGCTGAACATAAGACTGATATCCTTTGTGAAAGATGTATGCATAAATCATGTTACCCATTGGTCAAATTTATTCACATATCACAAAAACACATTCTTATGAAGCAGTGGAAGTGGACTTGGACTACAAAAGTGTTGACATGTTGTTGGCTTTGTGCATTTCACCTTGTGCATTGCAAATGGCACCCAAGTCTAATGTCATGTGTAACAATTTGCTTAATTTTGCCTGGTTGCATAACACTGCCTTAGCTATCTCCACATGCAGATTACAACTCATCTAGCGAATTCTGGATTGTAGCACAGATGTGAATCAATAGGCTAGAAGGACAATTTAAAGCAGAGCAAGCAGCCCTTGCCACTGCAGGGTGAACTTTCACTTTTGCATATGGTTAAGCCTCCATATTGTATAATTTGTAAGCCAATGATCAATAGCATTTTTACATTCTATCCACTTATCAGGAACTCAGACTCTCTAAGTATTTACTTATTTAAGCCAATTGCAACAAGCTGGGTTCTCATTTTTACCACAACCTATAGAAAGAATGAAAGGCTGAGTCACCTGGACACTGGATCAAATCACAACCTTGTGGCATTTAACCAAGTGCCACCAGGCTCTTAATGAGAATTATTAGTTGAGTCTTTACATTATTGAGTGATAAGGAATTTGTAAAATCTGGACTAAATCACAACATTTTTACCAGCGGCTAGCAGAAAGCAACATCTAAGTGTTGGTTATCACCTTTAAAGACCCTAATGGCTTGGGCCCAACCTATTAAAGGGACACCTGCTTCCATAAATCCCCCAATACACTAGTCTCGGGATGAATTTATTACAGCCCTTATAAGACCAGGTGACGGCGACCTCCAGAGGACATTTTTCTGCATCCGCTCCAATTGATCCTCAATACCAAATCTAGAGAGCTTTAAAAAGGCCATTAAGATGGATCTCTTCCGCAAGCTTCCCAAATAAAATTGCTCGGCTCACAAATAAGACTTCCATCCATGAACTCTGCCCATGATGATTTATTTAGCTTTTGCGTTTTTTTAATATGTATTTTTAAATCTTAATTGTTTAAATCTTGTTTTAAGGGGATTTAGTATATAATGGATGTATTTTATGTTGTATGCCACTTTGATGCCGGCAAAAACGGGATAGAATTTAAAATATTTTTATTAGATAATTTATCTACTAACTGATTTTGGGGGTGGATAAGGGGGGGATTTTTGGCAAATGCTTCCTTTTCCACGCCTGCAACCTGGTGTTCACACTCCTGCTGAGTATTTACAGATTCCTTGGCATTACTCTCTTCTTATTCCTGGCATTTTCTTGCAAGTTTCTTCAGAGGGAGGTTGCCATCGCATCATCTGAGCTGGAGAGTGGGACTTGCTCAAAGTAACCCAATGAGTTTTCATGGCTGAGCTGGATTCGAACCTGTCCCCAAGTCCAACGCTCAACAATACCACCTAACAGCTCTCAGAAGAGCTCCAGACTGACAAAATCAGATTTCAAATTAACGGTCAGCACCAGAATTCAAAATGACCTCAAGATTAGAGAACTGGGCAAAAATAACAAAATGAATGTCAACAGGAAAATGTAACTTCATGGGAGATGTTAGTGTAACGAATCTTAGCAGTAACTATGGGAGGATACAGACCACCTTGTGGGTGGCCTGCACCCGCCCATTCCCCACGGATCGGCCCGGATCCGCCTGACTTTTTCGGGGCCTTAGGGAAGCGGCAAAACGCTGCTTCCCTGCGGCTGGAAAGGGTGCCTTGGGGCTTCATGCCACAAGGACACCCAACACAGTGGGGGGCAGAAAAGGGGCTCTCGGCCCTTTCTCTTTTGTGTCACTGGCACAGCCATGTAAAGGCTGTGCCATGGACAAATGGAAAAGGAGCTCCAAAATGGAGCTCCTTCTAGCGCCACTGAAAGGGTGCCACAAGCGCCTGCAGCGGGCTGTGTGTCATGCCCGCACCACGTGTGGAGGGGTGCGGCTGTGACATCGTAATGGCGCGCCCCATGTAGACAGGGCGCCGCCATTACAACACATGCAGGTACGTGCTAGGGTTGTGGGGCGTCTTGTAAAGACCCCAAGGTCAACCCTAGTATGTATCAGCCGGCCGGCTTTGCGCTGGTCTGGATACTGCTAATATTTGTTCAGAAGGGGAAATACCAAGATGTAGGATGGTCCTGACACAATAGTACACCTGCCCTGACAATAGTAACATTTGTAAGGCATCTAAAGCTGAATCTGAACTCAGAAATAATGCAGATTGACACTGCTTTAACAGCCACGGTCACTGTTATGGAATCCTGGAGTTTCTCAGTTGCATCTCTGACATCCAATATCTAGCACTCGCACTCCCCATTCCTGGCAGAAAATACAGTAAAATAGCAAGTAAACAGCCAAAATCTGCTGCGTCCTTAGAATATGGCTGAAATCAGCTGCTTAAGATGGTCACCCATTTTCCAAAGTAGGGCTGGCCGGTGCTATCAGCATTCAAGTCAGCTCCCCATTGATGACTTCTGTTCTGTTTTTATTTTGGAAGAGAAAATCTAGCAGTTAGGTTGTTTTCTCTTCTTAATCGGTCCTCTGACAAATCACAGAAGGCTGAAGTGGAACCACTCTTTTCGATGAGTCGGCATATTGAATCTCAGTATCTAACACAGACCTGTGCAATTAGAAACGAATGATCTAACAGAGTTGAGGTCAAAGAATAATTTTCAGGTTCATATTCCTAGTTTATGATGAAACCTCATAAAAGCAGAGCCATGTTCATTTGCTACAGCAAACACTAATGGCAATGAAGGCCAAAGTGCCATAGACCTTATCTGATTCTTTACATAAAATTGTGTGCAGTAATTAAGTGAAACCGAGAGTCCTGGTAGACATGAAACCCTGACAGGGGAATCCTGGACAGAGAGTATCTTCACAGTTGAGGTTGTATTGCTGTGAGAAAATGCAAAAATATATGTACAAATGACAAAGTAACCCAGAATATGATATTTTTAAGCCCAGAAAATCAGGTTTCTCACAGGAGATGCCCTTGTTCATCATGCACAATTATGTGCCCA
>NC_056525.1:8692060-8708854 GCF_019175285.1 Sceloporus undulatus | reverse complement strand
CCCCCCCCCCCCCCCCCAGAATAAATCCAAACTGCAATAGTTTCTTCTGGGGGGTTTAAATCTTCACTTATTTCCTTCTTGCAAGTAATATTTTTTTTAAAAAAAAATCAAAAGTTTACCCCATCCCTTCCCAATTGGGAGAGATTATAGGTTTTATGCATTTATTTTATTCTATTTTATTTGCATTTTGAGACTTTTTCATACAGATTTCACAACAGCGGCCAAGGAAGTACAGGTGGACCTCCATCTTCTTGACATTCTCATGCACCTGGGGAAGGAGAACCACATTCTTCTCCTTTGGTAATGCTTCTCTTTCTTCCCTGGTGCACAAAAGCATCCAGAAAGTACCCAGGTACATCTCCAGCCAATCTGTAGCTGGCCCAGGAAGCACCTAGGGAGCAACCTTGTACCTGGGGAGGGATTAGAAAATAAAGAGCAGCCTCTAACCCTCTAGTTGTTAACTGCTCTCAGGTCAACCTTGAATCATGGTGAACCTGTGGATGAGATACTACCAAGTCCTCTATTCTCCACTGCTCTGCTTAAGTCTTGTAGATTCATGCCAGTGACCTTCCTACCTAGTCTGACTACCTAGCATGCAGTCCTCCTGTCTTTCTCTTTCCCTCAACCTTTCCTAGCATTACTGTCTTTTCCGATGAGTTGTGTCTTCTCATGATGTATGAGAAATATGACAGCCTCAGTTTAGTCAACTTGGCTTCCAGGGATAGCTCAGGCTTGATCTGTTCTAGGATCCATTTGTTTGTCTTTTGGGCCATCCATGGTATCCTAAGCACTCTTCTCTAGTACCACATCCCAAATGAGTTGATTTTCTTTTTGTCTGTTTTGGTTTTTTCACTTGCCAGCTCTCGCATCCTTACATAGTGATGGGGAATAGCACGGCTTGGATGATTCTAACCCTCTTGACAATAATTTCAATATTTGGTGGAGATTTGTGCTCCATCCACAAATGAGATGCCTTGGATCTCAGCTGTCATCTGCAGATATCCTCTCTTTTTCATCACTACATCCCACCTGCATCCAGTCCCCTTCTCCCTAAGATATACATGGTTTTGCATGTCTTTGGTTTTAAATTGCCTATGTTATTGTGGTAGCTGGCAAGTCTTTATCCAACCCTGACGCAAACATAAGCGCCCCAACTTTTCAGAGCATCAGGTGCCTGGTGAGAAAAAATTCCCTTCTTCCAGCGATCGGAGCATGGGTAAATGACAATTCCATCAGGTTTGGGTTGGGAATCAGGCCAGTTATTCAGGCTAGTTAATAATTAAGTCATTTAATAGAGTATACTTAACTCAGTAGCTGATGTAGACTATTCATCCATATCACTGGTACAGGACCAATGTTTCAAAGTTGGTGAAACTGAATGAGACAGCTTTCCACCCTATTCATGAAAAAAGCTATTTAAACCATATTTTTTTAAATTATACATTTCATATGAGAGATGATGGCTTTAAAAAAAATAGCAGCCCTGTATTCCTTATCTCACCTATTTCACCATGCAAATGGAAAGAAAAGGTCATTATTTCAGCTCAGTGCCAGTATTTTGACATCAGACTTCTTAACTGATGATATTTCAAAAGAATTCCAGGCAAGAAAAATGGCAAGTTTGGAGGTTACTTATAAATTCATATATATATATATATATATATATATATATATATATATATATATCTGTGTTGAGTGTGTTGAGGTTTTTTTTTAAGGAATCACCAAGGTCTTTTGTGTCTATATATTAAAGAAAATGTCACTCATGGAACACATTAATAGACTTCAAATGGAACACTTTTTTTGCAATCTAAAAGTACATGACTTTGAAGGGGAGCTGGATTCTATGGAGCCACAGAGAAATGAAGTATTAAAGACAGTAGAGGACAATTGGCTGAGAATTATGCACTGAGGTTCTGATTTATTCCCTGTTCAGCTTTGGAAACACTTACCTGAATACATGACTCCTTTCTGGTAAGTATTTGTCATCTTCTAGATTTTAGGTAAAATTGGAAGCTGAGATTGTAAAACCGATTTTTTTTTTTTTTGCAGCAAAACAAGTACTGCTCTTTGACTGTGTAGTTATAAAGATATATTACACAATGGTGATGATGTTTATTTGTGGCAGCAAGAAAACTCAAAGGATTAGAACATTAGATTCAGCCATACTTTCAGTAAAACCATTGACATCAATAGGACTTGGGGGAGTGAGTCAAGAATACTAAGTGGATTTGTTATAAATGTTAATAAGGATGCAGCTACACTGTGGAAATAATGCAGTGTGATACCCCTTTAACTACAATGGATCCCTCCTACAGAATCCAGGCATTTATAGATTTGTGAGACATCAGAACTCCTTAGCAGAGACGGCTAAAGACCTTGTAAATGTACAAATCCCAGAATTCCATAGGATGAAGCTGTATCACTTAGTGGTATCAAACTACAATGTGCCCGCCTCATACACGGACACACTATACGTGGCTTTCAGCATACGGCGAAAGCCATGCGGGAGTGCGTGGAGCGCAAGGGGTGGCACCTCCCATTTAGATTATTGGGGCATATGCCCATGGCATGCGTGCACCGCCACGCCACTGCCACATGCACGAGCCCCATTACTTTCAATAGGGCTTGAGCATACACTGTTTTTGTGTGTGTGGGGGGGGGGGGTCCGGAACTGATCCCCTGTGTTAAAAAAGGGTGCACTGTACATTGTTTCGACAGTTTAGATGCACCCTTGGTCTAGACTGACTTCACAGTTCCTTATTTCCTATGGATTGTATCCTCTTTTTCTATGTGTGTATGTATGTCTTTTTTACATTTAATTGTGAAGTTGTCACATGCATTTTTGATCCTTGCCTATGGTGAAAGCTATGATAAAGTTGTGTCCCAGCTGCCTCCAGTATCCTACTTCCTATCTCACAAAGGTAATACAAACAACACCAAAAGCTGCCTGTCATTCACATATCCCCATCTTAGGCCTTCCATGATAGGTCTGTTTTGGGTGCTATGACCTATAATGCCAAATACAGATTCGGTTTAAGCTCTCAGAAAGGCTATATCTTTCCATCTGAGCCTGCCCAGCCCTGGAAATCCTTAGAAGAGGCCCTTTTCTCGACCCCGCCATCCTCATAGGTAGAGACTGGTAGGAACACAAAACAGGTCCTTCTCAGTGGTTGCTCCTAGCTTGTGAAACTCGTTCATATGGGAGCTAGAAGGGCTCCCTTCCCGTATGCTAGCAGGCAGAGATTTTTTAAAATTATTATTGCATCAGGCCTTTAGAATGGAAGGTTCTTAAGGAAAGTGTTTTCTAAGAGGATGATGTATTGTTTTAATTGCACTATTCTTAACTGCTTTATAGCCATTTAAGTGTGTGCTTCATACAGTTTTGGCATTGTTCGTAGTTGAAATCTCTGTGTGCAGGTGTATGTATGTGTTTGTGTATTCACACACACAAACACTATTGGATGTTTTCAGCTGCAGTGGCTTCCAATGTGAACACAGAAACACAACCATACACGTGGGATCCTAAAGGGGAAATTCTCTCTCTGTATATCTCTTGTACGTATATGTGTGTTCACTACTCAGAAGTGAGCCCCACTGAGTTCAATGGGACTGAGCTTTGGGAAAGTGCCTAAACAATGTGCAACGGCAGGTGAAGACCTACCTGTTCAAACAGGCATTTAAGGAATCACTATAAGAACATGCAGGAATGTTGGACTAATTTAATCATTCTGTTTAATGCATGTCATTTATCTATTTATTTTTAAAAATGTTTTAATTGTACTTTCTGTTTGTTTGTTTGTTTTTTAATTGCTGTAAAGCCGCTTTGAGTCCCAGTCCTGGGAAAAGAGCGGGAGATATATATATATATATATATATATATATATATATATATATATATATGGGATGAATATTAATTGCCAGAGTGCAGTAGGATTTGGCCTTGTTATATTTGTTACAGATCCCCAAGCCAGACTAAGGATATAGATTATGCCTTCCTAGAGGAGATGAGCGCTCATTCAAAAAGGAGAGAGTTAGTAATAATGCCAAGAATATCAGGTGCAACAAATTTCTTACCTTGCAGACAATTTCATTGTCCAGAAGGTGAAAGAGGTAACAAGGGGGTCAAATATTTTAGATTTGATCCTAACCAATAGGGATGGCCTAGTTAATGGGGTGCAAGTGGTGGGATCCTTAGGTGGGAGTGACCATGTACTCCTGGAGTTTGTTATACCATGAGAAGTAGCAGCTAAATATAGCTAGACACACATTCTAGACCTTAAGAACGACTATTTCCATAAACTTAGGGAATTACTGGCTGTAATTTCATGGGCAAGGATATTGAAAGAGAAAGGAGTTTAGGTTGGATGGGAATTTCTTAAAAGTGAGAGACTAAAGGCACAAACTAAAACTGTTCCAATATGAAGGAAAAATGGGAGGTGCCTAAAGAAACTCACGTGGTTTCTTAAGAAACTAGATGGAACTTTCAACTGAGTTAAGTGTTTAAAAAACAAGTACGAGAAAAGAAAAAATGGGGGAAGCGAGGAATTCAAGCATATAGCCAGTATATGTACAGTCACTCTTCTCAACTCATGGGGGATCCGTTCCAGCCCCCCTCCACGAAAATGGCAACTCGCACATATGCAAGTCCCATAGAGAATAATGGTACATGTGGCCATGGTGCATATGTACCCATTTTAAAGTTAGCAGCTCATTCCTCCTGCGAAGAGCAAGACTGTGGAGTCCAAGTCTGCACATATGGAGGGATGACTATAGTGGGAAGGTAATAAATATAGTAACCAGGGAGATTGGTTACAGTTACAGGGATGGTATATAGGGATACACACACACACACACGCACACACAATCCCTGGTTACTGCTGCATCTGTAGCATTGTAAGAGCTAACTCTTACTTAAGAAAACCTGCCAGAAAGTCAGATCTGTGTCTAGATGGGCACAGGAACTGAGTCATTGGCAAATTTCTGTTCAGAAAAGGGACCTCCTGGTGCCATCCTCCAGTTGTTGTTGTTTTAAATAAAGGCATACAGAGCTTCAATTTAGACTCCTGCTGACAGGAACACAACAAAACATTACTTGGAATAAAGAAGCTGTGAAAGCTTTTAAACAAAGCCAATTAGTGGGGTATCATTAATTACCAGAGAATGTATCTATTGCCATGATATCTGCCACAGGAAATCACTCCAACCTTTGAATCAGCCTCTCCTCCACCTCCATTCTGCGAAGCCTTTTGTACAACACCCAGTGGTCCGCATGCTGTGCTGTGATTCATCTAGTAACTAAAGCCTTGTCCACTTAGGTCTTACTTGCCCACATGGACCTTACGTACTATTCTTCCTAATGTTGAGGTGGAAACTCTTTTCCTGTAATTTGAATCCATTGCTCCAGGTCCTCTTCTCTTGAAGTGCAGAAAACAAGCTTGCTCTACCCCCAATATGACATGCCTTCAAATATTTAAACAGGTCTATTATATCTCCTCTTGATCTTCTCTTCTCCTGGCTAGACATACCCACCCAGTAGGTCATTCCTCATAGGGCAGGGTTTCCAGACTTTTAAAATATATTTTTCAAAAACCTTATCTAGTGCTTTGTATCTTCCTGGGAGATCCAGAGTTCCCTGTTCCTGGGCTGCTGCAGCTGTCTACACAGGTGTCCCATTGGGCTGCCTGGCAAATCCTCTGCCAATGGAGGTCACTCATTCTGACTTCAGAATGAGGTGCCCAGCATATGATCATCACTTGATTCTGACTTCAGAAGTGCATGAACCATGGCAGTGGGCATACTGGGTGATCCAGTGGTACTCCTGTGCAGACAGCTGCTGTGCCACAGAAATAGAGAGCCAGGCAATGAAGGGAAATGAGGCAGCTGTGGAGCCAGAATCCTCTGCCCTTGGAGTATCCTGGCCAGTGAAAACAAGGCCTCAGACTAAATATATGCCACGGAAATGGCCATGTGTTCTGCTCCCCTGCACATCCTTCCCTTTACTTCCTCTGTTTCCCCACTTGGCTCAAATTTTAGATTGCAAGCTCTATGGGGCAAGGACCTATCTTTTGGTACCGTGTAAAAGCCCCATATTCAATGATGTATCATGCCAGTGTGCCAAGTCTTAGATCTTATTGGTTCAAGTAGAGTAGACCTGTTGAATCAATTGTTGAATGGTGAGTCTCTTCCAGCTCTATGATTCTATGATTCCATTATTCTATGTAAATATTGTAAAGAATAAGTCTCCAATTAAAGCAGTTTCTGCACAGGAAATAATATTTCCATATAGAAGTATTTTCTGTGCATTGAATGGAGTTTCCTGACTAAAAAAAAGAAAGAGAGAGACAAATTTTGCACAGAATACATTACAGACCACAAAGAAGATGCTGTATAATTTGTGGCCACCTTTACAGTAGAAACCATTTGCTCTCATGGATTGATTTTTGATCCTAAAACAAAATCTTTTTCTTCCTTTTATCATGTCTTTTTTCTTTCTTTTGAGAGACAGACGAAAGCAGGCATGTTTGTTTTGCCAGGCCTTCAAAACTTAGTCCTGCATTACTGATAGGCACCAGAAGGTTGATCTTTCAGCTGTTGATCTGTTGAGTGTTGAATAAATGAAACACATAATCACAATGATTATTCTAATTCTAATTATTACGCACAGACACCAACAGAGACATGCTGGGCTGGTTTTGCATAGCACAGCTGTTCTTCCTTCAACAGGCAGCAGAAGGAGGAGGTCTTATTCAGACTTGGACTTTGGATGTGTAGCTAAATGGGCTTTAACTCTGCTCCATGCAGTGTTCCTAGAATCACAGAGTTGGAAGGGTCTCATGGGCCACTGAATCCAACCTTCTGCTCAATGCAGCATTTCCAGCACCAGCATCCCCAGAAGGTAGTTGTCCAGACTGTTTTTCATCCAGAGAAATGAGATCCCACCATCACTGTAGGCAATTGCTGAACAACTCTTGTTGTCAACAAGTTCCTTCTAATGTTCAATTGAAATTTACCCACCTTTAAGGCAGCAGAGAATAGATCTGCCTCCTCTTCTCTGTGGTAGCCCTATTGATATTTTATTTGATTAAATATTGTAAGGGTGCATTCATGTTACCTTTCAGTCTACTCTTCACCAAACTAACAAGCTCAGCTCCTTCAATCTTTCCTTGTATGTTTTGTTCTCCATACCTCTGAACATTTTTGTTCATCCTTCTCTGAACCCTCTCCAATTTGTCTACAACTCTACATCCTTCTTAAAATGTTGAATTTAAATTAGCCTCCTGGAATTTAAAGCTATTGAACCTGGTGCTACACTCGGAGACAGCAGAGAACAGATGGACCCATCCTTTCTGTGGCAGCCCTTTAGAAATTTTGAGGGTGTATTCATGTCACTCCACAGTCTTTTCTTCACCATGCTAACAACTCAGCTCCTCCAACCTTTCCTGGCATGTTTTGTTCTCAACACCTGCAGGCTAAATTAGCATTCACCTTTGTTGCTGCAATATCGGCTCACGTTCAATTTATGATCAACAACAATCCCAAGGCCTTTTTCATATATAGTACTGCTGAGCCATGTAGTACTACTGTGCTTTTCGTTTTTGTAGCCTAAATATAAATATTTTGCATTTGTCTGATCTGGAGAGAAATGCTTGCTGTTTGCATGGGGCTGTAAATCTCCCCCTGGAGAAAGAGCTGAAACCACTTTCTTTTAAATTACTCTTTTTTAAAATTGGTTGACCAGTCAAGTTTGGTGGTGCAATGATACAGTCCTGTTCCCTGTTCTATTTGTCATGTTCCAGGAGGTTGGACTAAGCCAGCCAACCTATTCTCATGCTTTCCTAGGAAAGAAGTATCTATAACTCAGCTAAAAGGTGTGAGGAAGGGAAGGAGTCTGTTTGTGTCACTCTGTTCCATTATACCAGAAACCAATAACGTAATATCATTATTAATTCTTATCTTAATTTTCCCCAATATGACTTCATTAACCTTCCTCTCACCCAAAAAGTCATTAGACACTAATAGCCCGTGGAGGCCGGTGGTCCTTACATCAATGGGACAGTAAATCTACTCTGGTTTTCAGTCTGATCACTAAAGGAGCAATCTAAAGTGCTCAATCCTATCATCAAAATTGTTTCAGCACTCCAGATAGGCCCTTTAAGATTCAAAGTAAAATCCAGAGCAAATTTCCTCTCCCACTGACATGGGAACCAGCTAGCCATCACCAAGGGCATCACAAGGGGTGGGGGGCTGGACTAGGTGACATCCTAAGGTGGGATGACACCACTGCTCCCAAAATATCTGCCTTTGGGCAGAAATGGGCTGTGGTGTTTTCCCGAGTCCCTTTAAAATCCAAAAAAGATGGTATGAGGGGTTGGGGCTCAGTGGGAAGAGAAAGGACAGGCCCCAGGTATGCTACCATTGGGGACAATGGGGGATGTCTCTAATGGCACTGCAACTGCATGGAAATGTCACCATTGGAGACAAAGCGATTTGAGCATCGGTGGATTTTAGTATCTGCAGAGGTGGGTCCGGAACAGATCCCCAGCCAGTACCAAAGTCCCACTATATTGCTATAACATTCAGTGATGTACAGGAATTATGATTCATGAGTAATATTAGTACAAACAACATGACTAAGGATGCTATATGGTGTGGTATGGGATGTGGCTGCCATGTGTTCCTGTTCTGGGTACCCTAGTGATACCACTGGCCATCACTGAAGATGCATTGCAGTTGGAGAGTGGCCGTTGTTCCCTCCATTCCTGTGGTTTCATAAAAGGTTCACATGGGACCAGCTGGACACAACCTTTCTGCATCTGACTTGCTTTCATCTCAAAAACTGAAGGATTCTCCCCCCCCCTCCAAAATTACAAAAAGAAAAAAAGGGGGGGACAACAACCATGGCTGCTGCTGTTGTACTACAGAATGATGCGCTTGAGACAACCCACTTTAATTGCTATAGTTTCATTCTAGGAATCCTGGTATTTGTAGTTTGTTGTGGCACAGGAGCTCTCCGCAGAGAAGCAAGGGAGTGCGTTAACTGCGAACAGCCCTACTGTTGAGGAAACTCCCCCTAATGTTCAGGTAGAATCTCCTTTTTCCTGTAGCTTACATCCTTATTACTCCAGGTCCTAGACTCTGGAACAGCAGAAAACAGGTTAGCTCCTCCTCAATATCACACTCCTTCAAATATTTAAACAGGGCTATCATAAGAAGGAATGGTAGGGTCACTGCATGGAGAGATGGCAAAATACTAACCAGGGGACAGAGAAAAGGCAGAATTACTCAACACTACTTCTTTGCCTCAGTCTTCTCAGAAAAGGAAAAGGGTGCTCAACATGAGGATAAGGGAGGCGGAGGAAAGAAGGGAATTTCAGCACAGAATAAGTAAAGAGATAGTACAGGAATAGCTGATATACTACACAAATATAAATCTCCAGGACCAGAGAACTCATCTAAAGGTATTACAAGACTGGCAAAAGTAATATTGGAGCCATTGGCAATATCTTTGAACTCCTGGAGAACAGGAAAGTCCAGCAACTGGAGGAGGACAAACGTGTCCCCATCTTCAAAAAGGGGGGGGGGGGAGAGGCCCAACAAATTACATCAGTTAGTGTGACATAATACAGGAAAGATCTAGAGCAATCATTAAACAGAGAGTTCGTGAACATTTAGAAGGCAATGCCATAATCAAAAAAGTCAACACGGGTTTCAGAAAAGAGTCATGACAGACAAATTTATCTCTTTTTTTGATAAAATACCAGCTGTAGATGAAGGAATGCTGTGGATAGTATATCTTGATTTCACTAAGGCCTTTGACAAGGTTTCCCATGACATTCTTTGCAAACAAGCTATGAAATGTGGGCTAGGCAAGGTAAGTATACATGGATTTGGTAACGGGTTGTCCGCGAACCCAAAGGGTGCTCAACAATGGCTCCTTTTCATGGGAGGGAGTGACCGGGGGTCCAAGGGCTCGGTCCTGGGCCCAGTGCATTGAACAATCTACAAGGACTGGATGACAGATGGGAGCATACTTATCAAATTGCAGAGACACACAAATAGGAGGAATAGTAATATCCAGAGGACAGGATCAAAATTCAAAAGAACTGAAAAACTAGAAAGGTGGGCACAGCTAAAAAATGAACTCACAGGGAGAAATGTAAGGTACTGCACTTAGGGCGAAAAAATGAAATGCAGATAGAGGATGGGAGACACCGGGCGAATGAAACTACATGTGAAAGGATTGGGAGTCCAAGTAGACACAAGTTGAACATGAGTCGATAGGGAGATGCAGCAGCTAAAAAGGCCAATGCGATTTTAGCTGCATCAGTAAAAGTATAGTATTAGATCAAGGGAAGTAAGAGTGCCACTGTATCTGCTCTGGTCAGGCCCACCTGGAATATGGTGTCCAGTTCGGGCACCACAATTAAAAAGGATGTTGAAAAACTGGAACGTGTCCAAAGGGGCGACTAAAAGGTGAAGGTTGGAAACCAAGTATTAGGAACGACTTAAGAGCTGGAGATGTTAGCCTGGAGAAGAGAAGGTTAAGAGGTGATATGAAGCCCTGTTTAAAAACTTGAAGGATGTAATACGAAGAGGGAGTGATGTTTCTGCTGGCTCCGAAAACTAGGACCTGGAGCAATGGATGCAAGCTACAGGAAAAGAGATTCCACCTCAACTTAGGAAGAAACTCCTGACAGTAAGGGCGTTCAACAATGGAACACACTACGGAGTGTAGTGGAGTCTCCTTCCTTGGCGGCTTAAGCAGACCTGGATGGCCATCTGTGGGATGCTTTGATCAGAGTCCTGCATGGCAGGGGGTGGACTAGATGGCCCTTGTGGTCTCTCCAACTCATGATATGATCTCTTTCTCTTCTCCAGCAAACATCCCCAGCTCCCAAGTCGTTCCTCACAGGCCATGATTCCAGACCTTCGCCATTAGTCTCCCTCCTTTGGACACGCTCCAGTTTTCAACATCCTTTTTAATTGTGATGCCCAAAACTGGACACAGTATCCAGGAGGGGCCTGACTTTAAACGAGGCGGAGGCATCTGTCAGGGATGCTTGAGTGAGAGTTCCTGCATGGCAGGGGGTTGGACTGGATGGCCCTGCAGTCTCTTCCAACTCTAGATCTGATTCAAATCCCAGAATTACATATCATAGCCAGGCGTTAAGTTGTGTCAAACTGCATTAATTCTTCCGTGCAGGTGCATCCTGATGGCCCTGAGGTCACAGATGTTCTTTAGGCAATGGCCATCTGGTCATTTTTGAACATTGATATCAGTTCCATGGAAATTCATATGTGAGACAGCTGCAGTGAGAAGTTCCACTACCACCACTCTATATTGTCCCACAAAACATGCCTTTGGTGGGGTAGACTGAAGCCCTCCCCAAGGATCTCAAAACTCAGGCAGCCATAGTGGGAAATGCTGTGTATCAGATAGTCTTGACTGAAGCCATGTAGGGTTGCAGAATTAATGCAGTTTGATACCACTTAAAACTGCCATAGCTCCATCCTATGGAATCCACGAAATTATAGTTTTGTGTCACCAGAGATCTCTTGCACAGAAGGCAAATAGCTCACAAAACTACAACTGCCAAACTTCCATAGCATTGAGCTATGGAAATAAAAGCAGTAATCAAACCCCATTATTCTCCAAGTACAGATTGCAGCAATAGAATCCTGTCCTTATTTATCTCTCTGTCTGCCACTGCCTTTAGCCAGGTCAGTCAGGCAGTGCATTTGCTCTAGGTTTTAGTCCAGCTTCAAGGAAACAGACAAAGCACCGAAGACTGTTTCTAAAGTAAATTTGGTTGTGTATAACTGTCTCACTGTCATGCAATTATTAGCCATCCCTGTCTTTAGCACTTCTTCTGACTCAGGCAAAAAAAAGGGGAGAGATTAACTACCTTATATACGGTCATGGCCAGCCAAGATCAGCTCTCGGAGGATGAGGAGGAGGAGGAGCCTCCTCCAGGCAAGGGCTGATTGAGGCAACACCAGGTGCTGTTCCTGCCCTGCCAGGTCCCAGCTGTGACCCTCCAACCCCAGGGAGGAGGTTCAACAACCAGGTCCTAGTGCCGAAGAGAGACCTTCTAGGGTACCACTGCTATTGGGGACTCTGGGGACAAGTTGCATGCAGGTGCCTTCTTTCAAAGAGAGAAGAGCTGAGAGTGCTTGCAGACGCAGATCACAGGAATTTCCAAGAGGCAATAGCCAACCAGCCTCAGGTTGCACGAGGGAGGTTTCCCTACTTAAGGGGGAGAGAGACTAATGCTTGTTTGCTAGAGTTTATGCATGACTCTCGGTGTGATGTGCTACAGCCTCCTAGTATCTGGATTCTTTGTTACCTTGACCTTGGACCGGACTTTGTTATCTCTTGGCTGTTTTGGACCTTGGACTGTTTGACCAAACGTTGTTTTCTTGTCTCTATCCTGACTTCGGCTTGACTCTTGGAACGTTTGACTTCTGGAATTCTGAACTCGGCTTTTTTTCTCAGACTGCTCTCAGACTGGTTCCTTGCAAGGTCTGCTTTACTCACTCCACTGTGCTAAGGCTCTGTTATCAGCTACTGTCAAGTGTCGGCTGGCAGCATTCCCGGACATATACTCATGTATAAGTCTAGAAATTTTATTCTAAAATTGACCCAAAAACCTGATTGACTATGCACAGCCAATATAAGTACCATACCTAACTCTTACCAAAAAAAAAAAAAGGGGGGGAACCACCCTCTGATTAATTCAAGAGCTTATTCTTCTGTCTTGGAAGCACAAACAGGGATGTCTGCTTGAATTTTATAAGTTATTTGGTATCGTTTTCCTTGCTTCATTCTTTACATCCTTTTTTACATACCCTAAGTTTTACCCTGACTTATCCATGGGTCATATCAAAAGCCATAATTTTGGCCCCCAAATCGTTCCTCAACTTATCATGAGGTCAACGTATGTTGAGTATATACTATAAATTATTAGCTTGTAGCTTTGCAAGACCTGGCTTAACATTTCCCTTTGCTTGCTTGTTCCCTCTGGGGGAAATACAAATCCTCCCTGAAACCATAAAACATTAGAATAGCATCTGATGGCCCTGCCCCTTTCATTTTCATGCATTTGTGCTGTTATCTTGATGGCAAAGTGCACCAGGCAATCTTACTCAGATATAGAGAGGCAGAACAGAGAGGAAGTCTTTGATCATCGTTCATATTGTCCATCCCCAAAACTGAGACACCTAATGCTGCTCTTCTTTATGGGCACTTCTGATGGACTGGTGGATGCAGTTAAAGAAGCATGAAGCATTTCTGAAAACAGAAGAGAAAAGCCATAAATCACATGAGAAGAGAGAGAGAGAGAGATCTCTGCTTTCTCACTCAGCATGTACTATACTTGTTACTTCTCTAGATTTCTTTTTTTAGGACTCTTTGCCTGCCTATTATTGGGTTTTGCACCCAACAAATAGGCTGACAGATTGGCAGTAAGCACGACTTGGGATGGTGTGGGGGCTTAGTGTCTGGACAACGCACACCCCGATGCCACCCCCAACCAGGTCATGCCACCTGCCTACTGCACAGTGTCAGCATTATGTCACTTTAGAGCACGAAAAAGTACTGCTGCTGCAGAAAGCACCCTTTTTTTGGCCAAGAAGAAATGTCATTTGTACTTACTTCTTTTTGGCACAGAAAAGCTGGATTGGGGTAGCAGCATGCGGTTGCTGCAGCCCCATCCAGCTCTCAAAGGGGCGGTGGCAACCTGCTTCTTCGGGCGTCTGTTTCATCCCCAAGTTACCCTATGCATGTAGTGACTTTTTTGGCCAGGGCCTGTATTCTTTCATCATTTGATCAGAATTCCAGAAATTCACCTGCATATACAGTGCGCCCTTGCCTTATGTGGGAATCCGTTCTGGACTCCTCCGTGTAAGGCAGATTGTGGTATGCTCGAGCCCCATTGAAAATAATGGGGCTTGTGCTGGCACGCATACGGTGGATGCACCACGGGCGCACGCACCATTTCTCTCCCACTGCATGGCTTCAGCATAAGATGAAACCATGTAAAAGGCACCGAGTATGATGCGGGTGTACTGTACTCTTGTATTCCTTTGGTGATGCAAACAATAATCTGTGCTCAATGTACCAACTGAACAGAATGCAAAAGGAATTTGATAAACGAAACATTGGGCTAAAACTAACAGAATGAAATCCAGCTGAAAAAACTGCAAAATCTAATTAGGTGACAGAAACAAATGCACAGATACGGTTGGGGTTAGCAACGTTGCATGTAGAAAAGACCTTGGGATTAGTATTGATCATAAACTGAACATGCTTCCCAGGGTGCAGCAGAATAGGTAAATTGCATTATATTTTAGCCTCTTTAATAGAACCATAGTTTTAAAGTTAAGTTCTATATTATATGATCACTGTATATGTGGAGAGATAGCAGGCACATTTCAAGATACCATTTAGTGCTGTAATGCAAACACCACTAAACTATGTGAGTATAGATTCTATGAGGATAGAAAGAATATTGACAGTTATTTAAAAGTGGTCAAGAACATGTTTTTAGCATGGGGAAACCCTGAGAATAAAGACATAGACCAATGAGAATCTTCACAGTTCTGCACATTTCATGCAAAAAATCTCAAGGTTTCTACAGAAACAGCATTTTTGTGTGCAAGAAGACAGTTTTCTGCACACACAAAAAGCATGAAATTTGCACGAATGAATCACAAACTGCAACAGTCTTCCAGCAAATTTAGACTAACCTAATGTGCGTTTTGGATGCTCTTGTGTATGTAGATGATGCTAGTAGCTCTCAATACTTAATTTATTTTATTCTTATTATAGCTTCATTGTGTTTTCTGATGTTTATATTTTAATATGTAATAGCCTGGAGAGTGTTCCCCTAGAGATGGCCCATGAAGCTTCTAAGTATTCTTTTTTTCTCATCCTAGGCAAAATGCAGAGGCTGCAGGTTTGAAGTCAATATATGACAGAAAAAGAAAGAAAGAAAAATACTGTATGTAACGATGATGAAAGTGAGCCTTTTGTGAATACTGTGCTATCAGTTATTTGGGTTTTCATTTCTTGTTTGAAAAGATATCTGTTCATTTGAATAGAGTCTATAATATGCAGTTAAACTGACTGTAGCTAATAGAAGGCAGCAATGCCACGCATGTTCATATCTGCACTGCAGATAGGGAGATGAGAATAGATGCCCCCACCCAGAGTTGACTACAACTCTAGGAAACTAGGATTCAGATCCTTTTGCCAGCTATGGAAACCTAGCTGGTCACTTGGGCAAGTGATAGTCTCTCACCTTGGAACAGGCAAAAGGAAATCCTCTGAACAAATTACCAAGAAAACCCCGTACAGGTCACTTTATAGTCAATGTAAGTCAGAAATGACATGAAGGCACACAACAGCAATCAAAGTGAAAACTATTATCTAGCAAGCATTGACATAGTCTAGACCAGGAAAAGAATATCTCAGTCCAGGTCCTCTGTGTCTTTTTGTAGGAAAGCAGCCTTAAAATAATCCGGATTCTGGATTACTTCTGAATATTTGTTCCGTTTGATAAACCAACCATTGACCCACCCGGGATACTATATTAAACTGGTTGAGACAGGACAGGTTGTGATGAGGTGAAAGAAGAAAGACAGGAAGATGTTGGCAAAGCCAAAGTGAATAATAAAATAGATGTGGGGAGTTCTGAATGGTGGCTGGGAAACGAAAGGGATGTGTTAAACTGGCCAAGAGAGAAACTGGTCTGAGGCTGGAGTGCTCACTAGTGTAGGGTGCCAGGGTTCTCTGTTCAGCCCACTTTCAATGGCTGGAGTTTGTGGATATATTCCATTTCCCTGTTTCTCTTTCCAATCATTATAACTGGAGCAATTGTTGTAGGGCTTCCCTGCCAAAGACCACTGTTCTGAGGTTCAGAGGAATGTCAAAGAAGATTGATTACTGAGCTTGGGATAATAGCATTTTCCAAAAAATATATTCAGGATGGAAGGCATCATTTAGAATTAACAAGTCCACTGATAATATCAGCAAGGAGAATTCAGTAGTAATAACGCATGTCTTTATAGAACTGGGAAGTAGCAATTGGAAGTAAAATACTGTACTGTACTATTTATAATCATAATGCCCGTTACAAACGGGCCTTTGCGTGCCCCCGTCACTGCTAGGGGTTGGCCGAGACCTAGCGTCCACACCGGCCTCACCCCTAGCACGTGACAGGGGGTAAAATGGCGGCACCCTATACACACGGCGCCACATTTTTACGTGCCGACGCATAGCGTTGCAGTCGTGCCCGGATATGAGCGTGAGTGCGCGAGTAGCGCCTCGCGGTCCATCTGGGGCGCAAGAAGAAGCGCCTTTGGGGCTTCTTTTGCTCCGCGAGGGAGCCGCGTGTTTGGCTGGAGCTCCCTCACAGAGCAACCGGCAGCAGCGTGAGACTGCCCATTGGGCGTCTGCATGCGCCAGTGTGTATATAAAATGATAAATATCTAATAAAAATATTACTTACAATTATTTTCCTCTTTTTCACCGTGGAGGTAGAAGTGCCTCATGGTTAGAACGGGAGGCACTCAGCCCAATTAATGTAACTCTTTCCTACTGAGACCACAAGGTGATTGTGATTAAAGTATAATTTAGTTATTTATAAGTTAAGGTATGGCTAAAGCCTGTTGTTGTTTTAACATGCAATTTCTTACAGAACCAGGGGGACATTTTGTCTGAATGCAAGGAGTGTGTTCAAGCAAGATACAAATGTAGGTGCAAATGTGGAGTTGCATTTGGTTTAGATT
>NC_056525.1:8685267-8692035 GCF_019175285.1 Sceloporus undulatus | reverse complement strand
GACGCATGCATCATTGAAATACCATACCTCCAAAGTGACTCGAAGCGTCTTTACTTTGGCCTGTTACAGACAGGCCATAGATGCTTTTCTGTAAAACTCCCCCCAGCCCTTGTCCATCAGCAGAAAATGACTGTGGAGTGGTCTATATTGTCCAGGATACTCTAGGCTGGTCCTGGAGTATTCTGGCCCTGACACTGACCCTGACTCAAATTTCCCCATTACTTCTGCATTCCAGAACAATGCTGGGCAGTTGTCTCCACAAGCTTACCCTTGTGTCACCTGGTGACACTGCTGCTAATGTGAATTGCTTCCTCTGAAGTTGAAAATGAGCCACCCAGTGTTGATCTCATGGCTGGGCACTTTGTTGTGACCTGAGAAGGAACAACTCACAGTGGCAGAACTGGGTAACTCAAGGGGGATGTGTGTGTAAGCAGCCACCCAGCATTGCTCCAGTATGTTCCACATTTTCCTGGAAAATCTGGAGCAAAAGGTAAGTCTTTTTAAAATGCAGTTTAAGGCAACGATGGGCCAGTTTCAAGGTGAAATTAGCCGAACGTTGTGAAGACAATTCACAGTTGAATGGGGTTTTGGCCTTATGTCATGAACACAGGTTTCAGGGACAGTGTGTAATCAGGAAGGGGAGGGCGAGGAGAGAGTTGATCGGGCAGAAATGCAACAGGAGAGAAGAGAGGACCCAGGGGAGGCCCTGGAGGAAGGTGTGTGGACCTGGGGGAGGGAGATAAAAGGTGAGGGAGAAGAGAATGCAGAAAAGAGGGCGAGATGTGGAAGAACTGGATGAGGAGAGGCAGTTGGAACAGGGATAGAGAAGGTAATTAGGAGTCCTGGAAGAGAAAGACGCCCAGGGACTTTGGAAGAGAAGCATGGTTTGTTAAGATTTGGGCCACCCCTAGGGGTAAAGCTGCTTGACCCTAAAGAGGAAGGAGACTTTAGGTATCCCCAAAGAGGAGAGTGGTGCAAAAAGGAGGAAGGAACGCTGCAAGGAGAGTGGTGGGATTCAAAGGCTGAACAGTGGGGGCAGGGTCCAAGGGTCAGTGTGAGAATGAAAGGAAGAAACAGAAACCCTGGAGAAGTGGTCCAGTCAGAAGGGAGGGGTCGAGGAGGAATCTCAGTGAAGAAACTAGAGACTACCTTTGACTTTAAAGTTTATTTTGGTGGTGGGAACCTGTGAATTCTGTTAAGTAAAGTTTGAAGCATCTGTGAAGAGAGTTTGTGGATTTGTGCCTACAAGAGAGAGTTTGTTTGGAACACACATGTGGCCAATATGTTGCAGGGTGTGAGCGCCCCGCCCACATAGTGCAAGAACACTAGTTCGTTTTAGTTCCTTTGGCCCATGTAGACATCCCTTGTGTTCAGGGAAGCTGCAGCTGGCAAAAGGTTGGGTTTGGAGCTCGGTGGAAGAAGAAAGGTGATGTAGGGCCCAAACAGGGAGGCCAAAATAAAGCTGCTTCAGTTCACTTTGGAGGTATGCTATTTAAATGCTGCATGCATCCTAAGAGACCAGAAGCCACGCTAAAACTATGCTCCAATACTAAGGATTGGAATGCAGCTTTGGTGCAGCTTCTGGCCTCTTAAGAAGTGTGTGTCATTTAAACAGCATACCTCCAAAGTGACCCGAAGCAGCTTTATTTTGGTCTGTCTGTTTGGGCCTGTAGTTACTCTTGGCAGAACTATACATTGTGTCTTCCTTCAGGATCTTAGGCGCGTCACATACCGCCATATGGGACATTCTTAGGACGTCCCATTTTGAAAAAGGGGCGTCTCTTCCAGACGCCCTTTACCCTATCACGGACAGAGTCTGTAACAAATGGTGGCGGCCGGTTCACACGGCCGCCGCCATATTGACGTAGTAGACACTGTGTGTCTGCATGTCGAACCCTGGAAGTGATGCCACGAGTGCGCAACTAGCACCTTGCAGCGTCTCTTCCAGGGAGCAAGAAGGAGCGCGATTTTTGCACTCCTTCTTTGCTGCATCCGGGAACCGCGCCATTTGGCTGCTGCGGTTCCCGAATGCAACAACCGGCGGTGGCAGCAGACCGCCGCTTTTCAGCGGTCTGTAACCCGCCTAAGTCTACACTTTAAAGTACTAACTGAATGTTGCTCATATAACAGTATTTTTTTAAAAAATGTTACATTAAAACAATGTTATTCCGTTGCTAGCAAAGATAGAGAGAAAAGCTCTAACAGCCGCTTATTTATTACACACTGTCTTTAAGTTCTGAGTTTGGTATAGTCAAGAATTCTCTGGGCTAGACCTTTTGATCCAGTTAGTAATTTAGTCTCAAACAAACACACACACAAAGCCAGAGAGCTCTGTATTACATACCAGTCAAACACAAATCAATGACAGTGACAGTGGTTATGTGTCCACTGACAGGCAAAGAGATAACATTGGCTTTCAAATCAGAACCCAGCTAAGAAAACAAAATACCAATTAGTGTTTTGGGTGTATTTAGTTCTTCTTCCCCCATCAAGTATTTATTTACTACATGCAGATGCTCTACAGATGCCTCTATTCCTCCAGGGCATCGGTCCATAAATGATGCTAGATCAAAACTCATGCAGTTAACAAGAAAACCAATGTTGGTCTGACAAGTGATGCCAGTGGTGTTTTTCTGCAACGCTAACTGGAGTGGCACTGATGAATGGCAGAAACAGTCACATAATAATTCATGCTCTGCAACATTTCTTTTTATTACAAATTAGGTCTGAAATGTTTCTTCCATTCATACAGTGGGACAGATTTCAAGATGAAGTCTCATACTTTGCCTCTGCATTTGGCATTGACTAGCCCAACTAGTGAAGCTGTTGCCATACCTGGTGTGCACAAAAAAGAATTTGATTTCTCTAACTCTCAGGCTTAATATGGAAATCATCACCACTAACATCATGGACTTTGGTGGCAAATGTGAGGGAAACAGCTATGCATACACATGTAGAGATAGAAAGAATATTAAAAAAATATTCAAAACATATTTGAAAAAATGTTTTTGAGTGTCAAGAAACCATGAGAAGAAGAGGTTTACACTGAGAGAATCTTCGCAATTCAGGACTTTTTCTCCTCAAAATTAGCATGTGGATGATTTGCCCATAAAACAACATTTTCTGCACAGAAAACATTTTTATGCAGAAACATTATTTCCTCTTCAGAAAAAAACTGTTTTTTATGCAAATCATCCACATGCAAAATTTGCACAGAAGAAGTCCTGTGATTTGCAAAAAAAAATGGTATCCACAAATGGTTGTTCTCTGACCTCGGTATGAATAAGTCAGACAACACACCGCAGTAAAGAATGGTTTCAGGGATAAAATTCTTAAAGCTTATACAAAGAACAAGCACCCAAAATATATACATTTCTGTATGATAATTACAAAGTGTTGTACAGCTACATTTATGGCTGCTGCCACACTACGGAAATAATGCAGTTTGATACCACTTTAACTGCCATGGCTTCATACTCTGGGATCCTGGTATTAGAAGTTTGCTACGGCACCAGAACTCTGACAGAGAAGGCTAAATATCTCACAAAACTACATCTATTATAGCATTGTGTCATGACAGTTGGTATCAAACTGCATTAATTCTTTGGTGTAAATGCAGCCTAATTAGCAGGTCACATTACTTGAGTATGCATGCTAGACAGGTCACAGTTGGAGTATATGAGAGAGACAGTCTTGTTGTTGTAAGGTTTCACATCAAAATTACAGGTGAAAATGGTTTGGCTTATTTCAATCAACTGATTTATTTTTGGAGACAGGAAATAAATTGCCTGTATCTAAAGCCAGTATCCAAAGTTATTTTTGCCCATGAGGCAGAAAATCCCATAGCTGCATCCAATTTGAGTTACTGTAATTTGATCTACACATGGCTGCCTTTGTATTTGTCTTTGTATTTGAAAACTGTATTGGAAAACAGTTGGTCCAAAGAGTTGCAGACATATCATTAATCAGGGCTAGTTAAGAGAAAATAGAAGTCCCTTGTTGCAACTGTTCCACTGGCTGCTGGTTTGTTTGTTCTCATGCTGGTGATAACATATCAGGGTGACCAGACATTCTCCTTTTCCAGGACATGTCCCATATTTCAACTTTCTGTTCAGGATCAATTCCAAATTGTCCTCCATTGTGAACATGACAGCCTGTTGAGTAACATCATGTTTGCTGTCCTTTTCCCCTTTAAGAAACAAAAATAACCCGTGTTCTGGAGACATGTCTTGTCTGCTCCTGGGAAAAATACCTTTAGAAGGAGTCAGCCTATCCCCTATTTGTTGTGAGGACAGAGCAATAAAGTATAATAAAATAACAACAATAAAAGGATAATAAAATGCAGTATATATAATATAGCTGTAAAGAAACCATATGAAATGAATATATTGGTGATTGTAATTAGTGTTTGTAATGTCCTACATTACATTACATTTTCCAGTGTTCTACATTTTGAATTCTTTGTCTTCCTTCGTGTTTATGGCCTGCAGTCACCCTGCCTTCAAAACCCTATACAGATTGAGCATCCCTAACCTGGAAATCCAAAATCCTCCAAAAACAAACTTTTTGTTGTCATCTGCCCACTTCTGCCTTTGAGGTGCTTCTGCTTGTTCATTTCTCCAGTCCACATCTCATACACAACACAACTGGTGAATGAACAAGATGTGAGGCTGGAGAGAGACATGAGGCTGGAGAGCAACGTGAGGGTCTGCAAAATGACAGGAGGCATGGATTCATGCTGAGCATTTTGCTCGGACTTCTGCCTTTTCAGAGATCCTCGGTCACTCTCCAGCTTCACATCTCTCACACCTCTCCCCAGCCTTGCAAATACAATACATACTATGTTACTTGTGTTATGTATTGTGTGTATTATGTATATGCAAATACAGCTGTTACAAAATCTGAAATACAAAGCACTTTTGGTCCCAAGCTTTTTGAATAAGGGGTACTCAGCCTATATGGCTTAGGTCTTTTTGAATCTATATTGCAAACTGTATTTGGAGCATCAAGCTCCGGCTCCCTCTTATACATAAAAGGTTTTTCACCCAGCCATCATTTGTGGGCCCCAGACTTGTGGAGAAAATGATATTATGCAATATTAAAATGTCATCTCTTTTCTGCTAGCAACATGTTTACCCTTGAGGCTGAACCCTTTATATATAAAAAATCAAATCTGACTACACTTTTTATATCTAGTTGGATAAAGTCAAAGAAAAAAAAAGAAACCTGCAACCTGAAAACTACTTGATCAGTGGACTAAGAAATGACACAAACTATGCCAGTCCATTCTGCCAGCTCTTGGTCCTCAGGGCCAGAATTTGAGGATGTTATCTGGATTGCAACTCCCACAAACCCCTGTCATTATGTTAACTGGATATGTTGGCTGGGGGATTCTAGAAATGGCAGTCTAAAATGTATAGCCAGAACCTTGTTGGAGATTTATGTCTTTGTGAGTGATCTTAAATCTGCAGGAATTAAAATTGGACAGTTCTGTAATATCCATTTCTAGTAAGTAGCTGCTGGTACATTACTATTGTACAGTATGTAGGTATTGTATGTATTACTTATTGTATGTCCAGTGCTGTGTAAATTTACAGTGCTATATAAATAAAGCTTAGTAATAACACTGTATAGGGGAGCCAGCAAAGTGACCAATGCACATTGGGACTGATGCACAACAGGACATATGCACATCAGTTCCATTGTGCATGCAGGAGCTAGGAAATGATATAGTTAAGAAGATGTAAAATTATATAACATAGACCATAAGAGAGGATTCTAGCTAACTACTTAAAGTTCTGGCCCCTTCCAGATTGCCATATTTCAGTACCCCAGGAATGACAAGATGAGGTGGGACTCTTGGCAGAAAATGGATTCTTAAAAAGACTTTTAAACTGGATTTCTTAAAAAAATAAAAAAATAAAGGGGAGGCTCACCTAGTTAGTGCAGTGTCCATCTTTGGTATAAACAGGTTCAGCTGCTAAACTACTAAGTGTCCAGAATATTCAAACTCATCAAGTCATAAAGCTGCCAACAACAATATGTTCACATTCCAAGTTAATTTCTTGTGTCCCCCACTCCTGCTTTGAGTAAACCACACAGGAAAATTTCCTACCTTTTTTTGGTGGACCTCACCTTTCCTTCTACTATATGTGCACCCACACACATGATACCACAAGAGCAACTAAGTTATAATTTCTTGTACTACCGGGGCCTGTGTAAGATATTTTATTTCCCAGGAATGGACAAGATATTTCCCCTCTTCTAATCCATAGGACCTTTCCACACAGGGCACAGAAGTAGGGTCAGTTCGCATTGGTCGATGCATATTCATGCCATATCACATCGTTCATTCACACCCACGCTCTCTGAATACACTTTCGCGATTCGTATTCATGTCATATCGCATCGTTCATCCACACCTGGGCGGCCTTCCAGATCGAGGTCTTGCGCATCGGCTAATGCGTATTCAGGCAAAGTGAGGCAAGCGCAGATTGGATAACCACACCAGCCCAATACAATGTGTATTGGCCGATTCGCATCGGCAGCCTTGCGCATGCTCTGTGGGGCTCTGAGCAGGGTGCAACATTTTTAACTTCCAGGGTGAAGAATGAGGTCACTGTTTAGCGCGTAATATCGCGAGAATTGCTGCCTTTAGCAACTTATGAAAGGGGTATGCACCATCTGTATATGTGTGTGTGTGTGTGTGTGTATATATATATATAATATATATGCACACACATAAATACATAATACATACTTATATAT